>NC_139143.1:146252217-146823386 GCF_964270905.1 Leucopleurus acutus | reverse complement strand
CCCTGAAGTCATGAGATCTGTTTCTCTATTGCCTTCTAATAGTTTCAGAGTTTTGCTTTTACCTTTATAGCTTTAAACCTTCTAAAATTTATTTTGTCATGAATTTTAAAGAAAAGATTTAATTTTATCTCCCCCCCACATACATAGTAGCCAATTACCTCAGCATCATTTGGGGATTAGTCCTTCCTTCTCCCGCCAACTTCTAATGCCTTTCCTCACATTCATTGTTCTCATATATTTAATATTTGTAAATCCATTTCTAAACACTGATTTTTTCAGGGTTCATCTGTCTCTGTGTCAATACCATATCATTTTAGTTATCTTTTGATAAATAATCATATTTGGTAAAGTAAATCTTCCTCTACCCCTCCATTGGATTGGTCATTCCTGACCCTTCACTCTTTCTTATAAAATTTTGGTATCAACATCTTCAGTTGCATAAAAATCAATTGTAGAGATTTAAAAATTGAATTGTATGAATTTTTATATTACTTTAGGGAAAATGTCATCAATATCATTGTCTTCTCAAGTATGAATATGATTTATATCTCCATTTATTTACATTCTTTTTTTCAGATAAAATAGACTATTTTTTAGCCTTTTTTTAAATTGAGGTATAGTTGATATACCATATTACAGAAGTTACAGGTATACAATATAGTGATTCACAATTTTTAAAGGCTATACTCCATTTATAATTATTTTAAAATATTGATTATATTTCCTGTGTTGTACAATATATCCTTATAGCTTATTTTATACCTAGTAGTTTGTACCTTTTACTCCCCTACCCGTATATCGCTCCTTCCCTCTTCCTTCTGCCTGCTGGTAATCACTAGTTTGTTCTCTATATCTGTGAGTCTGCTTCCTTTTTGTTATACTCACTAGTTTATTTTTTAGATTCCACATGTAAGTGATATCATACAGTGTGTGTCTTTCTCTGTCTGACTTATTTCCCTTTGCATAATACCCTCCAAGTCTATCCATGTTACTGCAAATGGCAATATTTCATTCTTTTTTTATGGCTGAGTAGTATTCCATTGTATATATATATATATATATATATATATATATATATATATATATATATATATATATACACAGTGTTCATCTGTTGATGGATACTTAGGTTGCTTCTGTATCTTGGCAATTGCAAATAATGCTGCTATGAACATTGAGGTGCATGTATCTTTTCAAATTAGTGTTTTTATGCTTTTTTTTTTTCAGCTATATACCCAGGAGTGGAATTGCTGGGTCAGTTGGTAGTTCTATTTTTTGAGAAACCTCCATAGTGTTTGGCTGCACCAATTTACATTCCCACTAACAGTGTGTGAGGGGTCCCTTTTCTCCACACCCTCTCCATATCTTCCACATATCTCATTTATATTTTTTTATGTTCAATAAAGTTTTATAATTTCCTCTATAAAGATGTTAACAGATATTCACATATGTTTTAAATTATTTATGCCTAAGTGCCCTATATTTTTGTTGTTATTGTAAATGTTGTTTATGGTTTTCAATTGTTATAGGCCTACAGGTTTATAGCAACAACTGAATTTTATTTATTGATACAGTAACCTGAAACTATGAACTTTTTTAGTTTCTCTGTAGCTTCTTTTGAATTTTTCAAGTAGATAATTTTACCTCTGTACATTATAGAGTTTTATTTATTATTTTCCCCAGTCTTGATATTTTGTATTTGTTTTTATTGACTTATTGCTGTGGCTAGGACCTCCAGTACAATCTCTGTGCTACATATAGAATAACTTGTGAGATTTACTTCTAGTTTACTAATTCTTCATTTATATCTTTTCTGTTCTGTTCATTGTGTTTATAATCTCATATTTCTTCTTTGATTCCCTGATTCTCCTTCACATTGGTCTTTGCTTCCATAGTGTCTTAGATTAGATTATGCTAGGTTATGCTTCAGTAACAATCCCAAACTCTTGATGGCTTAAAACAACAAAATTTTCTTGTTTATGTTAAATGTCCTGAAAAATGAGTGGGATGATTTGCTCTACACAGCTCCTCATAAATCCAGGCTGATTGAAGTTATGATTTTTTTTTAATATTGACATATGTCATGAAGTTTTAAATTTATTTATTTATTTATTTATTTATGGCTGTGTTGGGTCTTCGTTTCTGTGCGAGGGCTTTCTCTAGCTATGGTAAGTGGAGGCCACTCTTCATTGCGGTGCGTGGGCCTCTCACTATCATGGCCTCTCTTGTTGCGGAGCACAGGCTCCAGATGCGCAGGCTCAGTAATTGTGGCTCACGGGCCCATTTGCTCTGTGGCATGTGGGATCCTCCCAGACCAGGGCTCAAACCCGTGTCGCCTGCATTGGCAGGCAGATTCTTAACCACTGTGCCACGAGGGAAGCCCTTGATTTTTTTTTTCCCTGCATCATCTGAAGCATGAGGGCTCTCAGTCACTGTGGAGGGGAGGAGAGCATGTGTTATGGACTGAATGTGTCCCTCAAGTTCATATGTTAAAGCTCTAATTCCCAATGTGATAATATTTGGAGATGTTGCCTTTGGGAGTAATTAGAGTTAGATGAATTCACACATATAGGTCCTGCATGATGGCATTAGCTCCCTTACAGGAAGAGACACCAGAAAGCTTGCACTCTCTCTCTCTCTGTCACATGACAGAGCCAGAAGATGGCTGTCTTCAAGCCAGAAAGTGGGCTCCCAGCAGGGAGCTGAATGGGCAGTCATCTTGATCTTGGACGTTCAACCTCCAGAACTGTGAGAAAACAAATTTCTGTTGTTTATGCCACCCAGTCTATGGTATTTTTTATGGCCATCTGAGGCATCTAATACAACAAGGAAAGTCATGCACCAGCTTTTAAGTGCTTTGGCCCAGAGTGACATGCATTGCTTCTCATAACAGACTATTGGCCAAAACAAGTCATATTTTCCCACCCATCTATAATGCAGCTAGGAAATATACTTTTCCAGGGGACTAGGAAGGGAAGAAGAACAAGGTATTGGTACATAATGCCAAAGTCTATCAAGTGTTTTATTCCTTTCACTTGTGAGTTCTGTGTGTTTTTGTATATTTTTAAATTATATTTAATCTTTTGAATTACAAACACTTTACCTAATTATCTCTGATTTTTTTTTTTTTTTGGTGGTGGGAGCATTCTGATCTTGCTCTCTTTTTTGGCTAACTCTTGTTTTATAATCATTTTTTTCTTCATGTTTTTAAACTTTTTATTATAAGCTGTTCTTTAGCTGTTTTTCCCTACTTGAGGGAATCCTGTTCAGTCTCGTTTTTCAGAGTATATTCCCATAGTATTTATTTTGTTTTTGTTTATTTCCTTCTACCATATTCTCTAAGCATATTACTAGTCAAAGATTTTTTGTTTGTTTGTCCTTAATCGTTCTTTTTATTTTTTTTTAACATCTTTATTGGGGTATAATTGCTTTACAATGGTGTGTTAGTTTCTGCTTTATAACAAAGTGAATCAGTCATACATAAACATATGTTCCCATATGTCTTCCCTGTTGCGTCTCCCTCCCTCCCACCCTCCCTATCCCACCCCTCCAGGCTGTCACAAAGCACCGAGCCAATATCCCTGTGCCATGTGGCTGCTTCCCACTAGCTATCTACCTTACTACGTTTGTTAGTGTGTATATGCCCATGACTCTCTCTCGCCCTGTCACAGCTCACCCTTCCCCCTCCCCATAACCTCAAGTCCGTTCTCTAGGAGGTCTGCGTCTTTATTCCTGCTTTACCCTAAGGTTCTTCATGACATTTTTTTTCTTAAATTCCATATATATGTGTTAGCATACGGTATTTGTCTTTTTCTTTCTGACTTACTTCACTCTGTATGACAGACTCTAGGTCTATCCACCTCATTACAAATAGCTCAATTTCGTTTCTTTTTATGGCTGAGTAATATTCCATTGTATATATGTGCCACATCTTCTTTATCCATTCATCCGATGACGGGCACTTAGGTTGTTTCCATCTCCGGGCTATTGTAAATAGAGCTGCAATGAACATTTTGGTACATGACTCTTTTTGAATTTTGGTTTTCTCAGGGTATATGCCCAGTAGTGGGATTGCTGGGTCATATGGTAGTTCTATTTGTAGTTTTTTAAGGAACCTCCATACTGTTCTCCATAGTGGCTGAACCAATTCACATTCCCACCAGCAGTGCAAGAGTGTTCCCTTTTCTCCACACCCTCTCCAGCATTTATTGTTTCTAGATTTTTTGATGATGGCCATTCTGACTGGTGTGAGATGATATCTCATTGTAGTTTTGATTTGCATTTCTCTAATGATTAATGATGTTGAGCATTCTTTCATGTGTTTGTTGGCAGTCTGTATATCTTCTTTGGAGAAATGTCTATTTAGGTCTTCTGCCCAGTTTTGGATTGGGTTGTTTGTTTTCTTGTTATTGAGCTGCATGAGCTGCTTGTAAATTTTGGAGATTAATCCTTTGTCGGTTGCTTCATTTGCAAATATTTTCTCCCATTCTGAGGGTTGTCTTTTGGTCCTGTTTATGGTTTCCTTTGCTGTGCAAAAGCTTTGAAGTTTCATTAGGTCCCATTTGTTTATTTTTGTTTTTATTTCCATTACTCTAGGAGGTGGGTCAGAAAGGATCTTGCTGTGATTTATGTCATAGAGTGTTCTGCCTATGTTTTCCTCTAAGAGTTTGATAGTTTCTGGCCTTACATTTAGGTCTTTAATCCATTTTGAGCTTATTTTTGTGTATGGTGTTAGGGAGTGATCTAATCTCATACTTTTACATGTACCTGTCCAGTTTTCCCAGCACCACTTATTGAAGAGGCTGTCCTTTCTCCATTGTACATTACTGCCACCTTTATCAAAGATAAGGTGTCCATATGTGCATGGGTTTATCTCTGGGCTTTCTATCCTGTTCCATTGATCTATCTTTCTGTTTTTGTGCCAGTACCATACTGTCTTGATAACTGTAGCTTTGTAGTATAGTCTGAAGTCAGGGAGCCTGATTCCTCCAGTTCCTTCTTTCGTTCTCAAGATTGCTTTGGCTATTCGGGGTCTTTTGTGTTTCCATACAAATTGTGAAATTTTTTGTTCTAGTTCTGTGAAAAATGCCAGTGGTAGTTTGATAGGGATTGCATTGAATCTATAGATTGCTTTGGGTAGTAGAGTCATTTTCACAATGTTGATTCTTCCAATCCAAGAACATGGTATATCTCTCCATCTATTTGTATCATCTTTAATTTCTTTCATCAGTGTCTTATAATTTTCTGCATACAGGTCTTTTGTCTCCTTAGGTAGGTTTATTCCTAGATATTTTATTCTTTTTGTTGCAATGGTAAATGGGAGTGTTTTCTTGATTTCACTTTCAGATTTTTCATCATTAGTATATAGGAATGCCAGAGATTTCTGTGCATTAATTTTGTATCCTGCCACTTTACCAAATTCATTGATTAGCTCTAGTAGTTTTCTGGTAGCATCTTTAGGGTTCTCTATGTATAGGATCATGTCATCTGCAAACAGTGACAGCTTTACTTCTTCTTTTCCGATTTGGATTCCTTTTATTTCCTTTTCTTCTCTGATTGCTGTGGCTAAAACTTCCAAAACTATGTTGAATAAGAGTGGTGAGAGTGGGCAACCTTGTCTTGTTCCTGATCTTAGTGGAAATGCTTTCAGTTTTTCACCATTGAGGATGATGTTTGCTGTGGGCTTGTCATATATGGCCTTTATTATGTTGAGGAAAGTTCCCTCTATGCCTACTTTCTGCAGGGTTTTTATCATAAATGGGTGTTGAATTTTGTCAAAAGCTTTCTCTGCATCTATTGAGATGATCATATGGTTTTTCTCCTTCAATTTGTTAATATGGTTTATCACATTGATAGATTTGCGTATATTGAAGAATCCTTGCATTCCTGGAATAAACCCCACTTGATCATGGTGTATGATCCTTTTAATGTGCTGTTGGATTCTGTTTGCTAGTATTTTGTTGAGGATTTTTGCATCTATGTTCATCAGTGATATTGGCCTGTAGTTTTCTTTCTTTGTGACATCCTTGTCTGGTTTTGGTATCAAGGTGATGGTGGCCTCGTAGAAGGAGTTTGGGAGTGGTCCTCCCTCTGCTATATTTTGGAAGAGTTTGAGAAGGATAGGTGTTAGCTCTTCTCTAAATGTTTGATAGAATTCGCCTGTAAAGCCATCTGGTCCTGGGCTTTTCTTTGTTGGAAGGTTTTTAATCACAGTTTCAATTTCAGTGCTTGTGATTGGTCTGTTCATATTTTCTATTTCTTCCTGATTCAGTCTTGGCAGGTTGTGCATTTCTAAGAATTTGTCCATTTCTTCCAGATTGTCCATTTTATTGGCATAGAGTTGCTTGTAGTAATCTCTCATGATCTCTTTTATCTCTGCAGTGTCAGTTGTTACCTCTCCTTTTTCATATCTAATTCTATTGATTTGAGTCTTCTCCCTTTTTTTCTTGATGAGTCTGGCTAGTGGTTTATCTATTTTGTTTATCTTCTCAAAGAACCAGCTTTTAGTTTTATTGATCTTTGCTATTGTTTCCTTCATTTCTTTTTCATTTATTTCTGATCTGATTTTTATGATTTCTTTCCTTCTGCTAGCTTTGGGGTTTTTTTGTTCTTCTTTCTCTAATTGCTTGAGGTGCAAGGTTAGGTTGTTTATTCGAGATGTTTCCTGCTTCTTAAGGTGGGCTTGTATTGCTATAAACTTCCCCCTTAGAACTGCTTTTGCTGCATCCCACAGGTTTTGGGTCGTTGTGTCTCCATTGTCATTTGTTTCTAGGTATTTTTTGATTTCCTCTTTGATTTCTTCAGTGATATCTTCATTATTAAGTAGTGTATTGTTTAGCCTCCATGTGTTTGTATTTTTTACAGATCTTTTCCTGTAATTGATATCTAGTCTCATGGCGTTGTGGTCAGAAAAGATACTTGATACAATTTCAATTTTCTTAAATTTACCAAGGCTTGATTTGTGACCTAAGATATGATCTATCCTGGAGAATGTTCCATGAGCACTTGAGAAAAATGTGTATTCTGTTGTTTTTGGATGGAGTGTCCTATAAATATCAATTAAGTCCATCTTGTTTAATGTATCATTTAAAGCTTGTGTTTCCTTATTTATTTTCATTTTGGATGATCTGTCCATGGGTGAAAGTGGGGTGTTTAAGTCCCCTACTATGAATGTGTTACTGTCGATTTCCCCTTTTATGGCTGTTAGTATTTGCCTTATGTATTGAGGTGCTCCTATGTTGGGTGCATAAATATTTACAATTGTTATATCTTCTTCTTGGATCGATCCCTTGATCATTATGTAGTGTCCTTCTTTGTCTCTTTTAATAGTCCTTATTTTAAAGTCTATTTTGTCTGATATGAGAATTGCTACTCCAGCTTTATTTTGGCTTCCATTTGCATGGAATATCTTTTTCCATCCCCTTACTTTCAGTCTGTATGTGTCTCTAGGTCTAAAGTGGGTCTCTTGTAGACAGCATATATAAGGGTCTTGTTTTTGTATCCATTCAGCTAATCTGTGTCTTTTGGTGGGAGCATTTAGTCCATTTACATTTAAGGTAATTATCGATATGTATGTTCCTATTCCCATTTTCTAAATTGTTTTGGGTTCGTTATTATAGGTCTTTTCCTTCTCTTGTGTTTCTTGCCTAGAAAAGATCCTTTAGCATTTGTTGTAAAGCTGGTTTGGTGGTGCTGAACTCTCTCAGCTTTTGCTTGTCTGTAAAGGTTTTAATTTCTCCATCAAATCTGAATGAGATCCTTGCTGGGTAGAGTAGTCTTGGCTGCATGTTTTTCTCCTTCATCACTTTCAGTATGTCCTGCCACTCCCTTCTGGCTTGTAGGGTTTCTGCTGAGAGATCAGCCGTTAACCTTATGGGGATTCCCTTATGTGTTATTTGTTGTTTTTCCCTTGCTGCTTTTAATATGCTTTCTTTGTATTTAATTTTTGACAGTTTGATTAATATGTGTCTTGGCGTATTTCTCCTTGTATTTATCTTGTATGGGACTCTCTGTGCTTCCTGGACTTGATTAACTATTTCCTTTCCCATGTTAGGGAAGTTTTCAACTATAATCTCTTCAAATATTTTCTCAGTCCCTTTCTTTTTCTCTTCTTTCTGGAACCCCTATAATTCGAATGTTGGTGCGTTTAATGTTGTCCCAGAGGTCTCTGAGACTGTCCTCAGTTCTTTTCATTCTTTTTTCTTTATTCTGCTCTGCAGTAGTTATTTCCACTATTTTATCTTCCAGGTCACTTATCCGTTCTTCTGCCTCAGTTATTCTGCTATTGATCCCATCTAGAGTACTTTTAATTTCATTTATTGTGTTGTTCATCGTTGCTTGTTTCATCTTTAGTTCTTCTAGGTCCTTGTTAACTGATTCTTGCATTTTGTCCAATCTATTGTCCATTCTATCTCCAAGATTTCGGATCAACCTTACTATCATTATTCTGAATTCTCTTTCAGGTAGACTGCCTATTTCCTCTTCATTTGTTAGGTCTGGTGCATTTTTATCTTGCTCCTTTATCTGCTGTGTGTTTTTCTGTCTTCTCATTTTGCTTATCTTACTGTGTTTGGGGTCTCCTTTTTGCAGGCTGCAGGTTCGTAGTTCCTCCTGTTTTTGATGTCTGTCTCCAGTGGCTAAGGTTGGTTCAGTGGGTTGTGTAGGCTTCCTGGTGGAGGGGACTAGTGCCTGTGTTGTGGTGGATGAGGCTGGATCTTGTCTCTCTAGTGGGCAGGTTCACGTCTGGTGGTGTGTTTGGGGGTGTCTGTGGCCTTATTATTATTTTAGGCAGCCTCTCTGCTAATGGGTGCGGTTGTGTTCCTGTTTTGCTAGTTGTTTGGCATAGGTTTTCCAGCACTGTGGCTTGCTGGTCGTTGAGTGAAGCTGGGTGCTGGTGTTAAGATGGAGGTCTCTGGGAGATTTTCGCCGTTTGATATTATGTGGAGCTGGGAGGTCTCTTGTTGATCAGTGTCCTGAAGTTGGCTCTCCTACCTCAGAGGCAGAGCCCTGCCTCCTGGCTGGAGCACCAAAAGCTTTTCATCCACACGGCTCAGGATAAAAGGGAGAAAAAGTAGAGGGAATTAGTAGAAGTATGAGGAAAGAAAGAAGGAAAGGAGGGTAGGAAGGAAGGAAGAAAGAAAGAAAGAAGCAAAGAAGGAAAGAAGGCAAGAAGGAAAGAAAGGAGGGAGGGAGGGAGGGAGGAAGGAAGGAAGGAGGGAAAGAAGGAAAAAAGACAGAAAGAAAGAAGATACAGTAAAAATAAAATAAAGTATAATAAAGTTATTGAATTAAAAAATTCTTATTTAGAAAAAAAAAAAAAAGGACGGAAAGAACCTTAGGACAAATGTTGGCAGCAAAGCTATACAGACAAAATCTTACACAGAAGCATACACATACACCCTCACTAAAAGAGGTAAATGGGGAAAAATCCTAAATCTTGCTGTCAGAGACCACCTCCTCAATTTGGGATGATTCGTTGTCTAAAGGAGAGAAGGAAGGACGGAAAGAAAGAAAGAACGAAGGTAAAGTATAATATTGTTATTAAAATTAATTATTAAGAAAAAAAATTTAAAAAAAACATGGACGGATAGAACCCTAGGACAAATGGTGGAAGCAAGACTATACAGACAAGATCTCACACAGAAGCATACACATACACACTCACAAAAAGAGGAAAGGGGAAAAAATCATAGATCTTGCTCCTAAAGCCCACTTCCTTAATTTGGGATGATTGGTTGTCTATTCAGGTATTCCACAGATGCAGGGTATATCAAGTTGATTGTGGAGCTTTAATCCGCTGCTTCTGAGGCTGCTGGGAGAGATTTCCCTTTCTCTTCTTTGTTCTCACAGCTCCCAGGGCTAAGCTTTGGATTTGGCCCTGCCACTGCGTGTAGATCTCTGGAGGGCGTCTGTTTTTTGCTCAGACAGGATGGGGTTAAAAGAGCCGCTGATTGGGGGCTCTGGCGCACTCAGGCCGGCGGGGACGGAGGGGCACAGAGTGCGGGGCGGGCCTGCGGTGGCAAAGGCCGGCGTGACTTTGCACCAGCCTGAGGCGCGCTGTGCGCTGTCCCGGGGAAGTTGTCCCTGGATCCCGGGAACCTGGCAGTGGCGGGCTGCACAGGCTCCGCGGAAGAGGGGTGTGGAGAGTGACCTGTGCTCGCACACAGGCCCCTCGGTGGCGGCAGCAGCAGCCTTAACGTCTCCCGCCCGCCTCTGGGGTCCGCGCTTTTAGCCGCGGCTCGCGCCCGTCTCTGGGGTCCGCGCTTTTAGCCGCGGCTCGCGCCCGTCTCTGGATTCCGCGCTTTCAGCCGCGGCTCGCGCCCGTCTCTGGGGTCCGCGCTTTCAGCTGCGGCTCGCGCCCGTCTTTGGAGTTCCTTTAAGCAGCGTTCTTAAACCCCTCTCCTCACGCCCCAGGAAACAAAGAGGGAAGGAAAAGTCTCCTGCCTCTTCGGCAGGTGCAGGCTTTTTCCCCGGACTCCCTCCCGGCTAGCTGTGGTGCACTAACCCCTTCAGGCTATGTTCAAGCCGCCAACCCCAGTCCTCTCCCTGCGCTCCGGCCTCAGCTCGCAGCCCCGCCCGCCGCGGCGGGTGAGCAGACAAGCCTCTCGGGCTGGTGAGTGCCGGTCGGCACCGATCCTCTGTGCGGGAATCTCCCCGCTTTGCCCTCCGCACCCGTTGCTGTGCAGTCCTCCGCAGCTTCGAAACTCCCCCCTCCGCCTCCCGCAGTCTCCGCCCGCGAAAGGGCTTCCTAGTGTGTGGTAACTTTTCCTCCTTCACAGCTCCCTCCCACTGGTGCAGGTGCCGTCCCTATTCTTTTGTCTCTGTTTTTTCTTTTGCCCTACCCATGTACGTGGGGAGTTTCTTGCCTTTTGGGAGGTCTGAGGTCTTCTGCCAGCCTTCAGTAGGTGTTCTGTAGGAGTTGTTCCACGTGTATATGTATTTCTGGTGTATCTGTGGGGAGGAAGGTGATCTCCGCGTCTTACTCTTCCGCCATCTTCCGCCTTCTCCCCCGTTCTTTTTATTTTTTATTGAAGCATAGTTGATGTACAATATTACATAGGTTACAGGTGTACAATACAGTGAGTCACAATTTTTAAAGGTTATATTTCATTTATAGTTATTATAAAACATTGGCTATATTCCCTGTGTTGTACAGTGTATCTTTATAGCTTGTTTTATACCTAATATTTTGTACTGCTTAATCCCCTTCCCCTATCTTGCCCCTCCCCCTTCCCTCTCCCCACTGGTAACCATTAGTTTGATCTCTATATCTATGAATGTGCTTCTTTTCTATTATATTCAGTAGTTTATTTGTTAGATTCCCCATATAAGTGATATCATACAGTATTTGTCATTCCGTCTGACTTATTTTACCTAGCACAATGCCCTCCAAGTCTATCCGTGTAGCTGCAAATGGCAAAATTCATTTTTATGGCTGAGTAGTGTTCCATTGTGTGTATATGTGTGTGTGTGTGTGTGTGTGTGTGTATAACCTCTTTATTCATTTGTTGATGGACACTTAGGTTGCTTATATATCTTGGCAATTGTAAATAATGCTGCTAGGAACATTGGGGGTGCATGTATCTTTTTGAATTAATGTTTTTGGTTTCTTTTTGGATATATACCCAGGGGTAGGATTGCTGGGTCACATGGTAGTTTTATTTTTCATTTTTTGAGAAACCTCCATACTGTTTTCCACAGAGGCTGCATCAATTTACATTCCCATGAACAGTGTATGAGGATTCCCTTCTTCACACCCTTGCCAAAATTTGTTATTTGTGTTCTTTTTCATGATAGCCATTCTGACAGGTGTGAGGTCAAATTTCATTGTGCTTTTGATTTGTATTTCCCTGATGATTAGTGATGTTGAGCATCTTTTCATGTGCCTGTTGGCCATCTGCATTTCCTCTTTGGAAAAATGTCTATTCAGTTCTTCTTCCTATTTTTTAATTGGGTTGTTTGTTTTTTTGAGGTTGAGCTGTATGACTTGTCTATATATGTTGGATATTAACTCCTTATTGGTCATATCATTAGCAAATATTTTCTCCCATTCAGTAGGTTGTCTTTTCATTTTGTCAATCATTTCCTTATGCAAATGCTTTGAAGTTTAATTAGATCCCATTTGCTTATATTTACTTTTATTTTCTTTGCTTTAGGAGACAGATCCAAAAAAATATTGCTAAGATTTATGTGAAAGAGTGTTTTGTTTTCCTCTAGGAGTATTATGGTATGTGGTCTTGAATTTAGGTCTTTAATCCATTTTGAGTTCATTTTTGTATACAGTGTTAGAGAATGTTCTAATTCCATTTTTTACATGTAGCTGTTCAGTTTTCCCAGCACCACTTATTGAAGAGACTGTCTTTTCTCCATTGTATATTCTTGCCTCCTTTATCAAAGATAAGGTGACCATATGTGTGTGGGTTTATTTCTGGGCTTTGTATCCCGTTCCATTGATCTATATTTCTCTTTTTGCACCAGTACCATACTGCCTTGATTACTGTAGCTTTGTAGTATAGTCTGAAGTCAGGGAGCCTGATTCCTCCAGCTCCATTTTTCTTTTTCAAGATTGCTTTGGCTATTTGGTATCTTCTGTGTTTCTATACATATTTTAAAATTATTTGTTCTAGTTCTGTGAAAAATGCCATTGGTATTTTGATAGGGATTGCATCAAATCTGTAGACTGCCTTGAGTAATATTATCATTTTAACAATATTAATTCTTCCAATCCAAGAACATGGTATATCTTTCCATTTGTTTCTGTCATCTTCAGTTTCTTCATCAGTGTCTTATAGTTTTGCCTCCTTAGGTAGGTTTATTCCTAGGTATTTTATTCTTTTTGATACAGGGTAAATGGAGTTGTTTTCTTAATTTCTCTTTCTGGTAGTTTGTTGTTAGTGAATAGAAATGCAACAGGTGTCTCTATAGTAATTTTGAATCCTATAAGTTTACTGAATTCATTGATGAGTTCTAGTAGTTTTCTGGTGGCATCTTTAGAATATTCTATGTAGAGTATCATATCATCTGCAAAGAGTGACAGTTTTACTTCTTCCTTTCCAATATGGATTCTTTTCATTTCTTTTTCTTCTCTAATTACTGTGGCTAAGATTTCCAAAACTATGTTGAATAAAAATGGTGAGAGTGGACATTCTTGTCTTGTTCCTGATCTTAGTGGAAATGCTTTTGGCTTTTCACCATTGAGTATGATGTTAGCTGTGAGTTTGTCATATATGGCCTTTATTATGTTGAGATATTGTCCCTCTATGCCCACTTTCTGTAGAACACTTTTTTTTTATCATAAATGGATGTTGAATTTTGTCATAAAAATCATTTTATGTTACTTGATTGGTGTAAGGATTCCTAAACCCCATGACTAAAATTCAAACTCCAAATACGAGAGATAGACAGGCCTAGTGGTTTGGAGTTTTCAGGGAGAAATTTTTTTCCCATTCAGAGTCCAAGTGGGGCAAGCAAACTTCCTTATCACCTCCCTGTTCTGGTAGGCATACTTTTAAAGCACCCTTTCACTGATGTTACATCTTTTTGAGAGTCTCAGTTTTATGCAGCTATCTTTGTTCCAACTCTTACCTTTTTTTCTCTAGCAACTAAACCCAAGCCCCTGGTGTTAAATGCCATAAGCTACATAATCAATGCTGATTTTTAATAACTTTTCTTCATTTCTGACATACGATTTTTTCCTTTATTTCTTATGAAACAATAAAATTAATTGTTTTTAATCCACAGTTTCTAAGAATTTTAGTGAGAGTTTGTATGTGTATGGTGTTATTGTAGTTCATAATATTGCCAGAATACTTATAGAGCTTCTAAAAGAAGGAACAAATTGATTATTTAGGCATGGATGAATTATCAAACACCTCTTCTTTATCAGGTTTTGTGGAAGGCTTTAGAAATCCATGTATACATAGAATAATCTCTACTTTTAAATTGTCCCTAGTCTAGTGGGAAAAAAAGACCAAAAAAAATGATTATAATAGAGAATAAATACCAAAAATAGAGAGACAGGTCAAAAGAGAGAAAGGAACTGTTCTCAAAAAGGTAGCTAGAAGGCCAGATCCTAAGTCTTAGAATGTAATTTTTTTTCAACTAATGATATTTCCTTTGGGTTCATTTTATACAAATAATTTTGTATTACTTTTTGTCTCTGAGAGATTGAGGTTCTGAAGTAATAGAACTAGCTCATGTCTTAGGCCCCCAAATAGGTGTGAAGCTCATAGAAGCAGCCTGTGTGTTCAGTGTTTCTATATTTGAACTCCTTCCTGCAACTCAAAGAAGCTGCCACTAGGTTGATAGCTTTGGTCTTATGGTTGTAACTGATCAAGCTGGTTAGAAAAGACAGGGCATTTTTATTTTTATTTAATTACATTTTACATTTAAAAAATGTATATAATAACTTAATTAGAGTTGATAATAAAGTTTGCCATAAAACAGAAAACATTTGATGCCAAACAAATCCATTGCTTTTACATTTTTCAGTGAGATATTTTATTCATTACCTACCAATTTTACTGAGTTATTCAAAATCTAATACTTCATTTTAAAATTTTACCTAACCATACATCATGGACATTTACATTAAAAATATCATAATTTGGAAATTCATTTGATAATTGCATTTTTTCTGTTTTGTTCCATTTCTATAATGTTTAGCTAGTAAGTCAGTTGAAATTTTTAATAAGGTAATTTTTGCAGAATGTAAAAATAGATGTAGCTATGTCTCATTATTCTCACTGTTGTCATTCTCTTATAACTTATCTATGATCAAGTTTTTCTAAGACTTCAGAAGATCATTACCTTTATATTCACTTTTAAAACTTTTTCATAGCCATAAATCCACTCATCCATCTAGGTTCTACTGAACCTAGATTCTTATATTCAATGTTCAACAAAGTTTGGTATTGGAAACCCTCATAGGAAACTTCTCTTTAAGTTTTTTTTTTTTTATAACAGAAACCATCTTTGAGTGTATTTGTTAATTTTTTGGGAAGAAGAGATTCATTTTTTCCTGTAGAATCTGAGTATTATGCCTTTATCCTCAGTGTAGTAAGTCAGAGTGATCATGGAATACTACATCACTGGCATAGGTGATCTAATTTCATACTAAGAAATATAAGGTAGTTGTTACTGTCTTGCATTCAAAGAGAACGAAAACAGAGAGGACATTCAATAATGGTGGCTGTAGAAATTGGTGATTCCTTTTACAACAAACAAGTATAAAAGTTGTCAAAATTGTTGAAAATGACCATTTCAAGGCATAAGGAATTGACTAAAGACAGACAAAAAATGAGAAGCATTTATTCTTGGAAAGCTGATTGTGGTCCTCTTGCCTGGGTCTGCTCCTTACCCCCCCTCTACCAGATAGGTAGGAAGAACGGTAGCTTTGTCAGCCTGGGATTGACTGCAAAACCAGCAGCTTTACTGCCAGAAACAATTAATTCAAATAGGAATGGGAAGCAAACCTTTTGGCTTTGCCAGCTAAAATGGAAGACTTAATTGGAAATAGATGGGGAAAACCCACATCTGTGCAAGACCAAGGTTGCCATTCCAATTTGGGGTGAGTGACAGACCATTCAGAAACTTATGGAGAGATTGTGGAAAGGACACAGTAACGTAAAGCCTGAGATAAGCTTTTCCACACTTTCCTGCTGTCTGGGAAACTAAAATGCATAGGGGAGACCCAAGAGAACCTTGGCAAAATTGAAAGCCAAGGTACACTTAAGGATTGTATGAAACTTTATATGCATCCTCCAACCCACACAGAACAACTGACAGTGGGTGAAAGAATCCAGATGTTCGACTTCCCAAATAAAAACTCCAAAGCAGCCATTATAAATGTTTAAAGATTTAAAGTAAGCTATATTAAATGAATTAAAGGAAAATATCTTAACAATTAATCAATCAACAGGGAATCTAAGAAAAGAAAAATATATTTTAAAAATAATCAAATGGAAATTCTAACTAGCAAAGTAAAATAATTGATATGAAAAAATTCTCCAGATGTGTTCAACAGAACACAATGAGAGTGCAGGGAAAACTAATATCAATGAACTTAAATGTGAATAGAAATTGCTCAAACGGAATAACAGAGAAGAAAAATATTCACGAAAAATGAGCATAGTGTCAGACACTTATAGGACAATGTCAAGTGTTCCAATATGTGTATAATGGAGACTTAAGGAGGGGGGTAGGAATAGAGACAAAAGAAAACATTTGGGGATATAATGGTCCGAGCTTCCTAAATTTGATGAAAACCATTAATTTAAAGATCCCCAAGAAGTTCAATAAACCCAGAATAGGAAAAACACAAACATAACCACACCTAGACACAACATAGTCAAATTGCTGAAAACCAAAGCCAAGAGAGAAACCTTGAAAGCAGAAAGAGAAAAACAACTCATCAAATACAGGGAAACAACAATGCAATTCATGGCAACAAGGGAGTCCAGTAGGCAGTGGAGTGACCTATTCAAAGTGCTGAAAGTAAAAAAAGTCAATCAAGAATTCTATACCTCCTTATTTTTCAAAGATGAGAGTGAAATAAATACATTTCCCAAATAAACAAAAACTTAGGGAATTCATTGCCAGCATAATTTTCCTACAAGAAATACTAAAGAAAATCCTTTAGGTTGAAAGCAGATGACACCATGTGGCAACTTTGATCCACAAGAAAGAATGAAAACCATCAGAATATACACAGCTTTGCTTTTTTCATTTTTTACTTTTTTTTTAAATAAGACAACTATAATTCAGTATTATTGGGTTTATAGCCTATATAGTTGTAATATATGTGACAATATTAGCTACTTTGTACCAGTACAGCTTTATTTCCTTTCACCTTCTTTGTGCTATCTTTTGAGGGAATACAGTCAGCATTAACTTGAAGTACGTTGTGATAAGTTACAGATAAATATTGAAATCTCTAGAGCAGCCCCTAAAAATACCTCAAAACCATAGTTAAGCTATCAGAGAAATTAAAATGGTACACTAAAAATATTTGTATAACACAAAAGAAGTCAATAAAGGAGAGGAAAAGGAACAAAAAGTCACAAGACATTTGTAAAAGGAATAGCAAAGTGGCAGACATAAATCTATCCATATCAATAAGTGCTTTAAATGTGAATAGATTAAATATTTCAACCAAAGGGCATATACTGTCAAACTGAATAAAGAAATCATGATCCATCTTTAAATCTTTTAGTTAAAGATACAAATTAATTGAAAAAAATTTTAAAAGAAAAAAACAAACCATGCAAACAGTAATCGTAAGAGAGTTGGAGTGACTTTCATAAGGTCAGACAAAATAAATTTTAAGACAAAAAAATACTACTAGAGACAAGGAGGGTGATTTCATAATGATAAAAGCATCAATCTGTGAGGAAAATATAATAGTTATAAATGTATATGTACCTAAAAATAGAAGCCCCAAATACATTTGAAAACTGACTGAATTGAAAGAAAAAACAGAGAATTTAACAATTATAGTTGGAGATTATATTAGTTAGAGTCCTCCAGAGAAACAGAATAGGATATGTGTATGTATACACACACATATATAATTATATATATATTCTCATAATATATTACATACAATATATATATTTTTTATAACAAACAGATTATAAGGAATTGCTCACATGACTATGGAGGCTGCAAAGTCCCAAAATCTAAGTTGTCAATTCCAAAACCCAGGAGAGCTGGTGGTATAGTTCTAGTCCAAGTCTGGAGTCCTGAGAATCATGAGAGCTGGTGGTGTAAGCTGCAATCCAAGGGCAGGACTGATATCCCTGTTGAAGGATCCAGGCACACAAAGTTTTCTCTGACTTAGCCTTTTTGTTCTATTTAGATCTTCAGTAGATTAGATGAGCCCCACTCACATTAGGGAGAGCAATCTGCTTTGCTCAAGCTACCAATTCAAAAGTTAGTCTCATCCAGAAGTACTCTCACAGACAGACCCATAATGTTCAGCCACATGTTTTGGCACACCATGGCCCAGTCGAGTTGACATATAAAAGTAACCATTGCAGAGATTTCAATACTCCTCTCTCAATAATTGATAACAACTAAGTAGAAAAATCAGTAAAAATACAGATGATTTGAAAACCATGATCAACCAACTTGACATTTTCTTTTATTAGCTGCCACATGTGTTACATATGAGAGGGTCAGTCTGGCCTAAATGCACATGGTGGAGATAAACAAGGCAATCAGGTATGTTATCCTGCCAGTAACTTAGAGTACAACCAGACACAGTGATGGAAACATTAGGATTGAGATATGGGCACAGGGCAAGAAAAGCAGTTTATGTTTATTTTAGTGATCAAGGTTACATCTTATGTATCAGCTATGAGTGGTGTCAGCAGCTAGACTGACGTGATACTGAAGACCCTCAAACTATTATGGTAGGTAATATCATTGTACCCAATTATTCACTACCCTGCTTATAAAAGATTATACATTTATACCTTCAAGGTTTATATAGATCTCTCACATTGCCCTGAATTTACAGTGTCTCCCTATGAGAGGAGTATAATTCCCTACAACACAGATATCCTGCTTGACCATGTGATTTGATTTATCCAGTGAAATGGGAGAGAAAGTGATATACCCAGAAACTTTAAGAGCCATTCTGTGACTCAACCTTTCAAGAATAACATGACCCAGATAGGACCTGTTTGTTCAGCCTGGATCCCACACATGGAGCAAAGAAGCAGCTGACCTATAACTTGGAATGGAGCCACAGCTTATCTGAATCCAGCAAGCAGACTGAGTGAAAAATAAGTTTTGTACCACTGCAATGTTTTCTGTTGTCACAGAATAACCTAGTGAAATGTGACTGATAAACTTTGACAATGAACACTCCAACTAATGCCACTACCCCAGTGTGGTAGACATTTATTGGAATGTCTGTCCAGCCACTTTTCTCTGGTGCATAATAGGGTCCTGATCCACAGGCTAGGGCCATGGAAAACACACTGATATTATATCTCGTTATCACCATTTGGCCATAGCTTGTCAAAATGGGCCAAATCCTCTGCTTTAAGAATTTTACCCAAGGCCTGAAGCCTAGAAATTTGGAGCCAATTCATACCCACTGACAAGCATCCAGAAGAGGTCTACAAACTCCTGCTGTTCCCTAGAGAAATCCTTGTTCTTACCCTATTTTGCTGCTTTATTAATTTCTCTTGGATTCCATATGATATCCCAGTATTCTTAAAAAAAACAAAACCCCCAGCTGCATTTAAACCTAAGCCAGTGCTAGCTGATTTGCAACCAAAAGAACCTTAACTAATACATCAAGGACCTAAAACTACCCTCATATTACTTGAATTCATTATTTACGTGTGGGCTCAGCCAAGGCCAGCCCCTGCCAGGGGCTGCTCCCACACTGGCAGAAGATGTGGAAGGGGCCCTGGGCTAAGGGAGTTGGCCACTCCTTTAAGTCTGGCCAGGAACAAAGCAGAGCTTGGAGTTTCCAAATTCCATCTCTGCATTTTAAATCTCACATGACATATTCTTTTTTTCTTTCTTACCACCCTACATAGGGTCCAAGTTTCCAGTAGGCCTGATGCATCCTCTCCCTAGGTCACTAGGACAATGGGTGGGCAGAACATATATGGTACAGAATTCTCTTGTGTGAATGAGTAGTCCCTGGCAGGGTTGTTTTTGGCCAAGTGGGTTCTGGGTATTTTCAGTTATAGTTGCACATCATTGCCTGCAATTTCTTGGTAGTATTCCAACTGAATACATTAAACTATAATTGCCTTTATTAAGAAGAAGAACAGACATGCACTAACACATGGGTTTTGCAAAGTTAGGGACAGCTAACTAATGAAATAAAATTTTGTAAGAACAAAGCATGGAACTTCTTTTATTGGTATATTCACATTTTCTTTTCTTCTGCACATCTGAAGAAAATGTCCTTTCGGCTACCAAATTTTCTCTAGGATACCTGCCAGATTTCTTGGCAAAAAGCTTTAAAGCTGTAGCAGTTGATAGAAAATTATAGGAGGTGCTTCTCCTTCTCACACAGTTCTAGCTAAAGTGTCCCGATCACTCCTTTAAGCTTTAGATCCATCTGTCTAAATATCGGCTGGATATTTCCAATCTGGAGGTCGGTCCACCAGATCTAAACTCAGTTTGGTGCAAACAAAATTCACCATATCTCTCCCTTCCCAGAGCTCATATCTCTATTCCTTCTATATAATCAAGTTGTGTTGTTACTACTATCCACCCACACCAACCAATTAGAAATCTATCATCCTTGACTCTATCCTTTCCATGACATTCCATATCCAATTAGTCACTATCTTCTATTTGACTTTCCAGATAGTTTTTAAGTCTGTTACTTCACTGCCTTAAGAGATGAATTATGCTGAATCATTACAATGGCTCTTTAATAGGTTTCCAGATAAAACACTTACTGTAATACCTCCTCTCCCCAATCAGTTATTCATATTGCTACTAAAGTGATCCTCCTAAAGGGGATAAATTGGATAGTGCTACTCCTGGTAAAGTTTTGAATTTAATACTGTGGGTAATATGGAAACCTACATGTTAAAGTTACATGTTAACATCAACTTTCTTAATAACTAAAAATTTAATACTTAATATTCCATTAAACATGTATTTTCACTTTTTAATTTCTGCTTAAATGTTTATTGCAAAATACAATAAATTAAATGACCATTGTAACAAGTGTGTTTATACTTCTATCTATACACTCTACCTCAGGAACTGTCAGCCTTTTTTTCCCCACACATATATTTCACTTACACTTAATCTATAATTTCATACATTTCCTGCTGACCCACTTACTGGCAACCTGGCAACTTCATACATCTTGAAGGACAAGGAAAGGACCATGGCATAACTGACTTGTACAACAAGTGGCTGGCAGGCTAAGTAGGATGAATTCTTTCTGCTACTCCTACCTGAGACCAAAAGGAGTTACATGTCCCTACCCAATCATATCTGAGTATACTGTTTATTCAGTGAGTACCAGAGAGAACTTTTTATTTACCTTGCAACTGAAAAGTGTCAAGGAGAAAAATAATTTATCATATCATATGGGTAATTGTGATTATGTTTCATATTTCATCATGTTTTAAAGTGAGAACTTATCTCACACATACTTGACAAGACCGTGGTAGAAACTTGAAGGACAAAGTGATTTCCTACCAGATCCATCCCAGGGCATTGTTATGTAACTATTAATAATAACATCTTTTAAAAAATGAAAAATCCAGAACAAATCCTGAACTCAATGGGCTGCTGAGATGGTAGGAATATACTGGAACTTTCTCAGGCAAAGTATGATATATGGTCATGCTTTTTTATAGAAATCTAAAGGCTTAGATGCCTTATCATGAAATAATGGAGTTGTTTTACAGAGAATATTTGCTTTATTAAAATTCTACTGATCATTTCCCAAATATCAATCATGTAAATCCTAGTTTGCATTTTACCTTTCCTTTTATTCTCAGTGGAAATCAAATCCTAAAAAAAATCAGTTTCAGCAAACTAATAGTAGAAGGAAAACTCCTCAATCTGATGAAAAGCATCTATAAAAATCCTAGAGCTAATATCATACTTAATGATGAAATACTAAATGCTTTCGCCATAAGATCAGTACCAAGAAAGGATGCCATTCTCACCAGTTCTATTCAGTGTTATACTGGAGGTCATAGCCATTGAGATAAGGCAAGAAAAAGAAATAAAATAATAAACCTTAACAAAGGAAAAGAAAACGGTCTATTTTCTGTTGATGGGATTTTTTTGTGTGTAGAAAATCCAATCCCATATTGCCAGAAAGTTTTGTACTTGTGAGGCATGTGATACTTCACTTCAAACTTGGCTATTGACTCTTATGTATATGGACTATACTAGGACTTTACTAGGAAATGCCAGAGGGAGAAGTGAGAGTTAAGATGTGGATGCTTAGACTCCATTCTAAAGCCTTAAAAATCAAATAATTGCTCAGTTCCTTATAATTTTCAAAGCACATGTATATTCATAATTTTCTGTGAACTTCATAAGCTTCTGTGAAATTTGCATAGTAAATATCATTATTCCCACATAATAGGTAAGGCAACTGATGTTCAACAAAGTGAAATGATTTGTGTGTTTTGGTGCAGCTAGTAAGTTAGCAGCAGTAATTGCTTTGGATTGCAAGGAGGTCACAGGCTAGTGATGAACAGATCAGAGATAGACCTGATTTGTACTCTGACACTTTTTCCAAACCAAATTACTCAGCAGGTACTTATGCATATGATTTGACCATGGCGCTCATCCTTTTATTTTTTATTTTTTTATCTTTTGGACTATTGTCCGAGTTGGGACATCTAAAGTGGGAAACTGAATCTAGGCTAATGTTCTCGGACTTGTAAGGGAAAATCCCAACTTGAAATTACTAAGTGAAAATCCTAAAGCTGGAAAACAAAATAGCTTGATGTGTTCTGACCTGTTGGAGAGATCATATCTGCATTTAAACAATAATAAAAATAATTACCCCTCTTGGGAACATAAATTCAGAGTCTAAGGACTGATTTTTAGCTGATAGACAAGTCATTTTAACTAAGCAGGCATAGTACTGGGGAAAAGAGAGCTAGGAATGGGTCCAGAAATTCTGGGTTTTAATTCTGAATCTGCTGTACCATGTAGTCAGAAGTTATGCAGGTCCCTTCTATTCTCTGCATCTCCAATTCCTCACTCATCAGAAGGGCGCCAGATGAGCATAGGCCCTTCTAATTATTATCATCTAGAGTTTTAATATGAGTTTCCTTTTAGGTAATCTGTTTTTGTTTTTCTTAAGGGGCTAACACAAATCAATCCATTCTAATATGGTGAAACATTTTTTTCACAAAATATTCAGAGGAAGAGAATCTGTGGTTATGTAATTTAACCTATTCTTTTTAACCAAGTTAGCATATCATAGTGGAAGAAAATAGGAGCATTGGAGCCAGACCTGACTTCAAATTCTTGTGACTTCATACAAGTTACTCTTCCACTCTGGGCTTCAGTTCGGTTTTTTTCTTTATTGTAAAATAACAAAGTTAGTATCTCCCTTATAGGTGTCCAGAAAATTAAAACCAGTGTAAATAAAATTTCTGGAATATAGTAGATTCTCCCAAGGAGGCTCTTACTGACTGAATATTTGTATCCTTTGCTCCCAAATTCATATATTGAAGCCCTAACACCTAGTGTAGTGATGGTATTCGGAGGTGAGGCCTTCTGGAGATAATTATGATTAGATGAGGACATGATGGGATTAGCGTCCTCATAAGAAAAAGAGACAAGAGGTGTCTCTCTCCCTCCCTTTTCCTCTTTCTCCCTTCCCCTCTCCTCCTCTCCTCCTCTTCCCTCCATCATGTGAGGACACAATGAGAAGAGAGCTGTCTGTAAGTCAAGCCAGGAAGCTGTTTCTCACCAGGAACCAAATCTGCCAGCACCTTGCTCTTAGACTTTTCAGCCTCAAGAATAGTGAGAAATAAAAGTCCCTCTTCTATGGTATTTGTTATAGCAGCCCAAGCAGACTAAGATGGTGGCTATTATAAACCAGATGATTAAACTAAGAGAAAGAGATCACCCAGCAAATAGAGTCAGAGCTAAGATGAGAACTTAGGCTGCTTGACCTCCAAACCTCTGGTCCCCAGTGGTGTAATCTGAAAGGCAATTCTGCTCTATCACTGGGTTGTCTGAGAAAAGATGAACCATCTTTATGTACAGTCATTTTCTCCTTTCACAATGTGGAAAATTTAAACCCTTTCGGCCGACAGCCTGCCTGCACACTCTCAGGAGACACAAAGATCCTGGCAAGCACTGTGCTCCAAAATCACCCTTCTCCTATTACACTCCCCCAGGTTCCTCAGTTAGCAGCCCCAGCAGCTCCTCTCCACCGAGCCAGTTCTGGGGTTGAGGCCTAATGCATCACAGGTGGGTCTTGGCTCCAAACTCATTCCAGATGGCCTCACAGTCTAAGCTTCCCAGCAGCCTATTATATTTTGGTGATCCTGGGATCATTAATGATGCTGAAGGACCATGAGTCCTGAGGATGGCAGAGATATGCTCTGAAATAAGGACCCTTGAGAGGCCTTGTAGAGGGGAGCACCCACCGTAATATATGCTTTCACAGGGAGCAAGCATATGCTGACCTTGGTGCTCAGAGGTCACTGTGAGGGGCCCATGGATTTGACATTGTGAATAGTCTGTCTGCTTGGGTCACAGAACAAGCATAAAGGAATCATCTGTGTTCTTACAGAAAATAGCTCCATTGCCTCTGGGCTCTAGAGAGAGTAAGGGTATATCCTTGAACCCTGGTAATTCTTGTACCAGTTATTCCTGGGGGTGGGGGAAAATGACATGCTGGGGCAATTGTTTAGGGGCACAGGGTGAACCTCATAGTTTTTAACCCTGTAACAGCCAGATCACTTAAGGAAGGGTGTAACATTCTGCTAATTGCACCTTTATGTTACTGAATAGCCTCATTCTACAAAAGAATTTCAGCTCCCTTTCTAGCTGGAAACTTCCCATGGCAGATACTAGAAGTTGAGCAAATATCAGGCTATTCAAGAAGCTTTTAAATATATATGTTTTCGCAAAAAAAAAAAAAGAAAAAAAAAGAAAAAAAGGAAAGCACATTTGGAATTACCCATGTTTGGGGTTCTTAAGAGCTAAGTCAAAAAAAATCTTGAGTCAAGAGCATGGCATTTAAAGCCAGTCATTCTTGGACTTAAATCTCAACCTCACCACTTACTAGCTTGGAGAATTTGTTGGAGAAATCTTTCACTTTTCTGGCAGCTACTATTATCTGTGAAATTGGGATAATCCCCACGTAAAAGGGTGTTTGTTTACTTCCTTGTTCATATATATTTTTTCACCCTCATTCATTCATGCATTCATTATTTATTCTGAGTGCCTGCTGTGTGCCACACACATGCTAAATGATACAAGAAACCTTGTTTAGAAACTGATGTTTTAACTCAACCAATATTTGTGGAGCGCTCATTAAGTGCCAGTTGCTGTGCAAGACGATGGGCAGAGTGTGGTGTCCACACAACGTCTGTCCTTAAGGGGGTTAGGGCTTAGTACATATTAAACCAAGTTCCCTATAGCATGACTACTGCTGCAACTGTATGTTCTTGTACATGGAATGTGATTGGGCAGAGCAGAATCTGCTTGACTGGTTCACTAACTCCCTCTAAAGAGAGGACAGTCAACCTGGGTTCTGAGGAGGTGCTGGAAGGAAAGAGCCATGCAGGAGGAAGTTTAGGCTGTGGTCATTCTAGAAGACATCAGAAACCTATAGGAATGCATGCATTCATTCCAAAGACAAATTCCTAAAGTTATCAATATATATAATTATTTTTACTTTGATACCATTCACATACTCGCTACCAGGAAATAATTTTTAATGCTCCATGCTTTATTCCTGAAACAATTATAACAAAATCATAAGCATTTGATTGGTGAGGTTGAAGTTCTCATCAGCCACTGTGGTGGAAACTGCTAGTTGCTTATCCCAGTCCATTTTCCCTTTTGCCATATGAGCAAAACACTGACTTTGTCTAGCTGAAAGACTGCATTTGCCTTTCAATGCAAAGACAAATGCAGGGAGATGCATTTGTTCCTTTGGCTGAGGGAGATGGTTGGCAATGAAATGGTTATTTTGTTTTTGAGTTGAAAGTTTAACATAGGTTGAGAAACAGGTTTGGGGGGATTTGTGCAGCAGGGGAGTTAAAGTGTTATAACTATATAGCATTGGACATAGACCTAAATAAATATAATGTGATTCTATTGTGAGCCTGGGGCTGCAATAAGAGTGCATGAGTGTATCAACCCTGTACATGTATTAAATTTTCACCTCCAAGCGAGCTGCTTTCTGTTTCCACCACTCACTCCCTAGGGCCACACAGTTCATTAGTAACAGGACTAAGATTCAAACTTCAGTTCATTGCACTACAAATTGACACTTGCAAGAGTTAGAATAGTAGGACTTGAGACAATATATTGAAAGCACCCAGCATTAGCCATAGAATATTGTTGGTGTTGAATCTATTACAAGTTTCCTTTTCCCCTCTCTCCTCTTTACTGTGGTATACTGGACTCCAGCAAGATCAAAACAAACTTGTTGACAATCCATTTGAGTTCGTTTTAGAATGTGTGTGCAGTATGTACTCACACAGGCATGGGTGAGGGAGAGTGATTGTTTAGAGAATACTGTACAGGTATCAAGAATATGTAGTGCAGCGTCTTGTGTTTATTTGGACTGCAACAGAGCACGTTACAGCATCTCATCACCTGGCCTGGAGACTGGACCCCTTGATTGGGACCTGGTTTCAATACCCATTAAGAAATGCAGTTTCGGGCTTCCCTGGTGACGCAGTGGTTGAGAGTCCGCCTGCCGATGCAGGGGACATGGGTTTGTGCCCCGGTCCGGGAAGATCCCACATGCCGCAGAGCGACTGGGCCCGTGAGCCATGGCCGCTGAGCCTGCGCGTCTGGAGCCTGTGCTCCGCAATGCAAGAGGCCACAACAGTGAGAGGCCCGCGTACCGCAAAAAAAAAAAAAAAAGAAATCCAGTTTGGCTCATGAGCCAAGCATATCTTTTTTCCATATTTGTCTTTGCAGTTTCTATAGCATATCTTTCGGATGTCTGGGCTGCTGTACAATGTACAAATGATGAGCAAATAGAGGCCTGAGGGTCAGCTATTTAAGCGAGACTCAAACAAGCCACATATGTGTACGGTTCCCATACATACATGTGCATACACAATATAAAATTGTTCCCAATAGCAGCTAAAGGAAAAGCAACTAGCAAGATAAGTCGGTGGTCAGTGTTGTGAA
Organism: Leucopleurus acutus; assembly: GCF_964270905.1. NCBI lineage: Eukaryota > Metazoa > Chordata > Mammalia > Artiodactyla > Delphinidae > Leucopleurus > Leucopleurus acutus. The sequence continues at coordinate 146,796,530 of NC_139143.1, read as the reverse complement.
AATGAGTCATTTGTCAGCTGCCTGGCCACACTCTGTGCGCGTCCACATCCGTAGATCCTGCCATTGCCTGCCTCCTAGTCTCACGTGAGCACTCATATTTCTGTTTTTCGCCTTCTGCTTTTACTCTTGCTGTCCCCTCCTCCAGGCATGTCATCTATTTTTAACTCCTACACCTTCCAAGACTTGCTTAAGGTTACAGGATCTCTTGTAAAGATCTTCTATCTTTGCTAAAACATGCTTTCTTGGATAGAAGGGATTACATGTTTTAGTAATTGCAATTCCAACCCCCCCCCAAATCATGTATATTTAAGGATTTTATTTTAATGTAATGAAATGCTGGTATTAGCAGTATTTGGGAAGAATGTTCACATTATAAAATTTTAAAACAAATGAAATGGACTATTTAACACCTAGCACATATATTTATAAGTATAGTAAAAAGTCAAGTTAAATGATAGAAATATGAATGTTAAACATATACCATTCTAATAAATTGAGCAAGAGCAACAAACATTGTGCACAAGAAAATGTATTCATACAAATTTGAAAATGAAATCTGGATTATAAAAAGTACAATCTTAAAAACAGCATCAATTTTACATTAGTTGGAAAAGCAGTGTTTAATGAGGAACTGGTTGTCTTCAGTTTGGTCTACTCTTGTAGATTCTGATGCAGAGAAAACTATATCAAAGCGAAGGGCTGGATGACTTGAAGATGATGGAGCAAGCTTATAACTATGAAGAACCAAAAATGCTTCCTTTGAAAAATAAGTTTCAATGCTCGAAAAAAAATTGTTCAACTAAGTTCTTAATTTTTCAGTTTCACTACTATTACCTTTGTATTCCACATTTTTGGAAATCTTTCACCTAAAGTAAGAATCACACCTACACTAGAAGCATTCTCTTACTAATTGTCATTTTCTTCTTCCTCACAGTCATTTGCAGATTAAGGAACCAGAGTTCATGTCCTAAATGGGCATAATTTTGTTTGATTTGAAATTTAGATGTACATAACCCTGTGGTTATATGCAAGATATAAATGATTGAGATTCTAGAGTTTATAAAAAACTCTACAATAATGATATCACATATATACAAATCAATATTTATTTATATAAAAATAGCATGGTGTTAGGGATTTCCTAAAAACAGTATTATAAGCTCTAGTATCTTATGAATCTCCACACAGGACTTGGTGAATTCATTTCTTTGAATATTTACTATAGACCTTTCAGGGCCCAGGCCTATGCTGCACCCAGATGTGAAGTGAAGCCAGAGCCAGGCCTGCTTGTCCTTGTGCACTTGCTACTTTGGTGGGGGAGCCGGCACTGACCAAACACAAATGTGTATCACTGATTGTGACACTGCTTGAAGGAGAGGAGCAGTGACCACAGAAGAGCATGGCAGGAAACTTAATGTAAATCAAGGAATTAGTGAAAACTATATAAATAGAAATCTGAAAAATTTTATGGAAGTTTGGAAGGTGGGGAGAAAATTAAAATGTTCTATGCAGAAGAAATACTATGTGTTGAGGTTTTGAGGCAGAAAGAACTTAAGGTTATTTAGCTCATTTAAGGAACTGAAATAAGGTACTTTTTTTTTCTCCTTTGCAAAGATGTGCTAGGAGACTTGTGTGAAAGGAAGAAAGGAGGTGGAAAGAGGTAGGCTTGAAGGGCAGTGCCCTCCCATTAGGGCTGTAGCTAGTCTACATAGCCTCTGTGCAAATTAGAAAAGGTTCCTTCTCTGGGCAGAAGAAACCCTACCCACAGAGCATAGGATGGAGTTTAATCCCAGTATCCCATTGGCCTTTGTGCAATGTACAATGATAGGTGATGGAATTAAGTGATATTATTCAATTTGTTTCAGAAATGAGACTTATTAGTTTCCTATTTCTGCATAACAAATTACCCCAATACTTAGTGGTATAAAACCAGAGTAACTACCATCTCTCAAAGTTTTTGAGAGTCAGAAGTTTCAAAGTGGATTGGCTACGCAGTTCTGGGTCAGGAAGTTTAACCAGATGTCAGCAGAGGCTGCAGGATCCACTTCCAAGGTGGCTCACTCAAAGAGTGGGCAACCATTCAGCTTTGCATGAGATGGAGGGGTTTCCAAGGATGTAGAACTTCTTGTGCTAAATGCAGGAGAGTATCAGGCAACTGGGATGACTGGTTACCCAACTCACTCAACTCATGGCTGGCAAATTAGTGCTAGCTGTCAGTGGGAGGCCTTGGTTCCTTTACAAGTGTGTGCATCATTCTGCTTGGGTAACCTTACAGCACGGCAAATGCTTTGTGCCAGAGTGTAAGAGATTCAAGACACCAAGGTATATGCTGCAATGCCCTTATCACCTAGGGTGGAAGTCAAACATTGTCCCTTCCATCATAGGATATTGGTGACAAAAACCAGCCCTGATTTAATGTGGATAGAGACTATACAAGAGCATCAGTATCAGGGCACAAGGGTCATTAGGGCTCATTCTGGAGACTGCTTGCCATATCTTGTTTGGAAGAGGGAAAAAGTGGAATAAAGAGGCTGGTAGGAGACTCTTAAAATGGACTCTTAGTGGTTTGGACTACAGCACTGTCAGAAGTAATGAAGAAAAGTAAACAGATGTGATGTAATAGTTGGACATGTAATTAATACCTAACAATACATAGCCATCCTTTTGTATTCTTAGAGTCAGGTGTTGGAATAAGCCACCCAATTCAGTCCACTTGTAGTAAGCACCTACTACTGTGCCATATACATAGTTTGGACTGGGAGATTTGATGCATTAGATCTCATTGAGTTCCCCATCTTTCAGCTTGTTTAGCAGTTATGTAACTTGCCAGAATCAACAACTGATGAGTGTTGGAACTGGGCCCAAACTCTGGGATTCAGGACAAGAAAGTCCATGATATCTATGTATTTTCCTAAACAGGTAAATATCCCATGCATTTTGAAGATGTAAGCTTTTATTATTTACCTAACAAGCAAAAAATGAGGTTATTTTCATTTCTAAGTAAAGTAGTGTAATTATATTCAGATGTTACAAACATTTTATCTAGGGCTTCCCTGGTGGCGCAGTGGTTGAGAGTCTGCCTGCCGATGCAGGGGACACGGGTTCGTGCCCCGGTCTGGGAAGATCCCACATGCTGCGGAGCGGCTAGGCCCGTGAGCCATGGCCGCTGAGCCTGTGCGTCCGGAGCATGTGCTCCACAATGGGAGAGGCCACAACAGTGAGAGGCCTGCGTACCGCAAAAAAAACCCAAAAACACACAAAAAAACATTTAATCTAAACCTGTTCAATAATTTAATACCACAAACTTATGTTATACCCATAGGCCTACCATATGTGGTATATGGTTTAATACATCCAACCTATATCCGTTTTATAGGTGAGGAAGCTGAGGATCCAAGAGTCTACATGATAGGCCTATAATCTTAGAGATACCTGTAGTCATTTACAAAGCTCAGACCCAGGGCTCTTTCCACTGTGCTACAATGCCTTCCTCAGAATAATGAGACTTCCTAGGTCAGAGGGACAAAGGGCAGCAGTGAAAGGGGGACCACTCATTCTTCCTCCTAGGTAGGAGATAGAAGTTACGACCATGTTCTTTAGAACCAGGTAGATGAGTTCAAATTCCTATTCTATGATTTACCAGTCCTTGAGAAAATTATTTCAACTCTTGGAGCCTTGGGTTCTTCTTGAGTAAAATTGGGATCATTACAATTACCTCCAAGCTCTACAAGGTTTAGATGAGTTAGGATATGTTTAGAAAACTATAGATGCCATTTCTACTGTAAGGGAACACTAGGTTCCCTTTGAGGCAGATTTGCTTAATTTCAGTGTTTCAGTCACTCAATGAGACCGGAGAAAAGACAACATTTCCCTCGGTCTGTGAGCCAAAATTCAGATTAAAATGCCTGAGGGGTTTTGGAAATATACACTTCTTCCCTAAATTACACTACCTGGAGGTACTAGGGTAGATCTCCCAGGCTTGAAGAAATCAACACATGGCCCTTGGTCAGGAGCCTGGCAGTATCAGACGGTTCTTCACATGTTTATAGACAATATTTTCCTAAAACATTTCTTTCAAGTTTTGGATATTCTTGTGCTTTCTTGTATGTTTTTTTTTAAATCTTGGAATGGATAACTTTATACATTATAAAACTATGAAATTTAATATATACTAAGTTCCTTTTGTAGTATTTTCCAATTTATAAGACCTTTTCACATGGTCTCTTGTTTCATCTTGAAATGCTGTGAGAAATAGGAAGACCATGGCTTAGTTTCATATTACAGATTGATGGACCTGGGCCCAGAGAGAAGTAAAAGTTCTGGAAGGTGATTCAGATGTAGGTGAGAAGGCAGGGGTGGGGGCAGGGGACAACAGAGGAAAGATATCACAGCTAGGGTTTTAGAAGATGATTTTGGAAAAGTTTGAGATAATGATGGAAGATTGGGGCACAGCTGCTGATTGTGTCTTTGTGTGTGATTGTGTGTGTGTGTGTATTGGGTTGTGGAAAATTGTGTAGATGAGCCAACTGGAGAACAAATTCTATTTATGATGATTTTTTGTGTGCTGTGAATGGGATTCTTACTTGGCATTGATCAGGAGACTTCAGTGAAGATTTAAATTACTTTTTAAATTATTTTTGGATGTTAATCTGATTTCTTCTGATAATGATGCTATAATGGAGGGGATCACAGATTATCTCAGCTTTGTACAAAGTATATAAATATATGAACTCTTTGATCCTCAGGGAGAATCTGGAACTTGGAGGTCCCTCTGATTGTATTGCACTGTGCCAAGGGTTTATTGTGAGACTGTGTTTCAGCCTTTCCTACCTGTTTCAATGTGGGTATTGTCTCAGTTGCCTGATATGTAGGAGTCACTCAGCTAGTTTTTGGATTTCTCTGAGAGACTTGCTCCATGTATAGCCATAAATTTGGTGCATCTGTAGGAAGAAGGAAGTTCAGAAACCTCCTATCTCACCATCTTGATCCCTCCCCTTCAAATGCCCAATTTTCAACAAAAGATCACAAGGCATACAAAGAAATAAGAAACATGGACAACTCAAATGAACATAATAAATCTCCAGAAAGCAATGTTAAAGAAATAGAGACTGTGGAATATCTTGACAAAGACTTTAAAATGACTGTCTTGAATGTGCCCAAAAAGCCAAAGCAAAACATGGACAGATAACTAAAAGAAATGAGGAAAACAGTGTATGAACAAAATGAGAATATCAACATAGAGATAGAAATTTTAAAAAATCTGGAGTGGAAAAACACAGTAACTGAATTGAAAAACTCACTAGAGGGGTTTGACAGCAGAATCAAACAGGCAGAAGAGTCAGCAAACTTGAAGACTGGTCATTTGAGATTATCAAGTCTCATGAGTAAAAAGAATAGTAAATTGAGAAAAGTGAACAGAGCCTAAGGGACTTATGGGAAACCATCAAGTAGGCCAAAATATGCCTAATGGGAGTCCCAGAAGAAGAAGGAGAGAGAGAAAGCAGCAGAGAGTGTACTTGAAGAAATAATGGCCAAAACTTTCCTAATTTGAGGAATGACATGGATATATAAATACAAGAAACTTAAGGAATAAAATGTATGATAAATCCAGAGACTCAAACCCACATGGAACATTATAATCAAACTGTAAAAAGACAAAGAGTGATTCATGAAAGCAGCAAAAGAAGAATGTTTTGTCATGTACAAAGTATCTTCAATAAGATCATCAGATGATATTTCAGCAGAAACGCTGTAGGCTGAAGGAAGTGGGATGATATATTTAAAGTGTTGGGGAAAAAAATGTTAACTGAGGGGTATTTATCTGGCAATACTGTCATTCAAAAATGAGGGAGAAATTAAGTCATTCTAGATTAAGACAAAGCTGAGAGAGTTTGTTATCACTAGACATGGTCAAAAGGACTGCTAAAAACCCTTCAAATTGGAATGAAAAGAAACTAGACAATATCTCAAAGAAATTTGAAAATATAAAGTTCTTCAATAAAGGCAAATACATGAACAGATACAAAAGTCTGTATTATTGCAATTTTGGTTCATAATTTCATTTAAAATTCTCTTATAAAATTTAAAAGACAAAAGTATAAAATAATTATTAATCATATGTTAATGGGTACACAATATATAATGATATAATGTGTGACATCAATAATAGAAGGGTGGATGGAATGGTAAAGGAGTAGAATTTTTGTAAATGATTGAAGTTGGTTTGAGTTTTAAATATTTCTATAACTTTAGGATATTATATGTAATCCCCATGGTAACCACTATGAAAATATTTATAGAATAGACACAAAAGGAAATACAAAGAGAATCAAAACACCTCACTACAAAAATCAACTGAACACAATAAAGGAAGTCACTAAGGGAAGAAATGAGGAACAAGAAAGCTATAAGCCATATAGAAAACAGATAACAAAATAGCAAGGCTTTCTCTATCAGTAATTACCTAAAATGCAAATACATGAAACTCTTCAAAAGACATATGTTGGCAGAATAGATTAAAGACAATATCTGAGTATATGCTGTCTACCAGAAACTCACTTTAGGACACATATAGCTTGAAAGTGAAAAGATGAAAAAAGATATTCTGTGCAAATAGTAACCCAAAGAAAGCAAGGTTGGCTATACTACTAACAAACAAAATAGACTTTAATTCAAAAGCTGTTATAAAAGAGACTAAAAAGGATGTATATAATGATAAAAGGGTAAAGTCACCAAGGAGATAAAACAATTATTTGCATATAGGCACTAACGTTACAACTCCCAAATATATGAATCAAAAAGTGACAGGATTGAAGAGATAGACAGCTCTACAATAATAGGAAACTTCCATACCCTGCTTTCAATAATGGTTAGAACAATTGTATAGAAGATCAATAAGGAAATAGAGGACTTGAATGACACTACTGACTAAGTGGACTTAACCAACATATACAGAACATTCCACACAGGAACTGCAAAATACATATTTTTCCTAAGTGCATGTAGAACATTCTCCAGGATGGACCATATGTTAGGCCACAAAACAAGTTTTCAATAAATTTAAAAGATTGAAATCATTTCTGATCGCAATGAAATAAAACTAGAAATCTATAGAAGAAATATTTAAAACCCACAAATATGTAGAAATTAAACACATTCTTACCCTACCAATAAACCATAGAATAAATCACAAGGAAAATTAGAAAATAGCTTGAGACAAATGAAAATGAAAACACAAGATATCAAAATATATGGGCTACATCAAAACCTGGGCAGAGGGAAATTTATAGTTGTAGTAGGTTATATTAAAGGAAAACATAGATCTCAAATCAACAACCTAAATTTGTATCTTAGGGAACTAGAAAAAGAAGGAAAAGCCAAACACAGAGCTAAGAGAAGGAAGGAAATAATAAAGGTTTCAGTAGAGGTAAACAAAATAGAGAATAGGAAAAACAGTAAATAAAAATCAATGAAACCAAAAGTTGTTTCTTTGAAAAAATTAACAAAATTGACAACGCTTTGGCTAGATTGACAAAGAAAAAATAACTAATTTCAGAAACTAAAGAGGAGATATTAATACTGATTACAGAAATAAAAAGGCTTATAAGAGTACTATGAACAATTGCACACCAACTAATTTGAAAACCTCTACAAATGAACAGTTTCCTAGAAACATACCACCCACCAAGATTGAATCATGAAGAAATAGAAAGTATGAGCAGACCTATAAGTAATGAGAAGATTGAATCAATAATCAAAAACTTATCAAAGTAAAACATAAGACCAGATGGCTCTACTGGTGAATTTTACCAAACATTTGAAGAAGAATTAAAGCCAATCCTCCTCAAACTCTAAGAAATTAAAGAGGAGGGATCATCTGCAAACTCATTCTGAAGTCAGCATTAGCTGGATGCTGTAGCCAGAAAAAGACAAAACAAGAAGTAGGACTACAGACCAATATTCCTTATGAATACTGGTGCAAAACTCTTCAGCAAAGACTAGCAAACAGAATTGAACAGCACATTAAAAGAATTACAAACCATGATAAAGGGGGATTTATTCCTGTATTGCAAAAATAGTTCAACACATGAAAATCAATAAAATACACACAATAATAGAAGGGAAAAAAAACACTACATGACCATCTCAAGTGGTAGAGAAAATGCATTTGATAACATTCAACACCCTTTCATGATAAAAAAACAGTCAAACTAAGAACAGAAGACAACTACTTTAATGTAATAAAGACCATATATGAAAATGCCATTGCTAACATCATAATGGTGAAAGACTGAAAGCTTTTCCTTTAAGAACAGAAGTAAGACAAGGGTGCCCAATTTTGCCACCTGTATTTAACATAATACTGGAAGTCCTAGCCAAAGAAATTAGCCAAGAAAAAGAAAAGACATCCAAATTGGAAACAGAGTAGTAAAAGTATATTGATTCTCAAGTGACATGATCTTATATGTAGGAAGCCCTAAATATTCCATGAAGAATCTGTCAGAGCTAATAAGTACATTTAGCAAAGTTGTGGGATTCAAAATCAATACAAAAACAATACACAATCAATACAGTTTTATACATATACACTAACAATGAACACTCAAATAAGGAAACTAAGAAAACAGTATCATTTACAAAAGCATCAAAAAGAATAAAATACTTAGGAATAAACTTAACCAAGGAAGTGAAAGACTTGTAAACTGAAAACTACAAAACATTGTTGAAAGAAATTAAAGAAGACACTGATAAATAGAAAGACATCCTGTGGCCATGGACTGGAAAACTTAATATTGTTAAGATGTCAATACTACCCAAATAAATCTGCAGATTCAATGAAATCTCTATTAAAATCCCAAAGACTATTTTTTAGAAATAGAAAAATTCATCCTAAAATTCACACGGAATATCAAGAGACTCTGAATAGCTAAAACCATCTTGAAATAGAACAAAATTGGAAGTCATATTTTGATTTCAAAATTTATTACAAAGCTACAGTAATCAAAATAGTGTGGTACTGGGATAAAGACTAATGGAATAGAAGAGAGCACCCAGAAATAAATCTGCACATATTGGGTCAAATGATTTTTGACAAGGGTGCCAAGGCAATTCAATGGGGAAAGGACAGTCATTTCAACAAGTGGTGTTGGAAAAACTGGATATCTACATGCAAAAGAACGGTTCTGGACCCTTAACTTACACCATAAACAAAAATTAACTAAAAATGGACCAAAGGCCTAAACATAAGAGCTAAACCTATAGAACTTTATAAGAAAACAGAGAAAAGCTTCATGACATTGGATTAGGCAATGATTTTTAGGATATGACACCAAAAGCACAGACAACAAAAGAAAATAGGTAAACTGGACTATATTAAAATTTTAAAGTTCTGTGCAAAGGATGCAAACAGAGTGAAAAGACAACCCACAGAATGGGAGAACATATTTGCAAATCATAAATCTGATAAGGAGCTAATATGCAGAATATATAAAGAACTTCTACAGCTTAACAACATCAGGAACAAAAACCCAGTTAAAAAATGGACGAAGGACTTGAATAAACACTTTCCCAAAGAAACTACACAAATGGCCAATAAACACATGAAAATATACTCAACTTTATTAATCATTAGAGAAATGTAAAAAACACAGTGAGATACCATCTCACACCTATTTAGATGGCTAGTAAAGAGAGAAAGAAAGGAAGAAAGCAACAGGTGTTGGAGAGAATATGAAAAAATTGGAACCCTTGTGCAGTTTTTGGGGAATGTAAATATTATGGCCATTATGGAAAACAGTATGGCCATTCCTCAAAAATTAAAAATAGAATTACCATATGATCCAGCAATTCCACTTCTGCATATATACCCAAAAGAATTGAAATTAGTGTCTTGAGGAGATATTTGTACATCCGTGTTCATAGCAGCATTATTCCAAATAGCCAAAAGGTAGAAACAATCCAAGTGTCCATAGACAGATAAATGGATAAAGAAAATGTAGTAAATACATACAATGGAATATCAGCCTTCAAAAGGAAGGAAATTTTGACACGTTACACATTGATGAACCTTAAGGACACTAAGCGAAATAAGCCAGTCACAGAAGGACAAAACTCTATGATTCTACTTAGGAGGTGCTTAGAGTAGTCAAATTCAGGGACAGAATAGTGGAATGCCAGGGGCTGGAGGGAGGGAGGAATGGAGAATTATTTAGTAGGTACAGTGTTCCAATTTTACAAGATGAAAATAAATATGTTGGTGGATGGTGGTGTTAGTACAACAACATGAGTGTACTTAATGCCGAAGAATTGTATACTTAAAAGTGGTTAAGGTGGTAAACTTTATGTAACATGTATTAGATCACAATTAAACATTTTTTTAAATTAATTTATTTTATTTTTGGCTGCATTGGGTCTTCGTTGCTGCGTGCAGGCTTTCTCTAGTTGCTGTGAGCGTGGACTATTCTTCGTTACAGTGTGCAGGCTTCTCATTGTGGTGGCTTCTCTTGTTGCAGAGCACGGCCTCTAGGCTCATGGGCTTCAGTAGTTGTGGCTCGCGGGCTCTAGAGTGCAGGCTCAGTAGTTACGGCGCACAGGCTTAGCTGCTCCGTGGCATGTGGGATATTCCCGGACCAGGGCTTGAGCCCGTGTCCCCTACATTGACAGGCGGATTCTTAACCACTGCACCACCAGGGAAGCCCTGAACATTTAAAAATATTACATGAAATTATGTTCAGGACATTCTCATTTTATTAAAAACAACAAACTTTATATATATGTGTGTGTGTGTGTGTGTGTGTGTGTGTGTGTGTGTGTGTGTGTGTGTTTGCCACGTCCCAGCATGCATTAAGTGCTAATACAGGAGAGTCTAATGAAGAGACTCTTTTCAGAAGAATCTACATGATTAATGGAACTGCTGGATATTACCAACTTACTCTTCCAAATCCACTCTCCGCTCAGCTCCTCTTTGTTCTGTGTCCTAGGATGTAGACCAGAATGGACCACATCCATGATCTTTGTCCTCTGGCTCTGGTTGGGCTTGGTCAATCAGAAATATCTGTTCATGATCTTTGCACATCTTCTATTACATCATTGGCCTTTGTCATATTAATTTGTAAAAAGTTCTTTATCAAATAAATAGCCCAAGGAAATAAATTTCTAACTACAGAACTTCAGATATGACAGACCAAATTGGGAGAGGAGTAAAGGTTTTCCCACAATTCAAAAATAGAGCATTCCTATGAAGCTTTTCATAAGCTGAAATGGTGTAAAGTGAAGAATCAATTACTTTAGGACACATCTTGCTAACAGATGCACAAAATAAATCAAGATAAAGCACAGATACTCACAGACACAGTTCAAAACTATGGTGGCTTGATGCTGAGATGCCAAGTGTAGTTGCCAGGAAGGGGCTTGGTGGTGCCACTCTGGCTGCTTGGGTTGTGCTCTGCCTCTACAGCAGCTCACAGCAAAACAAATGCTGACACTATTTTTGTTTTTAGTCTTTTTTCCTTTTTTTTTTTTTTTTTGTAAAAGCAAAAATCCTCTTTGGATTTCTTTTGGTTAGCAAAAACAGATACAAATGTAGGTCTTTTGTAAAAGTGAAGTGGCGTAAAGCAAAAATTGGGGGATACCTGTAGATCGTTTTCCTACAAGATCAGTGCAATTGCTCTATGGCACACTGGGACCCCCTCAGTGAGCCTCTCTACACTCTGCACCTTCCAGTCCATCCAGGCTAATCTACTTGGTACAACCTGCACAGATATTACTTGTACACATTCCTGTGACACTTCATACTCAGAGGGAACATGGAAAGAGTACAATCTATATATTCAGTTCTGCATCTGTGGATTCAACCAATGCCAGATCAAAAATCGATCTGCAGTTGCCTGAACCCATGGATGTGGAACCCATGGATGGAGGGCCAACTGTACTAGGCCATTTTATATACTGGACTTGAGCATCTGTGGATTTTGATATCCACATGGGGGATGGGAGGGTCCTGGAACCACTTCCCTGTAGATACTGAGGGATGACTGTAAGACAAAGACTTATTTGTCTTTGGAGTCAGGAGAACTTGGTTTGATTTGTCATCTTCTAACCAGGTAATCTGGGGCAAGGTATTGTATTCTCTAGTAAAGTGGCTGACAATGTCTACTTTGTAGGTTATGGTGGAACTTTTACAATACATGTGGAAGAACATAGCAGATTGCCTAGTACACAGCAGGTACACAGTAGATGCTACAGGTGGAAAGAAAGAATGAAGGAAGTTACCTAAAGCATAGTCATCCTTTAAGAATCAAAGGAATTATTTCACTTCCTCCAAAAGACTTCTCCAGAATCTCTTCTTGACTTAGACGCAAGAGAAATAATTCAAAGCTAGCCCTTATCTTATTAAATGCTGCTCTTACTAATGCAATACTAATTTTATTATTTTGTGAATAGTGTTTCTCACATTCCCATGCACCATATCTCATTTGAACTTTGTATCTGCCCTCTCTGCTCCATCCCAGTAACTATCGTACTAATTCAGGGCCTCCTCTCCCTCAATTTGCCTATAGTAGTTCTCTTCTCATCCTGTCTTATTGCCTCTAGCACAGCTTAGCTGGCTTCACGACCTCCACAGCTTCCAGAAGAATTGTGACCTCCTGGCATGGGAAGCCAATGTGTACTACAAAAAAATCCACATCTGCTGAAACCCTATATCCACTATCACTGCTGGAGAATATGACTTTTGCCTCCTTTCTGCGTTCCAAATCTCACACGAATGCATCTTATTGATGCACAATTCTGGAGGCAAGGGAGTTGGGGAAATGTGGCTCCCAGGCTTCCAGTCCCAATGACAAAGGAGAAGGCAAAGCAGCAGCTAGAAGAGAATGGTAAAACAGAAAGCAAAGCCCCACATCGTCCAGAATATCCCTTCCTGATGTTTGGGCCTCAGCAGACTCTTCAGCCTCACCTACCTGACTCTCTATGCCCTAGTCTCACTGAACACCTGGCTCTTTGCTGAGATGCAGCCCAGCTCATGCTTTTCTCTCTCCCAAGAAGACACTTTGTTCTGGCTGGGTGCACTGTGCCCATGCTTCCTCAACACCATACACTCGTGTCATATTTTGTACCCATCATACCCATCAATTGACTTGTCTATCCTCCCCACAGACTAGAGTTTCTAAAAGTTAAAGTTGGTATTTCTGTGTGTGTCTGTAGCTCAGTGCCTTTTCTATAGTGTTCACTTATCCACAGGAAAGAAAACAGACATTCAACAGGTATTTACTGGGCACTGACCACAAGCTAGGCACCATGATGGCCTTCCTCAAAGAGTAAGTGGAGAAGATGAGATCAACCACTGTAAGTTCTCATCTATTAAAAAAAGGTCATGATAATTTCTGCCTCACATTCTTTCTCCTTTTCCAATTAACAAGTGCAAGAGCCATCTCTGGAGCCAGGTTTCTACCTCAGCTTTATCCTTTCCACCCTCCTTAGGCCATGAAGAATAAGATGGTTACCAGAGACCTCAAACTTCTGTCTGCTTATGAAGAGAAATTCATCCACAAACTGCTTCTGCCCCCCAGCATGTGCAAGGCCATTAAAGCACCAGACATAGGTCCCCTAGGGATGGCCAAGCCCTCGGGACACCATGCCTCCCTGAGCCTGAGGGCCTTGGTGTTTCTAGCCTGTCAAGGGTAATCAGGGATGCCAGGACAAATGAAGTCTGCAGTCCATCAAAGGTGCAGACAGATGTGGTTGGCACTGTGTGGGGCCATAGCTTAGAAACTACTGGAGTCTCATTATGGAGACACATGATCCTTGCGTGTGTTGCTTAGGAGAAAGACTTTTTTTTTCTCTTCTATGCTTCAAATCGGCCTGCAGCCCTGGGATTGCTCATTAGGAGAGAAATGCAAAAGTACCTAAAATCTGATCTTTTCAGATACAGAAATGTGTGTTTACACTTGATGTTTAAAAGCCTAAGGTTTTGGTCTCAGTGCCCTTGGCAGGGAGCAGGAGACATTTATTCAGGTCCTCACTACATAAGTCTGTTTCAGCTCATTTTCCTGCTCTCTATAAAGTAAAAAGGCTGATTCTTAACCTTTTCTCTTGTCACAGATTCCTTTGGAAATCTGACAAAGGCTCTTCCTCAGAAAGTGAATGAGTGTAAGTCCTGCCTTAGCCTCGTTGAAACTTTACTTTTCGTCTCTCACTCTACCTTTACAATAAAACCAGTGGCAGTTTTTTCCCTTCTAGATGCAAATGCCAATAGATCCATGGCTTTTCTGTTTACTCTTAGGAAATATTCCTCCTACGGCCAATTTAGTTCAAAACACAAGTTTAATTCAGAAGTCAGAATATCCAAAATAAGATGTTAACCCAAACTCCAAACTTGAGAGTGAATGTTTCCCCTTCCTCAGTTTTGGGCCAGCTTGGGTGGTAGTTCCTGACCTGAGGGCAAGTGTCCAGGGAGAAGATAATGAGGGGCTGGTGAAGTTCTTACTGGAACTGGCCCAGGTCTCCACCTGTGGCAGATATTTGGCGTGAACTCCTTTTCTCCTAGGCTCTTCCATGGGGCCTTGGAGATACCTGCTAGGTCCCACCTGAGGCTACAGTTCCTGGGATGGGGTCAGGCACATTTTCTTCAGCTGGCTGCTCCCGAATCTCTCCCTCAGCTCTGTGTTTCGGATTCTTGCTCTTGAATTCTCTAGGCCTCTAGCAGAAGCTCTCTTGGGCAGGTTTCAAAACACCTCCAGGCTGCTGTTTCTCTCCCACTTCCGGCCCCAGGAAAGACTCCTGTACCTCTAGTCCCAACAAAGTCCAAAGTACAGGCAGATCTTGGTGCAACTTCTCTATCCTTTTACCACAGGCAGCTTTAGCTTTCTCAGGTGTGAGTCCTGCATCATTCTTGTGTCTCCCAAACTCAGGGAAGGCTTAGCAAATTCTTTCAATGGTCCCATGGAAGCTGCCTTGCTTTTAGCCTGGAAGTAAAGAAATGAGCATCCTCATCATCACCATTCCCATCTCGGATGGAGGTAGCTTCTCCCAGATGGTAATAGCTCTGTTTGCAAATCCTTCCTTTTCCTTGCTTCCTTAACCTGTCTTAGGCCCTTGATCTAACCAAGGATCTTAGAGTCCTGGAACTGGGTCTCAGAATCTCTTTTGGTACCTGTTATCTGAGAATATGGAATTACAAAGGGCTTGAGAGAGACTATCATATGGATGATTCAGTGAAAATGGGGGCAGGAGAATCCTAGCATACTCAACAATATATACAAACCTTTTTGCAGATGGTTTCAAGGATTCAAGCCAACAAATGGGAAGCAGGGCAAGGCTGCTTGGGTTAGGTTTATTGATCCAGTTTTTATTAAGCTCCGGTTACAGATTGGGCATCAACTAAAGTTTACAGATACAGGGATAAATATGTATGGCCCTCTACCTTTTAAAATATGCAAACCAGTTCTTAGAGTGCTCTGTGATAATTGCTATAATGAAGCAGGGAGGTGTGGGGGAAAAAGCACCTAGTTCCATTAAAAGGACGCAGGCAAGGTCTCAAAAGAAATAACACTTAAAAGGAGAGCCAAGGTGGACAAAGTGGCAGTAGAGGTAGTGGAGGGCATCCTAGGCAGAAGGAACATGTGAAAGGTATAGAATAAGGTAGGTAGAAAGTAGTGTTTGTAGAGCCACCTGATAGAATACGAGGAGGAAAGTTAGTCAGGGCCTTGACTGCTTTGCTTAGGAGGTTCTTCATCATTCTTCCAATTCTCCATATTGCTTATTTGGGCAAACCTCAGATCAGTGACATAGACAGGAAATCATTTTGGAGTATCTTGAATAGTTTAGGTATGAGATTATGAGAGCCTACTGACAGGGCAGTGAGGATGAAATTACTGACAGGGCAATGAGGAGTCAGGTGGAATTGGTAAAACTTGAATGTAGTTGGGAATAAGGGAGATGGAAAATCCAACATGACTGTAGGGTTTTGGGCTTAGGAAATACAGCGGTGATTCTCAGAGAAAGAGAACACAGAAGAAAGGAGCCAATGAAGGGAGGAATGGTAAAAACTAGGGATAAAGACTCATTAGTTTGGGAGCACGTTGAATTTGAGGTAGAGAAGTCCACTGGGCTGACACATGTGGCTATGAAAGAGGAGCCATGGGTTGGCAGGGCTCCAGTCACTACCAGGCTTCAGCCTTCACTTTCAGCTAATTGTCCCACCAGGCTGGCTCAGTATCACAGAGGCAAGTGGAGTTGAGATGTATTTTAAGGGTGAGACATTTGTAAGTCAAGGGTAAGATAGGCCTTTATTCCTTTATTCCATTTTGCCTCCATCATCAGAAGACAATGGGCTGAAATTCACAACCAATTCAAAAACTGATTCAAAGGCCAATTCTTTCTGATGGTAGGTCAAAGCCATTGCTTAATTAATGCCAGTTTAAAATGCCTGGATTCAATCCCAGATTGGATCAGGCCACTTTATTTATTGGTCAACAGAGCATTGGGTTACATGATCAGATCTGGGTCTGAGTCATGGGTGAGGTGAACACAGCTGACAGGCCATTTACAGGGAATCCTAGGGCCTACAGTGTCCCAGGCAATGATTTATGATCACATGCCAACCAGTTAATTGCAGAGTATAGATGGGAAGAGAAACTAGGAGCACTGGTTAGAGGAACTGTATCAAACTTTACCTTTAAAGGACAAAAACAGGAATTGAATCAAGACGTTAGGAACAGGGAATGGCTTTCTCAATTACCCATGAAGGTAGATCTCTTTATCCACACACACTCAGCTCCTTGTTTGTTTCCCTCGTGGCACTTACCATAAACGTTTTTGTTTCCACATCTGCTTACTGTGACTTCTCCAGTAAACTTAAGGGCAGCAATTTTTAATCTTTTCTACTTATAGACTTCCAGTGCCTAGAATCAGTGACGAGCACATAATAGACACTCATATGTTAGGCCAATTAAGTGGAATACAAGACAGGTTGTAGTTTTGGAGTGAGGCCATAAACAAGATGAAGGAGACTACCACCTCTTCTTATCAGGGGCTCACTGTGTCTGAGGTGGGCTGATAGGTCAGCTTGAGGACCCAGGCCAGACCAGTCACTCTATGGTCACTATGCCAGTCAAGTCCCTTCTAATAATGGCCTTTATGTATTAGAATCAAGGACTTTCATTTGGTTTCTATCTGCCACCTTACTCCTGCCCAAATATAATACTTGCATCACCTCTAAAACACCCTTACCTCAATTGCCTATCTTGTTTGTGTAACTACTTCCAAGGGTAGGGCCCTCTGCCTCTGGAGTGAGCCTTTTGCTGTATAGATAGCTCTGACGACTACATTTTGCTACAATATTGGGAATATCTGATGTTTATATATTTTTGCCACTCCCAGCACAGTAATTTACTTAAGAAGCCCTGTCTATGCTTGTTTTTATGTACACAGAAATGAGGAAAAGATAAACATCTGTAGCTAGTCTTTAAACAAAGTTTCAAGAGATACTCTTTGACTATGCTTCACTTATTGGAGCTGTGGGAAGTGATAAAATACTTGGCTTTTTCCAATCTTTGAAAGATGCTGTGACCCAGGCACTCCATGATAAACTTAGCAGTGCAGTAACTTCAGGGAATAGAGGACAAGCCAGAGATCGGGGCCAGGAAAGAGGGGAATGAACTTTATATTATCTGGGAAGCAAGGTAAGGAGGCGAACCCAAGGCCAACTGCCAAGGGTTGCTGGTTACGGGTCATATCCTAGTCAGGAGGCATTAGGTCATGGTTGGAGGGTGGAATTCAAGGCAGTTAGTGAGGTCTTGATTGATATTTGCCACGTTGACATTTGGTGAGCCTAAGAGTTGTAACAGGGACAGAAGTCAACTTAGGAATATTAACTGTGGGGCATTTCAGAATAGTGGTCAACAACAAGACATGGGTACCTGACAAACTTCTCCCTCAAGCTCCAGAATCACACATACAACCACTGACTGAATCTTTCCCATTTGTTTTCTCCATCCTGACTTGGCCAAAGCCATCGTCACAGACATGGGCTAAGGGAAGAATGCTGCTGCATAGGTGGTAGGTCTGAGCTGTATGATCATTAGCTTGCTTGGACCTTCTAATTCTGCCCATGTTTGATCTGTAATGTGCCATTTCCATCTTTTGATAGAGTGTTGCTGGGCCATTTGATCTTAACACCTGGTGGGTCTGATAGGATTCAGCTCAAGACAGGCAGCTCTGAGCACATGGTCACTTGGCATTAGAATTCCATCTCTATCAGGCCCCAGTAGCATAACAGGAGTTGTTTTTAAAAATAACACCAAGGAGACAGAATTTCAGAATGTATTACTTTCCAGAAATTACTAATTGCAAACAATCTGATCAGCAAAAGATGAACAAGGAATGTGATGCCATATTCACCTTTTTTTTGGAGGGGCGTTTGAAATATTTTAACGATGATAGAGTAAAAAAGCAAAAATAACCAACATCTGCTCTTCTACTTTATTAAAGAGAACAATTTTCAAAATATTTATGGTGGTGTAAACATCAAATTGGATGAAAGAACAATAAAATAAAGTTATAAACTATAAACTAAATTATTTTAATTTTTGCAGGCTCAGAAGAATACATCTTAATGTAATTAAAAAATAAAACTTGTGGATTTGATGTAGAAATATGGTACTTTCAGTAATCATAGGGAAATAGAAGATAATAGGATGCATGAGTTGAAAGTATGCTTCAACTTTCAAAAAAGGAGAGGAAAGTTTTAGTTTTAGAGTTTTAGAAACTACAGTCCAATGAACTCAATGTCAACCTCCAAGAAATTCTAGAAGGGATTACTAAACAAGTTATTGAGAAATAGTAAAGAAGAAAGCAATAACTATGAGGAACTATTACGTTTAATTTACTATATAAATTCCTTTTAAAATAAAATTTCTGAGTAAAGTAAATAAATTTTTAAAAATGGTATATAATCATCCATTGAAAATGACATGACTTCCTTGCTAGAAAACTCTAGAGGCCTGTATTGGGATTATCCCCTGGGACTTGGCACAAATTCCATATGCATCTTTCTTCAGTCCTGACACTTCCAATGTCATAGGGCCTGCCAGATCATATGGCCCAAGCAGTAGGGCTGCTGGTCCTTTAAAAACACACAGAGCCTCATTGGGTGAGCTTGTTTGGAACTGGCCAGGTTGAGAACATGGGAAACAAAGACTATGAGAAAAGAAATTCTGTTCTTGTGTCAGTCCTATAAAGGAAAACACTGGGCAAAGTGCTGACCCAGCTTATCTCCCAGAAAATCCAGCAGACTGACTTCTGCCTAATGGGGTATGGATTCGTGAGGCCAAGCATGGTTCGTAGTGGGTTCTTTGGTTGCTTTTCTAGATTGTATGAAGCTGAGCCACATGAAATCACCAATGCCCTACTCTCTTCTCTGCTGACAACTTACACTTTGATTCTACTTACTGAATTTCCTCTTAGGCTCCAGGTTACCAGCCACACAAGCAGAGTCAACAAGTGAAAACTATGAGATGGCCAAGGGCAAAATGTAAGAGATTGACTGTTGTTGGTTATTGTTTATGTCAGGAAATATGCTGGGCACTTTTTACATGAAACAAACACTCAACCCTTATTATGCACAACCATCTCATTCAATCTGTAAGCTCTGTTAAGTTCATTTTACATAAAAGGTAACTCAAAGCTTTAAATGATTTGCTTAGAGTTTTGACCCAGTTCCTGCAGAAAAGAAGCCTGAGTTAAAATTTTTGTGCTAACACCTCCCTGGGGAATAAAATTTCAGGGAAGCAGTAGTGAAGGAAAAGGAGGAGTGAGGCAGGGGAGGAGGAGAGTATATGTAGCTGTGCATTCTGAGCTGCCCTGGCTTGGCAACAAGCCAACTCCCTGTCTTCTCGGCATCTTCGGAGAGGCTGTCTGAAGCTGCTGTGTCTGGACAGTCAGGGATGGCCCCGTGGGGCATCAACTCTCTGGCACTTTTAGGTCGTTCAACTGAAGATATTAGGAAGTTCATCCCATGGTGGCTCAGCTGTGACAGAATGCAATAATGAGGTAGTGGTCTGGGCTCCAGAAAGGCATTGGCAGGGCAAGACCTCAAAGGATCCAAGAGATTAGGCACAATTGCCTCTGCTCCGGATGGTCTTTGCAAGCCCCTCTCTTTGTAGCAACAGTTGAGGCTTTAGAGACCTAAGTCCAAGGTCATAGGAACCATGCAAGTGTTCTCTAGGTCTGCACTGTTCAGAAAGCAAGATGAGAGGACGGGGCATTATCTGCATCTCCCACAGTGGGACCCACCTGCGCATGTCTCTTGGCAATCCCATGCCTGTGACAACTGAAAGTCAACTTCAGCAATGATAGCCTGATAAGTGAAATGATGAAGGCTCAGATGTATCTGCTGAGGTGCAGTGAAAGTTTCAAGGGATGTGGGAGGAACACCGAGAGCATCTGCTGCAGTTCTGTGGGGTCCCCAAAGAATAAGAAAAGGATCTCTCTTGCTTAAACCACAACCCCGAGGTCTGCAAGGCTCCAGTTTTGTGCCCACCTTTGAAGGGTGGGTCCTCTGTGTCAAAATCATCTGCCCCAGTGCTGAAACCCACAGCATCCAAAAGAGAGACTGCTTTCCTTCTGAGCCGGTGTGGGTCATTTGGTGAAGAGGGTCCGGATCACTCTATTAGGCAAGCACCCTCAGCCTGCTGAAGTGCACATGAGCTTGGGAAAAACCCAGAATGGGTAATGGAGGAAGGGGATGTTGACCATCAGTTACAACCTAGGGACTGTCTGCAATAGTGGAGACTGGAGTTTGTTGCACTAACCTACCTGCATTAACTCTCGAGGAGACTGCAGTGGGCAAGGCTCATGGGAGGAGACTACACTGAGCCGTCTCAAGATAGAACAGAAATAGTGATGGGGTATGGCCTGTCTGAGACACCTCTTATGCCCTGCCTCCTGTCCTCTGGCCCTCCCTTCACTTCACCCATTGCTGCTGCACCAGCTTTGCACAGGTACAAGTTTTCAACACCTCCTCTGTCTTGCTTTCTGCCCCAGATCTTCCCTGACACTTCAGAGCAGGAGGTCCTTGGGAACTCACTTAATACTCATTCTTGTCCTGCCCAGGACATAGAAGAAGACAACACCCATGGGTAAGCCTTGACTGTTGGGGAATGGAGTTGGACATACTCTCCCCTCCCCCCTCATATCAGTGGCTGCTTCTGAGGCACGTTCTCCATAGTCCCTCAGAGGGTCCCAGTGGGACTGAGCCCCCATTGTTCAGAGGTGACCAGCTCAATAGCACATCCTTGCATTGGCCTTCCCATTTTTGCTTTCTCACTCTTGCCATTCCCCTACTCCTCTTTCCTGAAATAATGTTCCAAAATAAATTACATGCTAGCAAGTCCTTATCTTAGGCTGTGCTTTCTAGGAGAACCCAGGCTAAGATTAGCAGTGTGTATCCAACTCTACGTAACTATCAAAAGCCTGTTTCCCTATCACTATAAGATATATAAACATTTTTAATGGTTGTAACATAAGACAGGCTCTAGAGCCACACTGCCTGTCAAATAACTGCCTGTTCAGTAAACTTGGACAAGTTATTTAACTTTTTGGTGTCAGTTTTCTTATACATAAAATGGTGATAATAGTAATAATACCCTCATAGGGTTATTGAGAGAATTAATATGTTAATTCAGATTAAGTGTTTTGAACTTTTCCTGGCATAGTATAGCTAACACATTGCTCCTGCTATTACTTTATTATAACAGCAAATTGGCTAATTACAATTTTCCCACTGTTTCCACAATTTTTCCACTGTTAAATACCGCACTGTGTGAACCATGTCGGCATGAGAAGGGTCTGCTGACAGCAATGTTCACTGTGCAAACAATCTCTGTGTAAGTCATTTCTGCATTTCAGATGATTTCCTTAGGATAGATTTCTAGAAATTGTATTTCTGGGTCCAAACATGCCTACTGCCCATGCCTACTGCTATGGCAGCACTTAGCACACTCCATTATAATAACCTGTTGTTGCTGAGAACTCCAAGACGCAAGTCCTTGGGGTAGGAGCTAGGCTTTTTAATTCTCATTGTATTTCCGGCACTTGACAAACTTATCAAGCCCTCCTATATGCCAGCCCCAGTGTTAAATAAACACACACTATGGTGTTGATACACATTTCTGAATTGTTTCCCAGAGCAGGTGGTGCATCCTTAATGCTCCTTTTAGTGAGCTTGTAGAGTATAAGGATCTAAAATTGATCAGGACACACATGCAGGACATTTAGTTAGAAACTCTCATAAGACAGACGTATAATCATACGAACTGAGGCTCAGAATATCTTATTGTAATATAAACTTACCTGTCTACCCCCATGGGAAAAAAAGTAAACTTTTCATATTCCAACTGTCTCCATAACCAAGGGGCAAAAATGTATCCTATAAGAAAATAAATATTTGGCCTTCATAATTAAAAGTCAATATTAGACTAAGACCCCAAATAGGCTAGGTAATTACTTACCTCCTCTTAACTCATACCTTGATGATTCTTCCCTACATACGGTAGGAGGTACAGCTGCTTCACCAAGGCTCACCTGGTTAGAATTTTTCATGGAGCATGACTTCAAGAAAAAAAGCCCAGTCAAGCAACACTGTGCAAATTAATTTGGGTTTACATTACCACGTGTGTATCCCAACCAGGTGTCTGAAGGAAAATTGAAACATAAAATGCCATATAAACAGAAAAATAATTGGCCATGTTGGAAGCAATAAAATTAGTACCTTCGGGGAAATTAAACTCAGAGTTACAAAAGGATACTAAGTGTAAACAGAATTGATGGAAACAGACAGCATACACAGCTATTAATTTGGAGATGGTGGGAATTTAAAACAGCTTAAATTTGGAGATGGTGGGATTTTAAAACAGCTTACTGTGTATCTTCTGACTGTTTTCCCGATATGTGTACTAGAGACATGGGGATGAGGACACACTCTCTTCCAGATTATAGTCACAATATAGTGCATGTTGTAACAAAATGCAATGGGAGCACAGATGCTGGAGCAGTAAGTTCTGCTTGTCATCAGGGGGTGGTTATGGAGACATTTTACTCTAATTATATATGGTTCCAGGTATAATGAAGACACAAGATGAGTCATTCTGCTCTTTGGGATACAAAAGCATTTTGCTGAACTCCCATCTCACAGGATGAGAAATTTGCTGCCATTCTAATCTCCTTGAAATTCTTGGGTGTGAGCTTTCTGGTCAGTTTATATTTCTTCTGGTTATAATGGCTGTGGGTTCCTGATTCTAATGAATTAGACCATTTTGTCAATCACCTGGCTACCCACACATGCAATCTGTTTTCCACATTACATCATCCCATACCAAAAACCACCCCATCCTTTACTCCTACAGACAGCAGTCATGCCAGCTGTGCAGCACCAGACCCTTACTGAGGGTCTGGACTGTAGAGGGGATCTCATGCTATAGCACGAAACACAACCTCAACTTGAATATTTAAATATTCTTAAGTTGTTTAACCACTTGGCCACTAGGAGTTTCTGTCAATTTATTACTGTCTTCTCCCCTTTTGACTCTGCTTCTCAATGCTGTTTACTCCCAAATCCCAATACTTGTAGCTTAATTATTCTGGGTTAAAATTTTTATTTCACTTTTCAGAAATTGAGGTATAGTTGATTTACAATATTATATGTTTCAGGTGTACAAAATAATGATTCACAGCTTTTAGAGATTATACAATTACTATAAAATATTGGCTATATTCCCTGTGCTGTACAATATATCTTCATAGCTTATTTTATTATTTAAAAAAATATTTATTTTTATTTATTTGGTTGCACTGGGTCTTAATTGTGGCAGGCAGGCTCCTTAGTTGTGGCTCATCTGCTCCTTAGTTGTGACATGCGAACACTTAGTTGTGGCACGCATGTGGGATCTAGACCAGGGATCGAACCCGGGCCCCCTGCATTGGGAGCTTGGAGTCTTAACCACTGCACCACCAGGGAAGTCCCATATATAGTACTTTATACTTCTTAATGCCCTGCCCCATCTTGCCATTTCCCCCTTCTCTCTCCCCGCCGTTAACCATTAGCTTGTTTTATATACCTGTGAATCTGTTTTGTTGTATTCACTAGTTTATTTTTTAGATTCCACATATAAGTGATAACATATAGTATTTGTCTTTCTCTGATTTATGTCACTAAGCATAATACCCTCCAAGTCCATCCATGTTGCTGCAAATGGCAAAGTTTCTTTCTTATTTATGGCTGAGTGTATATATATATACCACATCTTCTTTATCTATTCATATGTTGATGGACGTTTAGTTTGCTTCCATATCTTGGCTATAGTAAATAATGCTGCTATGAACATTGGGGTGCATGTAACTTTTCAACTATTGCTGGACCATATGGTGGTTCTACTTTTAGTATTTTGAGGAACCTCCATACTCTTTTCCATAATGGCTGCACCAATTTACGTTCCCACCAACAGTGTAGGAGGGTTTATTTTTCTCCATATCCTTGCCAATGTTTTTTTATTTGCAGCTTTTTTGATGATAGACATTCTGACAAGTGTGAGGTAATATCTCATTGTAGTTTTAATTTGCATTTCTCTGATGAATAGTAATGTTGAGCATGGTTTTATATTCCTGTTGGCCACCTGTATGTCTTCTTTGGAAAAATGTCTCTTAGTTCTTCTGCTCATTTTTTAATTGGGTTGATTTGTACTATTTGATATTGAATTGTATATGCTGTTTATATACTTTGGACATTAACCCCTTATTGGTCATATAATTTGAAAATATTTTCTCCCATTCAGTAGGTTGTTTCTTCATTTTGTCAGTGGTTTCCTTTGTGGTACAAAAAAGCTTTTAAGTTTAATTAGGTCTCATTTGTTTATTGTTGTTTTTGTTTCATTTGCCTTAGGAACAGGTCTAAAAAAAATATTGCTATGATTTATGTCAGAGTGTTCTGCCTATGTTTTCTTCTAGGAGTTTTATGGTTTCCAGTCTTACATTTAGTTCTTTAATCCATTTTGAGTTATTTTTGTATATGGTGTTAGAGAATGTTCTAATTTCATTCTTTTACATGTAGCTGTCCAGTTTTCTTTTATTGTATATAGGGAAGAGACTTAGTGAAGGGACTGTCTTCTCTCCATTGTTTTGTTTTGTTTTGTTTTGTTTTTGCGGTACATGGGCCTCTCACTGTTGTGGCCTCTCCCGTTGCGGAGCACAGGATCTGGACACGCAGGCTCAGTGGCCATGTCTCACAGACCCAGCTGCTCTGCAGCATGTGGGATCTTCCCAGACTGGGGCACGAACCTGTGTCCCCTCCATTGGCAGGTGGACTCTCAACCACTGTGCCACCAGGGAAGCCCCATTGTTTATTTTTGCCTCCTTTGTTGTAGATTAATTGAGCATAAGTGTGTGGGTTTATTTCTGGGCTCTCTATTATGTTCCATTAGACTATGCATCTGTTTTTGTGCCAATACCATACTGTTTTGAATACTGTAGATTTGTAGTATAGTCTGAAGTCAAGAAATGTAATACCTCCAACTCTGTTCTTTTTTTCAAGATTGTTTTGGCTATTCAAGGTCTTTCATGTTTCTAAATTTTAAAATTATTTGCCCTAGTTCTATGAAAAATGCCATTGATATTTTGTAGGGATTACATTGAATCTTTAGAATGCCTTGGGTAGTATGGTCATTTTAAAAATATTAATTCTTCTAATCCTTAAACACAATCTATCCTTCCTTCTGTTTGTGTTGTCTTCAATTTTGTTCATCAGTCAGTGTCTTACAGTTTTCTGAGTATAGACTTTTATATCCTTAGGTAGGTTTATTCCTTGGTATTTTATTCTTTTTGATGCAATGATAAATGGGATTGTTTCCTTAATTCCTTTCTGATAGTTCATTGTTAAATGTATAGAAATGCAGCAGATTTATGTATATTAATTTTACATCCTGCAACTTCACCAAATTCATTGATGAGCTCTAGGAGTTTTCTGGTGGTATTTTTAAGATTTTATATGTACAGTGTCATGTCACCTGCAGTGACAGTTTTACTTCTTCCTTTCCAACTTGGATTCCTTTTATTTCTTTTTCTTGTCTAATTGCTGTGGCTAGGACTTCCAAAACTATGTTTAATAAAAGTGGCAAGAGTAGAAATACTTGTCTTGTTTCTGAACCTAGAGAAAATGCTTTCAGCTTCTCACCATTAAGTATAATGTTAGCTGTGGGTTTATCATATATGGCCTTTATTATGTTGAGGTATGTTCCCTCTATACCCACTCTCTGGAGAGTTTTTATCATAAATTGATGTTGAATTTTGTTGAGAGCTTTCTCTGCATCTATTGAGATAATCATATGATTTTTTCCCTTAATCTGTTAATGTGATGTATCATATTGATTGGTTTCTGGATACTGAACCATTCTTATATTCCTGAGATAAATCTCACTTGATCATGGTGTATGATATTTTTGGTATATTGTTGGATTTGGTTTGCTAATATTCTGAGGACTTTTGCATCTATGTTTAGTGATTTTGGTGCATAGTTTTTTTTCTATCTTTGGTTTTGGTATCAGGGAGTTGCTGGCTTCTTAGAATGAGTTCAGAAGAATCCCTTCATCTGCAATTTTTTGGGAATAGTTTGATGACAGGTGTTGGTTCTTCTTTAAATATTCAGTAGAATTCACCTGTGATGTCATCTTGTCTTGAAGTCTTGTTTGTTGGGAGATGATGATGATGATTACTGATTCAATTTCATTGCTGGTAATTGTTCTGCTTGTATTTTCTATTTCTTCCTGGTTCAATCTTGGGAGATTGTACATTTCTAGAAATTTGTCAATTTCTTCTAAGTTGTCAATTTTATTGGCATATGGTTTTTCTTATAACTTACACCACAGAAATTCAAACGATTATAATTTCTTTTATATTTATTTTATTAATTTTACTCTTCTTTTTTGAGTCTGGCTAAAGGTTTATCAATTTTGTTTATCTTTTCAGAGAACCAGCTCTTAGTTTCATTGATCTTTTCTATTGCTTTTTTTTAGCCTTTATTTCATTTATTTCTCCTCTCATATTTATTATTTCTTCCACTAAGTTTGAGTTTTGTTAGTTCTTCTTCTAGTTCCTTTAGGTGTAAGTTTATGTTGTTTGAGATTTTTCTTGTTTCTTGAGGCAAGCCTGTATCACTATAAACTTCCCTCTTAGAACTGCTTTTGCCACGTACCATAGATTTTTGGATTGTTGTTTTAATTTTCTTTTGTCTCCAGGTAGTTTATTGATTTCCTCTTTGGTTTCTTCCGTGAACCATTGGGTATTTCTTATATTGTTTTGCATTCACATGTTTGTGGTTTTTATGGTTTTTGCTTGTAGTTGATTTGTAGTCTCATAGCACTGTGGTCAGGAAAGATGGAAAGATGCCTGATATAATTACAATTTTATTAGATTTACTGAGGCTTATATTGTGGCCCAGCATGTGATCTATCCTGGAGAATGTTCCATGTGCTCTTGAAAAGAATGTGTATTCTGTTGCTTTTGGATGGAATGTTCTCTATGTATCTATTAAGGCCATCTGACCTAATGTGTCATTTAAGGCCAGTGTCTCCTTACTGATTTTCTGTATGGATGATCAATACATTGATGTAAGTGAGATGTTAAAGTTCCCTATTATTATTTTGTTATTGTAAATTTCTCTCTTTATGTCTGTTAATATTTGCTTTATGTATTTAGGTGTTCCTATGTTGGGTGCATATATATTTATAATTTTTATAACTTTTTGTTGGATTGATCCCTTGATTATTACATAATGTCCTTGTCTCTTTTAACAGTCTTTGTCTTAACATCTGTCTAAGTATTGCTACCCCAGCTTTCTTTTGATTTCCACTTGCACAGAACATATTTTTCCATCCCCTCACTTGCACTCTGTGTCTCTTCAGATCTGAAATGAGTCTCTTGTAAGCAGCATATACACTGCTCTTGTTTTAGTATCCATTCGGCCACTCTTTTGATTGGAGCATTTAGTCAATTTACATTTAAAGTAATTATTGATATATATGTTCATATTGCACTTTGTTAACTGTTTTGGGGTTATTTTTGTAGTTCCTCTCTTGTGTTCTTAAGATTTGATGAATGTCTTTAATGTTATGTTTTTTAAATTTATTTTTATTGAAGTATATTTGGTTTACACTGCTGTGATAATTACTGCTGTACTGGCAAGTGACTCAATTATACACATATATAAATTCTTTTTTATATTCATTTCGATTTTGGGTTCTCATGGGATATTGACCCTGTGATATACAGTAGGAACTTATTGTTTATCCATTCTATGTGTAATAGTTTACATCTACTAACCCCAAACTCCCTGTCATCCCTCCCCCAACCCCCTCCTGCCTGGCAACCAAAAGTCTGTTCTCTAGGTCTCTGAGTCTGTTTCTGTTTCATAGATAGGTTCATTTGTGTATATATTAGATTCCACATATAAGTGAGATCATATGGCATTTGTTTTTCTCTTTCTGACCTACTTCACTTGGCATGACAATCTCTAGGTCCATCCATGTTGCTTCAAATGACATTATTTCATTCTTTTTTATGGCTGAGTAATATTCCATTGTATGTATCCAACATCTTTTTTTTTTAAACATCTTTATTGGAGTATAATTGCTTAACAATGTTGTGTTAGTTTCTGCTTTATAACAAAGTGAATCAGTTATACATATACATATGTTCCCATATCTCTTCCTGCTTAAGTCTCCCTCGCTCCCACCCTCCATATCCCACCCCTCTAAGTGGTCACAAAGCCCCGAGCTGATCTCCCTGTGCTATGCGGCTGCTTCACACTAGGTATCTATCTTACATTTGATAGTGTATATATGTCCATGCCACTCTCTCACTTTGTCACAGCTTCCCCTTCCCCTTCCCCATATCCTCAAGTCCATTCTCTAGTAGGTCTGTGTCTTTATTCCCATCTTGCCCCTAGGATCCTCATGAACTTTTTCTTCCCTTAGATTCCATATGTATGTGTTACTATATGGTATTGTTTTTCTCTTTCTGACTTACTTCACTCTGTACGACAGAAGCTATGTCCATCCACCTCACTACAAATAAATCAATTTTGTTTCTTTTTATGGCTGAGTAATATTCCATTGTATATATGTGAAACATCTTCTTTATCCATTCATCTGTTGATGGACACTTAGGTTGCTGCCCTGTCCTGGCTATTGTAAATAGAGCTGAAATGAAAATTTTGGTACATGACTCTTCTGAATTATGGTTATCTCAGGGTATATGCCCACTAGTGGGATTGCTGGGTCGTATGGTAGTTCTACTTTTAGTTTTTTAAGGAACCTCCATACTGTTCTCCATAGTGGCTGTATCTATTTACATTCCCGCCAACAGTGCAGAGGGTTCCCTTTTCTCCACACCTTCTCCAGCATTTATTGTTTCTAGATTTTTTGATGATGGCCATTCTGACCAGTGTGAGATGATATCTCAGTGGAGTTTAGATTTGCATTTCTCTAATGATTAATGACGTTGAGCATTCTTTCATGTGTTTGATGGCAATCTGTATAGCTTCTTTGGAGAAATGTCTATTTAGGTCTTCTGCCCATTTTTGGATTGGGTTGTTTGTTTTCTTGATGTTGAGCTGCATGAGCTGCTTGTAAATTTTGGAGATTAATCCTTTGTCAGTTGCTTCATTTGTAAATATTTTCTCCCATTCTGAGGGTTGTCTTTGGTCTTGTTTATGGTTTCCTTGGCTGTGCAAAAGGGTTCAAGTTTCATTAGGTCCCATTTGTTTATTTTTATTTCCATTTCTCTAGGAGGTGGGTCAAAAAGGATCTTGCTGTGATTTATGTCATAGAGTGTTCTGCCTATGTTTATCTCTAAGAGTTTGATAGTGTCTGGCCTTACATTTAGGTCTTTAATCCATTTTCAATTTATTTTTGTGTATGGTGTTCTAATTTCATACTTTTACATGTACCTGTCCAGTTTTCCCAGCACCAGTTATTGAAGAGGCTGTCTTTTCTCCACTATATATTCTTGCCACCTTTATCAAAGATAAGGTGACCATATGGGCGAGGGTTTATCTCTGGGCTTTCTATCCTGTTCCATTCATCTATATTTCTGGTTTTGTGCCAGTACCATACTGTCTTGATTACTGTAGCTTTGTAGTATAGTCTGAAGTCAGGGAACCTGATTCCTCCAGCTCCGTTTTTGTTCTAAAGATTGCTTTGGTTATTCAGGATCTTTTGTGTTTCCATGCAAATTGTGAAATATTTTGTTCTAGTTCTGTAAAAAATGCCAGTGGCAGTTTGATAGGGATTGCATTGAATCTGTAGATTGCTTTGGGGAGTACAGTCATTTTCACAATGTTGATTCTTCCAATCCAAGAATATGGTATACCTCTCCATCTCTTTGTATCATCTTTAATTTCTTTCATCAGTGTCTTATAATTTTCTGCATACAGGTCTTTTGTCTCCTTACGTACGTTAATTCCTAGATATTTTATTCTTTTTGTTGCAATGGTAAATGGGAGTGTTTTCTTGATTTCACTTTCAGATTTTTCATCATTAGTGTATAGGAATGCTAGAGATTTCTGTGCATTAATTTTGTATCCTGCTACTTTACCAAATTCATTGATTAGCTCTAGTAGATTTCTGGTTGCATCTTTAGGATTCTCTATGTATAGTATCATGTCATCTGCAAACAGTGACATCTTTACTTCTTGTTTTCCAATTTGGATTCATTTTATTTCATTTTCTTCTCTGATTGCTGTGGCTAAAACTTCCAAAACTATGTTGAATAATAGTGGTGAGAGTGGGCAGCCTTGTCTTGTCCCTGATCTTAGTGGAAATGCTTTCAGTTTTTCACCACTGAGGACAATTTTGCTGTGGATTTGTCATATATGGCCTTTATTATGTTGAGGAAAGTTCCCTGTATGCCTACTTTCTGCAGGGTTTTTATCATAAATGGGTATTGAATTTTGTTGAAAGCTTTCTCTGCATCGATTGAGATGATCATATGGTTTTTCTCCTTCAATTTGATAATATGGTGTATAATGTTGATTGATTTGCGTATATTGAAGAATCCTTGCATTCCTGGAATAAATTCTACTTGATCATGGCGTATGATCCTTTTAATGTGCTGTTGGATTCTGTTTGCTAGTATTTTGTTGAGGATTTTTGCATCTATGTTCATCAGTGATATTGGCCTGTCATTTCTTTCTTTGTGACATCTTTGTCTGGTTTTGGTATCAGGGTGATGGTGGCCTCACAGAATGAGTTTGGGAGTGATCCTCCCTCTGCTATATTTTGGAAGAGTTTGAGAAAGATAGGTGTTAGCTCTTCTCTAAATATTTGACAGAATTCACTTGTGAAGCCATCTGGTCCTGGACTTTTGTTTGTTTGAAGCCTTTTAATCACAGTTTCAATTTCACTGCTGGTGGTTGGTCTGTTCATATTTTCCATTTCTTCCTGGTTCAGTCTCAAAAAGTTGTGCATTTCTAAGAATTTGTCCGTTTCTTCCAGGTTGTCCATTTTATTGGCATAGAGTTGCTTGTAGTAATATCTCATGATCCTTTGTGTTTCTGCGGTGTCAGTTGTTACTTCTCCTTTTTCATTTCTAATTCTATTGATTTGCGTCTTCTCCCTTTTTATCTTGATTAGTCTGGCTAATGGTTTATCAATTTTGTTTATCTTCTCAAAGAACAAGCTTTTAGTTTTTTTGATCTTTGCTATTGTTTCCTTCATTTCTTTTTCATTTATTTCTGATCTGATCTTTATGATTTCTCTCCTTTGGCTAACTTTGGGGTTTTTTGTTCTTCATTCTCTAATTGCTTTAGGTGTAAGCTTAGGTTGTTTATTTGAGATGTTTCTTGTTTCTTGAGGTAGGATTGTATTGCTATAAACTTCCCTCTTAGAATGGCTTTTGCTGCATCCCATATGTTTTGGGACGTCGTGTCTCCATTGTCATTTGTTTCTAGGTATTTTTTGATTTCCTCTTTGATTTCTTCTGGGAGCACTTCGTTATTAAGTAGTGTATTGTTTAGCCTCCATGTGTTTGTATTTTTTACAGATTTTTTCCTGTAATTGATATCTAGTCTCATAGCACTGTGGTCAGAAAAGATACCTGATACGATTTCAAGTTTCTTAAATTTACAAAGGCTTGATTTGTGACCCAAGATATGATCTATCCTGGAGAATGTTACATGAGCACTTGAGAAGAATTTGTATTCTGTTGTTTTTGGATGGAATGTCCTATAAATATCAATTAAGTCCATCTTGTTTAATGTATCATTTAAAGCTTGTGTTTCCTTATTTGTTTTCATTTTGGATGATCTGTCCATTGTTGAAAATGGGGTGTTAAAGTCCCCTACTATGAATGTGTTACTGTCGATTTCCCATTTTTTGGCTGTTAGTATTTGCCTTATGTATTGAGGTGCTCCTATGTTGGGTACATAAATATTTACAATTGTTATATCTTCTTCTTGGATCGATCCCTTGATCATTATGTAGTGTCCTTCTTTGTCTCTTCTAATAGTCTTTATCTTAAAGTCTATTTTGTCTGATATGAGAATTGCTACTCCAGCTTTCTTTTGATTTCCATTTGCATAGAATATCCGTTTCCATCTCCTGACTTGCAGTCTGTATGTGTCCCTAGGTCTGAAGTGGGTCTCTTGTAGACCGTATATATACGGGTCTGGTTTTTGTATCTATTCAGCAAGTCTATGTCTTTTGGTTGGAGCATTTAAGCCATTTACATTTCAGGTAATTATCGATATGTATGTTCCTATTCCCATTTTCTTAATTGTTTTGGGTTTGTTATTGTAGGTCTTTTCTTTCTCTTGTGTTTCCTATCTAGAGAAGTTTCTTTAGTATTTGTTGTAAAGCTGGTTTGGTGGTATTGAATTCTATTAGCTCTTGCTTGTCTGTAAAGGTTTTAATTTCTCCATCAAAACTGAATGAGATCCTTGCTGGGTAGAGTAATCTTGGATGTAGGTTTTTCTCCTTCATCACTTTAAATATGTCCTGCCACTCCCTTCTGGCTTGCAGAGTTTCTGCTGAAAGATCAGCTTTTAACCTTATGGGGATTCCCTTGTGTGTTATTTGTTGTTTTTCCCTTGTTGCTTTTAGTATGTTTTCTTTGTATTTAATTTTTGATGGTTTGATTAATATGTGTCTTGGCATATTTCTCCTTCGATTTATACTGTATGGGACTCTCTGTGTTTCCTGGACTTGATTAACTATATCCTTTCCCATATTAGGGAAGTTTTCAACTATAATCTCTTCAAATATTTTCTCAGTCCCTTTCTTTTTCTCTTTTTCTTCTTGGACCCCTATCATTTGAATGTTGGTGTGTTTAATGTTGTCCCAGAGTTCTCTGAGACAGTCCTCAGTTCTTTTCATTCTTTTTTCTTTATTCTGCTCTGAAGTAGTTATTTCCACTATTTTATCTTCCAGGTCACTTATCCATTTCTGCCTCAGTTATTATGCTATTGATCCCTTCTAGAGAATTTTACATTTCATTTATAGTGTTGTTCCTCATTGTTTGCTTGCTCTTTAGTTCTTCTATGTCCTTGTTAAACGTTTCTTGTATTTTCTCTATTCTATTTCCAAAATTTTGAATCATCTTTACTAGCATTATTCTTAATTTTTTTTCCAGTTAGACTGCCTATTTCCTCTTCATTTTTTAGGTCTGGTGGGTTTTTACCTTGCTCCTTCATCTAATGTGTGTTTTTCTGTCTTCTCGTTTTACTTAACTTACTGTGTTTGGGGTTTCCTTTTCGCAGGCTGACAGTTCATAGTTCCCGTTGTTTTTGCTGTCTATCCCCAGTGGCTAAGGTTGGTTCAGTGGGTTGTGTAGGTTTCCTGGTGCAGGGGACTAGTGCCTGTGTTCTGGTGGATGAGGCTGCATCTTGTCTTTCTGGTAGGCAGGTCCACATCTGGTGGTGTGTTTTAGGGTGTCTATGGCCTTATTATGATTTTAGGCAGCCTCTCTGCTAATGGATGGGTTTGTGTTCTTGTCTTGCTAGTTGTTTGGCATAGGGTGGCCAGCACTGTAACTTGCTGGTCGTTGAGTGAAGCTGGGTCTTGGCATCAAGATGGAGATTTCTGGGAGAATTTCGCCATTTGATATTATATGGAACTGGGAGGTCTCTTGTGGACCAGTGTCCTGAAGTTGGCTCTCCCACCTCAGAGTCACAGCACTGACTCCTGGCTGGAGCACCAATAGCCTTTCTTCCACATGGCTCACAATATAAGGGAGAAAAAAAAGAAAGAAAGAAAGAAAGAAGATAAAAGAAAAGAAAAGAAAAGAAAGTAAAATAAAATAAAGTTATAAAAATTAATTATTAAGAAAAAAATTTTTAAATTTAAAGACAAAAATAACAGACAAAGCCCTAGGACAAATGGTAAAAACAAATCTATACAGACAAAATCACACACAGAAGCATACACATACAAACTCACAAAAAGAGAAAAAGGGGGAAAAAATATATATCTTTGCTCCCAAAGTCCAAGTCCTCAATTTGGGATGAGTCATTGTCTATTCAGGTATTCCACAGATGCAGTGGACATCAAGTTGATTGTGGAGATTTAATCTGCTGCTCCTGCCACTGCTGGGAATAATTTCCCTTTCTCTTCTTTGTTCGCACATCTCCCGGGCTTCAGCTTTGGATTTGGACCTGCCTCTGCGTGTAGGTCGCCTGAAGGCATCTGTTCTTTGCTCAGACAGGGCAGGGTTCAAGGAGCAGCTGATTTGGGGGCTCTGGCTCACTCAGGCCGGGGGGTAGGGAGGGGTATGGATGCAGGGTGAGCCTGCGGCAGCAGAGGCCAGCATGACTTTGCACCAGCCTGAGGTGCACCGTGTGTTCTCCTGGGGAAATTGTCCCTGGATTACGGGACCCTGGCAGTGGTGGGCTGCACAGGCTCCTGGGAGGGGCAGTGTGGATAGTGACCTGTGCTTGCACACAGGCTTCTTGGTGGCAGCAGCAGCAGCCTTAGCGTCTCATGCCCGTCTCTGGGGTCCGCGCTGATAGCCATGGCTCACGCCCATCTCTGGAGCTCCTTTAAGCAGCACTCTTAATCCCCTCTCCTCGTGCACCAGGAAACAAAGAGTAAAGAAAAAGTCTCTTGCCTGTTCGGCAGGTCCAGACTTTTCCCCAGACTCCCTCCCGGCTAGCTGTGGTGCACTAGCCCCCTTTAGTCTGTGTTTACGCAGCCGACCCCAGTCCTCTCCCTGGGATCTTACCTCCGAAGCCGGAGCCTCAGCTTGCAGCCCCCACCTGCCCCGACTGGTGAGCAGACAGTCCTCTCGGGCTGGTGAGTGCTGGTTGGCACTGTTCCTCTGTGTGGGAATCACTCAGCTTTGCCCTCCGTACCCCTGTTTCTGCGCTGTCCTCCGTGGCTCCGAAGCTCCCCCCCTCCGCCACCCACAGTCTCTGCCTGCGAAGGGGCTTTCTAGTGTGTGGAAACCTTTCCTCCTTCACAGCTCACTCCCAGAGGTGCAGGTCCTGTCCCTATTCTTTTGTCTCCGTTTTTTCTTTTTTCTTTTGCCCTACCCAGGTACATGGGGAGTTTCTTGCCTTTTGGGAGGTCTGAGGTCTTCTGCCAGCGTTCAGTAGGTGTTCTATAGGAGCTGTTCCACATGTAGATATATTTCTGATGTATCTGTGGGGAGAAATGTGATCTCTGTGTCTTACTCTTCTGCCATCTTGAAGCTCCTCCCTGTATCCAATGTCTTTATCCATTCATCTGTTGATGGACATTTAGGTTGCTTGCATATCTTGGCTATTGTGAATAGTGCTGCTGTGAACATAGGGGTAAATGTATCTTTTTGAATTATAGTTTTGTCTGGATATATGCCTAAGAGTGGGATTGTTGGATCATATGGTAATTCTATTTATAGTTTTCTAAGGAACCTCCACACTGTTTTTCATAGTGGCTGCCCCAACTTACATTCCCACCAACAGTGTAGGAGGGTACCGTTTTCTACACACTTTCTCCAGCATTTGTTATTTGTAGATTTTTAAATGGTGGTCATTCTGACCAGTGTGAGTTGGTAGTTCATTGTAGTTTTAATTTGCATTTCTCTAATACTTAGCAACATTGAGCATCTTTTCATGTGCCTATTGGCCATGTGTATGTCTTCTTTGGAGAAATGTCTATGTAGACCTTCTGCCCCGACTGGGCTGTTTTTGTTGTTGAGTTGTGTAAGCTCTTTGTATGTTTTGGAAATTAAGCCCTTGTAGGTCACATCATTTGCAGATATCTTCTCACATTCCATACATTGTCTTTTTGTTTTCTTTATGGTTTCCTTTGTTGTGCAAAATGTGTAAGTTTGATTATGTCCCATTTGTTTATTTTTGTTTTTATTTCTATTGTCTTGGGAGACTGACGATTGGTATGATTTATGTCAGAGAAAGTTTTGCTTATGATTTCTTCTAGGAGTTTGTAATGTCTTATATTTAAGTTTTTAAGGCATTTTGAATTTAGTTTTGTGCATGGTGTGAGGGTGTTTTCTAACTTCATTGATTTACATGCAGCTGTTCAACTTTCCCTGCATCACTTGCTGAAGAGACTGTCTTTTTCCCATTTTATATTCTTGCCTCCTTTGTCAAAGATTAATTGACTATAGGTGTGTGGGTTTATTTCTGGGCTCTCTATTCTGTTCCATTGATCTGTATGTCTGTCTTTGTGCCAATACCACACTGCTTTGATTACTTTACTTCTGTAGTATTGTTTGAAGTCTGGAAGGGTTATGCCTCCTGCTTTGTTCTTTTTCCTCAGGATTGCTTTGGCAATTCAGGGTCTTTTATGGTTCCATATAAATTTAAGAATTATTTGTTTTAGTTCTGTGAAAAATGTCATGGGTAATTTTATAAGGATCACATCAAGTCTGTAGATTGCTTTGGATAATATGGCCATTTTAACAATATTAATTCTTCGAATCCAAAAGCATGGGATATCTTTCCATTTCTTTGAACCATCTTTAGTTTCCTTTATTAATGTTTAATAGTTTTCAGCATATAAGTCTTTCACCTCCTTGGTCAGGTCTATTCCTAAGTTTTTTTTTTTTTTTTTCTGGTGTAATTTTAAAAGGTTTTTTTTTTTTTTTACATTCCCTGTCTGCTATTTCATTGTTAGTGTAAAGAAATGCAACCAATTTCTGTATGTTAATCTTGTATCCTGCTACATTACTGAATTCATTTATCAGTTTTAGTAGTTTTTGTGTGACATCTTTAGGGTTTTCTACATATAGTATCATGTCATCTGCATATAGTGACAATTTTACCTTTTCCCTTCCAATTTGGATACTTTCTATTTCTTTTTATTGTCTAATTGTTGTGGCTAGGATTTCCAATACTATGTTGAATAGAACTGGTAAGAGTGGGCATCCTTGTCTTGTTCCAGATTTTAGTGGGAAGGCTTTCAGCTTTTCATGGCTGAGTATTATATTGGCTGTAGGTTTGCCGTAAACAACTTATTATATTGAGATACGTTCTGTCTATTCCCACATTGGTAACTCTTTTATCATGAATGGATATTGAATTTTGACAAATGATTTTTCTGCACCTATTGAGATGATCATGTGGTTTTTGTCTTTTATTTTGTTGATGTGATATTTCACATTGATTTGTGTATGTTGAACCATCCTTTTGAACTTGGGATGAATCCCACTTGGTCATGGTGTATGATCATTTTTATGTGTTGTTGGATGTTGTTTGCTAGTATTTTATTGAGAATTTTTGCATCTATCTTCAAAGATATTGGCCTGTAATTTTCTTCTTTGGTGATATCTTTGTCTGGTTTTGGTATCAAGGTGATGTTGGCTTCATAGTATGTAGTTGGGAGTGTTCCATCCTCTTCAATCTTTTGAAAGAGTTTGAGAAGGATAGGTATAAGTTCTTCTTTGTATGTTTGGTAGAACTTGCCTATGAAGCCATCTGGTCCCAGACTTTTGTTTGTAGGGAGGGAGTTATTTATTTATTTATTTATTTTTACAGATTCTATTTCACTTCTACTTATTGGTCTGTTCAAATTATCTATTTCTTCTTGATTCAGTTTTGGTGGGGTGTATGTTTCTAGAAAGTTGTCTATTTCTTCTAGGTTATCGAATTTGTTGGCATATACTTTTACATAGTATTCTCTTATCATTTTTTGTATTTCTATGGTATTGGTTGATATTTCTCCTTCTTCATTTCTTATCTTGTTTATTTGGGTTTTCTCTCTTTTTTTCTTGGTGAGCCTGGCCAGAGGTTTGTCAACTTTGTTTACCCATTCAAAGAACCAACTCTTGGTTTTATTTATTTTTCCTATTGTTTTTTATCTCTATTTTATTTATTTCCTCTCTGGTCTTTATTTTTTCCTTCCTTCTGCTGATTTTAAGTTTTGTTTGTTCCTCTTTTTCTAATTCTTTTAGGTGGTAGGTTAGGCTTTTTATTTTAGATTTTTCTTATTTTTTTGAGGAAGGCCTGTATCACTATGAACTGCCCTCTAAGAACTACTTTTGCTGCATCCCATAGATTTTGTATGGTTGTGTTTTCATTGTCCTTTGTCTCAAGGTATTTTTAAATTTCCTTTTTCATTTCCTCATTGACCCATTAATTTTTAGTATCATGTTGTTAGTCTCCATGTAATCATCTTAACAGCAGTGGCAGCCCACATACCCTCTTAGTATGGTGGGGGACAGCAATTCGCTCCTACTTGTGGTTTTCTAAGTGGTGGTGGCAGCCTATACCTGACTCTGGAGCCTGCGATGGCAGTGGCAGCTTGTGCCCAACCCCAGAGTTCATGTAGGTGCTGTCCCGTTGCCTGAGATTGGTGCATGGAAAGAAGCTCCTATGGCAATCCTGTCCCTCTCCTTGCATACCCCCCAACAATGGTGACTTGCCTCTCTGGTGGTCCCAGGCTTCTTCTGCTTACAGTCTCATTTGCCACACTCCAGCCCCTTCAGGCTCTCCCTGAGCAGCCAACCTCAGTCCTCTCCCCGGGTCTGACCTCTGAAGCCCAAGTTTCAGCACTCAGCTTCTGCCCTCACTGTCAGAAGAGCATCTCAGGCTCGGAAGCGTGGGTGGTAGTACTGACCATCTGTGAAGGTCATTCTCTGTTTTGCCTTCTGAAGACTGGTTGCTGTGTTTTCCTCTGAGGCTCTGAAGATTCCCCTCCATCCAAGCTGATCTCCCTGCCAGTGAGGGGACTTCCTGGGGTGCAAGAATCTTTCCTCTTTCACAGCTCCTTCCCTGGGGTGCTGTTTCCATCCAGATTCCTTTCTCTCTCTCTCTCTTTATTTTTTTTTCCTTTTTCTTTTGTCCTACCCAGTTACATGAAAATTTTCTTGCCCTTTCAGGAGTCTGAGGTCTTCTGCCAGCGTTCTGTAGATGTTCTGTATGAATCATTCCACAGGTAGATGTATTTTTCATGTATTTGTGGGGGGAGGTAAGCTCCCCGTCTTACTCCTCTGCCATCTTGATCACTCTCTTAGTGTTATATTTGGATTTCTTTTTCTTTTTTTGTGTGTATCATAGATTTTTGGTTTGTGGTTACCATGAGGCTTTTACATAGCAGTCTATATACATACATGTGATAGTTTAAAGTTGCTGATCTCTTAATTTCAAGTGCATTGCAACAACCATACATTAGTACTCTCTTCCTCTCATGATTACAGTTTTTTGACATATTTTACATAATTGTTTTGTGTTTCCCTTAACTGCTTATTATATATAGATGATTTTACTATTTTTCTTTTAACCTTCTTACTAACTTTGTATGTGGTTAATTTTCTACCTTTCCTGTATATTTGCCTTTACTGATGAGTTTTTCTTTTAGTGATTTTCACATTTCTAGTTGTGGCCTTTTCTTTTTTGTTTAAAGAAGTCCCTTTAAATTTTTCTTGTAAAGCTGATTTTGTGGTGCTGAACTCTTTTAGCTTTTCCTTTCTGTAAAACTTTTGATGTCTCTGTCAAATCTGAATAAGAGCCTTGCTGGATAGAATATTCTTGGTTGTAGGTTTTTCCTTGTCACCATTTTAAATATGTCATAACACTCCTGCCCTGCAGAGTTTCTGCTGAAAAGTTGGCTGATAGCCTAATGGGAGTTCCCTTTTATGTAACTTGTTACTTTTCCCTGGCTGCTTTTTAATATTCCCCCTTTATCTTTAATTTTTGCCATTCTAATTACGATGTGTTTTGGTGTGTTCCTCTTTGGGTTGATCCTGTTTGGAACTCTCAGACATCTAAGTCCAGGGAGTACAGTTTATTTTCCCAGGTTAGGGAAGGTTTTAGCTATTTTGTCTTCAAATATGTTCTCTGCCTCTTTCTCTCTCTCTTCTCCTTCTGAGACTCCTATAATGTGAGCATTAGTACACTTGATGTTGTCCCAGAGGTCTCTTAAACTGTCCTCATTTCTTTCATTCTTTCTTTTTTCTCTTCACCATCAGTGAATATCTACTATTCTGTTTTCCATCTTGCTGATTTATTCCTCTGTATCATTT
The DNA here is from genome assembly GCF_964270905.1 of Leucopleurus acutus. Taxonomy (NCBI): domain Eukaryota; kingdom Metazoa; phylum Chordata; class Mammalia; order Artiodactyla; family Delphinidae; genus Leucopleurus; species Leucopleurus acutus. Next base: position 146,756,030 of record NC_139143.1, on the reverse strand, counting down.
AGTCCACTGCTGATTCCTTTTAGCATAGTTTTCATTTCAGTTATTGTATTCTTCATCTCTATTTAATTGTTCTTTGTATTTTCTAACTCTTTATAAAAAGCTTCTAACTTCTCACTCTGCGCACCCATTCTTCTCCAAGTTCTTTGATCATCTTATTATCATTACCCTGAACTATTTCTCAGGTAGATTGCCTATCTACACTTCGTTTAGTTTTTCTGGGGTTTTATCTTGTTCCTTCATTTGGAACATATTCCTCTGTCACCACATTTTGCCTAACTTGTTTTTATTCCTATGCATCTGGTAATTTGGTTATATTTCCCAACTTTGAAGAAGTGTCCTTTTGTAGGAGACATTCTATATGTCCCAGAATTATACTCCCCTCTTGTCACGAGAGCTATATGCACTAGGGGTGTCCACTATGTTTTGTAATATGCCCCTATATTACTCCTTCTGTTGTAGAGGACTGACTACTGTAGGTGGTCTGGTGGCTTGTTTAGCTCCTAGTCCACTGGTTACCAGGCTCTGCCTTCTGAAGAAGCTGCTAGCTGGTGAGGTTGGGTCATGAGGTGGCTGGCTGTGGAAGCCTGGGGGGCCCTGAGACTAGTGCTGGCCCACTGGCAGGCAGAGCCAGGTCCTGAGGTCTGGCTGCAGGGGCCAGGGGTCCCAGAGCTGGTGTCAGACCACTAGTGGATGGGACAAATTCTTTACACAGCTGGCTGTGGCATCTGGGGTGTCCCAAAGCTTGTGTTAGCCTGCTGTTGGGTGGGGCCAGGGCCCAGCCTGTCCCAGGGCTGGTGCTGACCTGCTGGTAGATGGACTGGGTCCACAGGCTCTGGGTCTGTGATTTGCCTGAGCCTGGTGTCCACCCACTGGTGGGTGAGGTTGGTCCTAATATTAAAGCAGGGTGACTTTTGGGTGGTGCTTGAGATTCTGGGGCTGGTGCCTGCATATTAATGGGTGGATCCAGGTTCCTGGCTGCAGGATCCTGGAAGTCCTGATTCTAGTGCCTGTGCGCTAGTGTGAGGGGCTGGGTCCTGGACCACCTGGTGGACAGAGCTATGTCCAGGGGTGTCTGTGAAGTCTTAAGGCAACCTCTCTGCTGGTGAGTGGGGCTGTGTCCACATCCAGTTAGTCCCAGAACTGATGCCTACAGACTGTTGGGTAGGGGCAGGGCTCGGTCCTGAAGTTAATAAGCTAGAGGGAGGATTCCAAGAAGATTCTTGCACCAGTATTCGTGTGGTACAATGAGCTCCCCAAAATGGCTTCTGCCAGTGTCTGTGTCCCCAGGGTGAGCTTCAGTTGCCTCCTGCGTCTCTGGGAGATATTCCAAGATATGAAAGTAGGTCTAACCCAGGTTCCTTTCAAATGACTGTTTCTGCTCTGGGTCCCAGAACATGTGATATATTGTGTGTGCCTTTTTGGAGTGGAGTCTCTATTTCCCCCAGCCCTCTGGGACTCCCTAAAGTAAGCCCCACTGATCTTCAAAGCCAAGCATTTTGGAGAGTCATCCCAGTGCAGGATCCCCAGGCTGAGGAGCCTGAAGTGGGGCTCAGACCCTTCACTCCTTGTAGAGAACCTCTACAATGTAATTATTCTCCAATTTGTGGGTTGCCTATCTGGGTGCATGGGATTTGACTATACTGTAATTCTGCCCCTCCTACCCGTCTTGCGGTGGTTCCTTCTTTATATCTTTTGTTGTAGATCTTTCTCTGGTTCCAGTCTTTATCAATGGTTATTCTGTAAGTAATTGTAATATTGGTGTGCCTGTGAGAGGAGGTGAGCTCAGAGACTTTCTACTCCACTGCCTTGGCTGATTCCAACTCACTGTCCATCAAATGTAGGATGCATTTGTGCTTGTTTGGCTTTGAGCAATCTTGGGGTGACAGAGTCATCAAGCTGTGTCGGCATTTGGGGGTGGACCTCCAGCTATTTCACTTTTATTTTTATAGATATCTTTTGGGGGTCTATCATGGTAGTTTATTTTTTTTAAATGGGTGCATTATTAGGTATTTCAGGGGATAATGGTATAATATGGAAAAGAACAGGAACATTGATAAGAGTTCTTTGTGATCCCAAACACTAAATCTTTTCTGACTTGTGTAACCATGGACCAGTTATCAATATCAGAGCCTCTATGCCTTCAAATTAAAAATAGGGACACTACCAGCTATCTCATAAGGTTGTTGGATGAGTTAATGAAATGGTTTGTGCAGGCATTCAGGGACAGACAGGGATAAAACATGGAGAGTTTAGAGAAAGACTGAAGTAATCTGACAAGTGTGGCCTGATGAGCCTATAGACAAATGGACTTTTGTATATTTTTGTTTTTGTTTTTGTTTCTTGGCATACTCTTACTTTTTCAAGTCAAGTTAGTTGTAAACATTTTTTTAATAGGATATTTCACATGAAAATCTGGTGTTCAGAATTTTTAAAAGTCAGAAAAGCTTTTAAAAAATCAGACTTGCCTTCTTCTGGTAACTGTTAGCTAGGGCTTTAGTAACAACTGCCCCAGTATAGTGGGTTGGCTTTAATCATTTTTGCTAGCTGCTGGCCTCCATCAACTTTTGTGTCTGCAACTCCCATTTGAGGTGCCATTCCAGGGGCCATGCTGCTGAAGGCAAAAATAGAACACCTGGTGTGATGAGAATGTGGGCAGTCATGAAGATATCAGGACAAAACAACTGAAACTGGGATTCTCCTGGAATGTCTGAAATACATGGTTTCTAGAATGATATAATGATGGGGGATAAAGGATAGTCAGATGTAGGGATGGAATGGAGATTAAAAATTTAGATGAGGGCCAAGCTCAGCAATCCTACAACAGACACTCAGGCCTGGCTGACCTATTCAGGGCAGTTTTTACAGTAACAACAATTTTAGTTTTCAGGATCTAGGAGCCTATCATTTCCTTCTTGTCCTGTTTCCTCTTATCAAAACACAATTTCGGCAGCTAGAGAATGCAGGTAGGTAGGGACCCCTCTGTCTGCTTATTTCTTTCATATGTGGGTTATTTAATTTTCCAAGGGGCCCTAGCGTTTGGGAAACCTACTTGTCCAGTGTAATCACCTATGAGCTAGTATAAACTCAAGCTTTACTGTAATTTATTAGTCACTGACACACCAAAAGGAAAAAAAAAAAGGTTTAAAGAAACTAAGAAAACAGCCATTTGAGATTTTAATCTGAGGTTTGCTTGAGCATTTTTGAGGTTTAAAAAATAAAATAGTAGATCCATTTCCATCAACGTCCACACAATATCCTGTACAGATATTTTAAAGCTGATATGGTTTGTGTAAGACCACATTTCCAAAAGAGCCCAAGGATGGGTTTCAGAAGCTCTCCCCTGATCCCCTGATCATGAGAGGGTGTTTGAAGCCCTCTCGTGAGAAATCAAATCTTTGGGTCTGTATTAGTCTTGCTGTGTAATCTCCAAATTACCCAAAATCTCTTTTAGGGGGGAAGTTGGTATGTCCTAGGGCAGATGAATGTCTTTTCTATAAGCTGAAGAGCTGTCACATTAGTGTTTAGTAGTTTCTTAAAAATCTCCAACTTCCTCCTTTTAAAGGGTAGGGAAATGTAGGCCCAAAGAAGGAATTCATTCAGCAAGACACCAAACCCTTACTTGGGGCACTGTGATATAGTGGGAAGAGAACCTTTGTCCTCATGGAACTTAAAGATGGGGGGGATGAGACAGATAAATAAGTAAATGTTAAACTATGACTGGAATGAGTACTAGAGAGAAGTGTATCCATAGGAATGTTTAATCTGGGCTGGTAGAAGGCCTTTGAGGAAGTGATGACTGGAGATCTTAAGAATAAATAGGTATTCACTAGGCAGATCAAGTCAAGTCATGGGGTGGGAAATATCCTTCCAAGAGCACAAGAGTTAGATTCAGATCATGGGCAGTGGCAGAAGGAATGCTCTGTACAGTGTTCATTACCCACCATCCCCCCAACATATCCCTCCAAACAAGTTTAATAATGTTGTACTCCTGCTTCTAATTATCTTTAGACATTTCTGTGCAGTGTGCTATCCTAGTCATTGAAAATACTTGATTACTTTTAGTCCAAAGTCCAGGGTCTGTTACAGAATCTATGATTGCTGAGAATTCTGCCTTGTCTCCCTTATTTGCTTACTTTTGGGTGGAAGTGCTAATGGACAGAAAAATCTTTCCAAAGATTTTCCAAATCTTCTAAACCTGCAAAGAGGAAAAAAGAGGAACTCACTGACTGGACTTTAATTCAAAATTTTTTCCCTCTAAGTTGGTTGTCAGAGGAAGTCCGTGACCAATGAAATGATGTGCAGATTGCTCCCACATTCAAGCGCATCCTGCTCATGTTGCTATATGGGATTAGAGTAACTGGAAAATAGCAACAACCAGAACTGTGATGAGAGGCACCTGGACATCTTGGCTGCATTTTTGTTGTAATGATCATTGGATGGTTCATTAGTGAGGACGTTAACAAGATTAAGCAAATGTTTCTGCTGAATGAGCTCCAGTCAAAATTATATTGCTTTTGGCTAAAGACATCACAAAACACATAGAGCAAAGGGTAGTTATAATGTATTTTAATAATTGTATTGAAACAGTCACATTCAAAAAGTCATATTAACCTTGTTTAAAGAATTAGGTCCACAAAGAGAATCAGACCCATATGTTGTTTTGTCACCTAAAATGTAATGCTGAAAATGGTCTTTGCTCTTATTTTAGAAGAAATTGATATAAAGTATATAGATAAACATGTACATAGTAATATCTGGTAATAGATTACTTTTCCTGAGATAGTAGATACTAGTTAAAATCAAAGTCACCTCAAGAAAACTGTAGTCATTGTTCCAAATTCTCTGGATAGGATTAAAGTGAATGTAGTATAACCCAAATAAAATTGAGATGCCTAGTAGTCCAGACTTAGAAAGATGTCGCATTAAAAAATAAATGAGTGAATAATTTCACATTATTTTAAGAAGTCTTTCAAAAATGCAAAAGGGAGAGGTCCCTTATATGGCATATCATCACATTTCCTAAGCTTTTCTTTCCCCATCTTTTTCACATGCAAAACAGTTGTTTGGAAGGTTTGGAAAGGGAAAGGAGACTGTCAGATTCTCTCTAAACCTAGACTTCATTGGCTCAAGGAAAACTTTCACCTGAGAATAAATAGTTCATGGTAGAGAAGATTTTTATCTCCCCAGCTACCTCCCACATGGTTTCCTAGCAGGAATTTTATCACTTTGTTTCTTTTTCAGCTACTTAGGCTGCCAGATCCCATGCCATGAGGCATAATGTTTCATCCTAGATTATAGGTAGCAGGAAGAGCCCCAAGCTCCAGGCATGAAGCTAATCAGCCTTGTTGTGGGGTGGCAGCCCTGTCACTCCTAAGGCAAGTGACTAGTGAGCCTCAGGTGGTTGCTGGGGTGGTTGATCAATCCTAGGAGAACCAGCTGCAATGAGTCCAGGAAGTAGGTAACGTCAACGGACTCAGAAGGATCATGCAATTTCTGATACAATAAGTCTGCCATAACTGGATGCAGAGAATATTCCTAACTCCTTCCAATTATTCCTTCACGTTTGTTGCCAAACTGATCTTTCAAATAACTTCTCCTGACTCAAACTTTTTTTATTGAAGAATAGTTGATGTACAATATTATATAAGTTATAGGTGTACTAGTGATTCACAATTTTTAAAGACTATATTCCATTTATAGTTTTTATAAAATATTGGCTATATTCCCTGTGCTGTACAGTATATCCTTATAGCTTATTTATTTTATACATAGCAGTTTGTAACTCTTAGACCTCTAGCCCTATCTTGCCCCTCTCTAATTACCTCTCCCCACAGCTAACCACTAGTTTGTTCTCTGTATCTGTGAGTCTTCTTTTTTGTTATATTCACTAGTTTGTTGTATTTTTTAGATTCCACATATAAGGGATCAGGGTATTTGTCTTTCTCTGTCTCACTTATTTAACTTAGCATAGTGCCCTCCATGTCCATCCATGTTGCTGCAAATAGCAAAATTTCCTTCTTTTTTATGACTAAGTAGTATTCCTCACATATATGTCTTCTTTATCTAGTCATCTGTTGATGGACACTTAGGTAGCTTTCATATCTTGGCAATTGTAAATAATGCTGCTTGAACATTTGGGTGCATGTATCTTTTTGAATTAATGTTTTTGTTTTTTTCAGATATACACCCAGGAGTGGAATTGCTGGGTCATATGATAATTCTATTTTTAGTTTTTTTTGAGAAACCTCCATACTGTTTTCCATAGTGGCTTCACCAATTTACATACCCACCAACAGTGTAGGAGTGTTCGCTTTTCTCCACATCCTTGCCAACAATTGTTATTTGTAGACGTTTTTTGATAATAGCTATTCTGACAGGTGTGAGGTGATATCTCACTGTGGTTTTGATTTGCATTTCCCTTATGATTAGCATCTTTTCATGTGCCTCTTGGTCATCTGCATTTCCTCTTTGGAAAAATGTCTGTTCATTTCTTCTGCCCATTTTTTAATCAGGTTGTTTGTTTTTTTGATGTTGAGCTGTATGAGCTGTTTATATATGTTGGATATTAACCCCTTAATGGTCATAACATATGCAAATATTTTCTTCGATTCAGTAGGTTGTCTTTTCATTGTGTTGATGGTTTTCCTTTGCTGTGGAAAAGCTTTTAAGTTTAGTTAGGTCCCATTTGTTTATTTTTGCTTTTATATCCTTTGCTTTAGGAGACAGATCCCTGCCCACACCCCAAAAAAATATTGCTACACTTTAAATAAGTCTCCCAGGTCTAGAGTAGCTAATGAATATGAAGCCTAGTCCCTTTGGCTTTGAGACCTACCACATATGGACTGAGAGCTCATCTGGCAATTGAATTTGTGGTGGAATGAAGTGGGCATCAGCACACATGCTTATTGAATGATGGCTCATTTCCCTCAAACAGGTCCTGACCTTTCTCATCAGTGCTCACTCAATCCCCATATTCTCCACCCACTCAACACTTCTCTTCCCTCAAAGTCCATTTCAGAAACCTGGAACAGAGTAAATTCACATAAATGTGTTACTTCAAGAGATGCAAATCGCTCACTTTGACTAGCTTCAGAGTCATGGCTAGAAAGGGGACTATCACTTTGGTGAAAGAGACTCAAATCAACTTCCTGGGGGAATGGCCAATATACATGATGAAACATGCTGCATAACATCTTTGGAACTGAGAGACAAATAGAAATATCTGAGTACCACAGCCTGACAGGCCTAGCTCTAGGAGGAAAAGCTAGGTAATAACTAATGATAGCCTGGGGTTGAAAGGAGACTTCCAGAGTGGTGTTTCTAGCTTACTGTGACCCATCCAAGACACCACTCATGATTGTCTTTTGTTATCCTCCCAGACCAGCCAGTTAGGAGGTGGAAGACAAGAGGGTGGTGAGATCCTGCATAAAAGTACTGTGATTCCTGGGCATTAGCTAGCCTGAGTAACCAGCAGGAACACTGCAGTGGCAAGAGACCTCTACAGTCTGATCCAGGTTCAATATTGGCTTTTCTTCTTACTAAGTGACCTTAGGTAATTTATCCTCTCAGGATCTGTTTCATTCCCCAGCAAACAAAGCATCAGATTCTTCTCCAACATCTGTTAAAGGGAGAGCAGAGGATGAGATGATTTCTGTATTGTTTGAACTGGGGTGCCTTGTCTTAATTCTAGCCTGGGTTTCCTAAAAGCAGAGCCAGAGAGGATTCTTGTGAAAATGACTTAGTGATTGAATGTCCAGAGGAGGAACCTGTATGGGAAGTGACGGAAGCAGGATAGAGCAGGAGAAGTTCACAGATGTTATTTCAACTGAAGTCACATCTCAGCCTTTGTTCTCTGAAGAGCACTGGAGGACGAGTGGTATCACAGAGTTGTCCCACATTGAGGGGTGATCCTACTTCCACCTCTTGGTGCCCAGACCCATGCATTTTACTAGTGGGAACCCAGAAGCATATAAAGGATATTGGTTCAAGTGTGTCCAGAAGGATAGTGCCCCCTGCTTGATGGTATCTCAAGCTGGCACTTCAGCTGCATCTTTTAAGTAGTTGTTTCACTACTCTACCAGGCCAGCAACTTCTGAGTGGTATGTTATATGGTGTGGTCATTGAGTCCTTTGAGTCCAATAGACATGCACACATGTAGATTTGAGCTTCACTCATGGTGCCAAGTGCCTTAGGTCAGGTTCCTTAAGTACAGGGATTCTTGTGCAGGTGGTTGTGGAGGGAGGACTTTCAGGAGAAATTTGTAAGTAGGTGAGGGAGCAGGTTAGGACAGGGGAAGGAGGTAAGCAGAGATGTGGCTTCAGCTGAAGCCCATTTCAGCATGATCTCTAAGGGAGCTCTGGAACTGAATGGCACCATAAAATTGTCCTATTCTGAGGCAAGGGATTGGTGCTTTTGAATAAGTCATTGGTCTTGGGCCACCCTTGCGGATGGCATTTCCAGGAGAGGTGCTCCCATCAGCTGAGGGCAATTTCCTGGAGAAATGTACATCTATGAGCTATTAGTATCTCACACTTACATAAGCTGGGTGGGGCCCCAACAATTGACTCTACCATATCTTATAATCCTCCGTGAAAGGTCTGGATTAACTTGAAGATTGTCACAGTCACTAAGCTTGACATTACCCCATCCAAACTTCCAAATCTGGGAAATCTAGCCAGCTGTCTGATTTAAGTATCTCTACTCTTTCACTGCAACTTCTGTCCACCTAGTCAATGTATTTGTTGAACCTTGACTATAGCAGACATCATGCTATGCTTTGGGGATATGAAAATAAGTCAATCTTGCTCTTATAAGCACTCTATTCCTGGCATTTTATAGACAGCATTAGCTAAGATTTTATATAGCAACTCAAGTCTCATAGTCTACTGTAGTCACAAAACCAATCATTGGAATAGGGCATTAAATCTTATAGCCACCAGATGTTTCCATATCCCTGCCTGTGATGTCTGTCTCTATCAGCTTTTTGTTCTGATCATTCTGGATGATCTGACTGCTCTGCTGAGGCTGACTCTGCTGATGAAGTCAGCATAAGTAGGCATGATAGCAGCTTACATTTGGGGACACTTTAAGCATGCTAAGTATTTAAAATGATAAACAGTTTTCATCAACTCTAGAAACTACCATATAATAAAACTTCTCAAAGAATGGTCCACTTCAAATACCTGAGGGTACTTTTTATAACACAGGGTTTTGGGGGCCTTGCTGCAGAATTAGTCAGAATCTATAGGGTTGAGAAATCTGCATTTTTAAGCACTCCCTGAAATTATGTACACTAAAGAATAACTCACTAGAAAATAATTTATACTCTCCTTTTAGTGACAGATGACAAAGATTAGATGCAAGTGGTTCATTTGGGAGGTGTAGGGAACACTGGCAGGTGGATGAAGAAGTGACACAGGGAATACAGTCAATAATGGATGTATTAAGCCAGCTACCACTGTAGGTGGCTGGAGCTTAATCTCAGAAATGGTAGCATACATCTCTCAGGATTAACCAAGGATAGCAGAGAGTGGGGATATAAATACCCCAGCTCTCTTGCCTCTCAGTTGGGGTAAGGACTGCTTCTGGGTTGGTGATCAATCTCCATCATGCCCAGCCTGCCATGCATGTGCCTGCAGAGCAACTGTCTGGAAATAGTTGAGATGTAGATACTAGAAGATGGAAGCTGATGGGAGCATAATAATACAGTAAATTCTGAGGGATAAAGAGGGTACTGAATGTCTGCCTCATTCTCTACCCATTGTATTCTAGAGAAAGTATTAATACTTCTTGTACTGACTCAATATTTATACTTATAAGGGTCATATGGGCAATAAATCTAGTTTAAAGGGGGAGGAGATCAAGAGGACTTGTCTTGAAGCAGTCTTGGCATGGTAAGCAACCTGTCTTGTCTTAGGTGGTATGTTTCTTCAGTAAGGCCTGAGGGCAGGAGGAATCTGAGAATATGGTAGGCAGTAAAACCCACCCCCTTGAAGCTATGACTTTGTGATCCTACTATCTATAGTCAGGATTCTTTAAGTTCCTTACTTAAGATCATACAACCTGTACGTGGTAAAGCCAGGATGCAAACACAAATCCATCTGATATGAAAACCCATGGCACAATTATCATTTATGAAGTATCATACCCTAGAGCAGTGGTTCTCAACCATGGTAGGGGTGGTAATAGTGCTCCCCAGGGGACATTTGGCAATGGATGGAGATATTTTTGGTTATCACAACTTGGAGGGATGTTGCTGGCATCTGCTGGGGCTCTCCTGTGCATTATAGGATGTTTACCTCTACTCACCAAAGAATTACCTTGTGTAAAGTGTCAATGGTATGAGGTAAAGAAAGCCTTCCTTAAAGGTTAAGGGCATGGGTCTTGGCCCTACTACTTAGTAGTGTCATTTAAAAAGCCCAATGTCCATAGCCCAAACTATGACACCAAGTCTCAAAAAAGCTAACATTTGTAAAGCATCTAGTTCACTGTCTTTCAGCTCACCCTAGTAGTAAAGTCAACCTCTCATGAAGGAAGGGCTATTCAACTAAGATGCTTTGAGTCACTCTGTATAAACACTACCAAATTTAGCTGTAAGGTAAGAATGGCAGTAGAGGGGAGAGAATATGTACTTTGAACACTTTGCTTTTCAAGTGCACTTGACCATACCTTGGTGTCAGTGCTTAGCAAGAAGGTAATACATTAGGGAAGGCAGTTGAACCTCGACTGTGTTGCTGTCTCTCCATCTCACAGAATTTGTTGGCGTCCAAGGGTCTGGAATCTTTTCACCATTAATCACCGTTGCACAGTCTAGAAAGAAAATGACACTCTCCCAAAAATCAAAATCCATGGATTTTGTTAAGTCTTCACCAACTGTTTTGTATTTTATCAGCCTAAACACAGAAAAGTCTTTTCAACAGATGGATTACATCAGATTCTGTAAACATTGTAATTGTTTGGCAGGATTACTGCTTATGCTGAAAAATGTAATTTGCAACGATACACACAGATGACATATTTTTCCCCAATGCACACAGCAACATAGTTTATGCTGTAAATGAGGCCCCATCATATGCCTTCTGCACAGTGCTCATTAGCTCATCAAATCCAGAATTAAACAGCAATTATCTCCATCATCTCAGACTGCTGTTTCTGCCATTTTGCTGTTTCATGGGAGCTTAAGTAATGAAATAAAGCACATTCGCTGTCCCTTTCTTCCCCACATATTCACAAAGAGATACTGGAAGACAGCCAAGTGACACAGTGGTATAATGAAATCAGCCCTTTTAATTAGGTGTGGGCAAAACAGATATTTTACTTTACTAAAAGATAAGCATCCTGTAGTTTGGGCAGTTTCACAGTCATTGCCTAAGGAAATTTACAAAGACGCTGGTCTAGCTTACAAGGAACTCTTCTCAGATGATTGTTCTAGGAACGAATCAGAGGGCTTGGGAGAAGAATCATCTTAACTTACATAACTTCATTAGCCTCCCATTTTTAGAGTATTTTATTGCTAAAATCAAGGAGGGAAGAAATTGCAAGGAAATCAATCTCAGGCACGCTGCCAGCAGGAGGAAGACAGGCAAACCCAGACCTGTGGAAAGTTCAAGGCTAAAGGAAGAGGCCTCCAGTTGAGACTTCATCAGAACAATTGTGGGTTTATCATGTTGATAAATGAATGCTTCCTCTCTGCCAGGCACTGGGCTAAACTTGTCATTCCTTAGGTTGAGGCTTAAATGATTTTAAATGAGGACATTAAAGATGAGGGGCTTTGATAACTTGCCCAGTCACACCTGGATTCGAACTTAGTTCTGACAAAATTTGAGCCACTGAACCTGTGAACAGGTTGCTCACATTTCTAAACCTATTTTTGACAAAATAGGTTTGACAAATCTTCAAAGAGAAACCTGATGTTTCTAAAATGTATGTAGTCCGCTAGGAAGAAATTGTTTTCTTTTCCCTGAATACTCAGAACTGAGGAATGGAGAAGAAGCAAAATCTTAGTGGGTTTGGGAGAGAAACAAAAGATGTTGGTTAAAAATAAAGCCATCTTGAAATATTTTCTTAAAGTTTTCTTCTCTCCAATTCTGAAAGAGTACACAGCCAAAATTTGTCTTAATAGTGATTACTTTGGATTGAATTTTTTTTCTTTATGCTTTTCTATCTTAGTTTATTTTTTGACTTTGAACCTTAGAATTGGATACTTTTGTAATCAGATAACACTGAGGTAATAGTGTGTGAAGTGATTGCAACTTTCTCTGGATGAATAAAAAACATTCTGCAACATTTTATAACATGTACAAAAATTGTAGTCCCAGTTCAGTGAATCAAAGCAACATGAAAATCTTTGTGTTACTATACCCCTCACAGAGTTCAAGGCATTAGCAGGCCAGGAGATCCCTTCCTGACTACTGTGGATCACTACCCACTTGTTCCTGACCTTGTAACTACTATGCTTATCTCTAAACTATTGAGTTCTGCCTGATTTTGAGTTTTGTGTAAAGACAACACTTTTTTTTTTTTTTTTGTGGTATGCGGGCCTCTCACCGCTGTGGCCTCTCCCGTTGCAGAGCACAGGCTCTGGACGCACAGGCTCAGCGGCCATGGCTCACGGGCACAGCCGCTCCGTGACATGTGGGATCCTCCCAGACCAGGGCACGAACCCGTGTCCCCTGCATTGGCAGGCGGACTCTCAACCACTGTGCCACCAGGGAAGCCCAAGTCAACATTTTTTACTCAACATTGCTTGATTGATTCGTGTTGCATTTAACTATAGTTCATGCATTTTCATTATTGCATAATATTAACAGATTTAGCAAATAAAAATTCAATATACCCAGTTAAATTTGAATTTCAGAAAAAACCCAAATGTTTTAGTATGTCCCATGCACTATTTGTGATATGTTTAAATTTCAGGTAAGTCATTTAACAATGTAAATAATATCCTTATTTTATCTGGCAATCCTAATTTTATGACTTACAAATTTATCTAATACTCTACTTTTGGAGTGTTTTAGCTTTTGGCTACTGTATATATGTTGCTAAGAGCATTCTTATACATGTATTTTAATTGTTAAAATTTTAAAACAAGTTCTTTCTTCTTCAATACATGAGTATATGCTTTTAATAAAAATGTGATCAAATTATAGTATCAAAGTTTTTCATACTCTGAATGTTAAATATTTTTATTGGGTAGGTAGTATTCTTTCAGGCCACTGGAAATTAAGTTATAGTAAAATTATGGTCCACTTGGTTGGTTATTTAGATACTCAAGCCCAGTTCTAGAAAAATACTCTGTGGAGTTTAAAGAACACTAGAGAAGTAAAGGAAAATGAAGAGGTAGTTGCAGAACAAGCAAAATAGAATCAACTTGAGATTTGCTTTGGCTCTTTTCTAAAGAACATAAACATCATTGGAGGTATATTCCCAAGGAAGTAGGAATGGAGAGAAAGAAGCGGGGAAGAGAGGAAGGAAAGCAATTGAAAGTGGGGCATTACCGAGCGGGCCATGGCTTCGAGGAAACTTTACAGCGGTTGTTTAATCACTGGAGAGGTCCCTGGAGAGGCATCTGGGTGGTAATGCTCTCACACTTCCTGGTTGGAATAATCCACCTTGCTGTTAGGACATTGAGGAAGTCAGAATCTCTGTGGTCACAATCTAGTCCGACCTGGGCAGTGGAGCTGCCTGCGACCCACACAGGAAGGTGAGGAAGGGTTTGCAGGCAGCCATTCCTTGCCTGAGGAGAGAAGGGAACAATCAATTAATGATAGAGAGTGAGACAATGGCTGTGCTGACCTGGGCTTTGCAGTCATAGATGGGCGAAGTCGTCACTCTGGCTGTCCCAGCTGGGAGACCAACCAAGCTTCCAGGGTTCAGAGGGCTAGTGGTGACTGAGCCAATCTGGTTTGGCACCTACATCAGACCAAATCCAAGAAGGAAGTGTTAGCTGGGGAGCACGTGCTGATTTAAGGGGAACACACAATAACATAGGAAACCAAAAACCGGCTGTGGCCATATGAATAGTCACACAAATAAGAAACCTACCCTCTATTTGTATTTCTTTGCTTTAATATAATTTTCCCCCACATTTTATTTTGAGATTGATAAGCATAGAAAAGGCTAAAGAATGATACATAAAACGCTCATGTTCACAACCTAAATTCTACAATTAATATTTCCTTTATTACTTATTTACCATTAATTCAACATATTTAACGCACTCAAGTTAACTTTCAGGATCAGATATTTTACCTCCAAGCACTTCACCATGTAATTACCAAAAGGAGTTCAATGTTTGTTTAGTTTTCGTTAAAATTTACATTCAGTGAAATACATAAAATTTGAAGTCCTGTGTAATGTAGACTTTAATCATGTGTATTTCCCTCACGACTAATGCTTTGGGACATTTTTTTTTCATGTGCTCATTGGCTCTTCCTAGAGCTATCTTGTGAAGTTTCTATTAGAATGTTGTACTGAGTTTTTGTTGTCTTTTATTGTTGAATTTGAAAATTCTTTATATATTCTGAACATTAGTCCTTTGTCAGGTGTATATTTTCCAAATAATTTTCTCCTAGTTTGTGCCATATTTACTCATTTTCTTCATGGTATCTTTTGATGAGAATGTTTTAAATTTTGATGTAGTTTAGCCTATTCATTTTTCATGTTATTGCATTCTGTGGTTCTGTCTAAAAAGCTTTCTCTCTCTCAGTGCCTATCTCCAAAAAGTCTAAGGGAAAATATAGTCAACTAAACCTTCTAGAAGAAAATTTAGGATAAGTTTAGTTGTATAATCCATCTGAAATTAAGTTTTCTGTAATAGTGTGAGACAGGAATTGAGGTTCATCTTTTTCTAAATGAATTTCTAGTGGGCCCAGCACCATTTGTTGAAAAGACTATGCATTTCACTGTGGTGCTTTTGTCAAAACTCTAATTGCAATTAAGTATGGGCCTATTTCTGGGATCTCTATTTTCATTCACCCATATTTGTTGATCATTATGCCAGTGTTTGAGTCCTCAGCTTCACAATCATGGTAGCCATGAAAAATAGGCTAGGATTGGTAGGGCAAAAGGGGATTGATACTCCCTGAAAAGCTCAATTTCTAGAGAATAGTCTTTATTTGGCAAGACTTTGACTTTGCAAAGAATAAGCTCCTGGTGCAGTCAAACTGCCTTTTCCCTAGAGCATTTTTAAAGAACAATTGGCAGCAATCATTTAGCATCACATGGCCTGAGGTGGTGAAAACAGTGGGTATAAATAAGCTGACCAACATTAAGGAAAAGCTGGGAGTAACATGTCTACAGGGAGTTTGGAAAAACTACATATTCCTGGGAATCTAGGCCATACATATGTGTAGAGCTGTGCATGCTCCAGCGTTGTGTGCACGCTAAAAGACCTGAGAATCCCTTGCTTCTGGCTGATAAGGAGAATATATAGAGAATATATATTCTATAAGTTATAGAATACTATAACTTAATTTCCTGTATAAGCAGGAGTGAAAGCTAAGGTAGAGTTGTAAATTACCTGCCAGAGCATTGATGACTTGCTTCTAAGCATACACCAAGCCTCTCTGCAGAGGTTGGAGGACTTATTGGTTCAAAGCATTAAGATCTGTTCAGTCATTAGCTGACCACTAAACTAACCAAGAAGAGAGTTCAATGGCCAAACATTTAAAGTGATGGTTCTTCCATTTATCATGCATAGTAAAACCCAGAGGAACTTAAACTGCAGAATCCTGGACTCAGTCCTCAGAGATTCTCAGTCAGCACATCTGGGATAGAGTCCAGGGATCTGTGTCATCTTGACTGCTCAGAAGTTTGACTACCTCTTCAATAGGACAAATATAGCACATCAGTGATACAGATGGCTCATGGAAAGTATTTTTCTAAATGGAACCATAAGTCTCCATTATGATTTCTTAGTCTATGCAGTAAGGGCAAAAGAGTTTTGTTATAATAGGGAGGGAGCTGATGAGAATGATGAGGAAGACTCAGATGATTTCCGCTCTGGATATATTGAGGCACTTACAGGTTTTGTGAAGAGATTGGTGGCAAATAGGTAGAGGATAAAACTATGTCAAACCCCAGACTCGCAAGCAATCAGGTAGGGAGCAGTGTTTGAAATTATGGTAAAAATTACCAAAGGGGAATGAATAGGTTCCTGGCTGGCCCACATTAACTTTTTGCTCTGTAAAAGGCAATTAAACACTCCCCTGAGACAGTACTTAGTGAAAATGATGTGCCTTTGAAGGCCTTGGTCCTCAATATCAGGATCACCTGCATGTTCCATTTCTGACTTGCCATTAAAGATAGTCATTTGAAACCGAGGACTAACCTGATTAAAACAAGGGAGGCAGGTTAGGTTTGGCAGGCCTAGTCACTTGTTTTCAGTTGGTTTTACACTCCCACTAGCTGCCTTAAGATAAGCAACTGTTACTATAGTGACTTAAAGTTGTTTTTTTCGGAACTTGGAGCTGGACCTTGCTCAGTTCAGACCTGTTGAGAACACCGACCATTCAGCTGGACCTGTGTGTCTGATGGATGACCTTTCGACATTAGAGGCTAAAAACTCTACCTTCATAACTCAAGTTCAGAAAGTGGTGGCCTTAGCACATTCTATGAAGAGCCACGAAGCTCTACTATGCTTCCGCAGCCCACCGATTAATTGACTTTTCCTACCTCCAATCACCTTTCCCATGCCTCAGACAACCCTGCTTCTTTATCCCATAAATTTTCCTAAACCCTATCTTCGGGAAGGTGGATTTGAGATTTGTGTTTGTGTCTCCTCGCTTGGCTGTAATACGAATAAAACTTTTCTCGGCTGCCAACCTCTTTGTCTCCGGGTTTGGCTTGTCATGTGGCCTGCAAATGAACCTCTTTCAGTAACACGTTTGGTGTGCCGGCCAACAGACAATGTCTAGACGAGACTTTTGTCCTTGGTTCCTCAGTCCCTTGCTGATGCTGAGAGCCTGGGGACAAGTCCCAGCAGCTACAGATGGTGATCACGTGTCCCAGGGACCATCCCTGAGATTTCCCCAATGCAGAGCCACTGACCTTTGGTGTATAGCTTTGCTTTACAGCTGAGAAATGGTTTCTGTGTTTGGAAGACTTCTTGTGAGTGAATAACCTCATTAAAACGTGCCCGTGCCAAAACTGTCTAATAAGCCTGATAAGATTGTACGTTGGAGTCCCTCCTTGGTGAGACTTTAGTCAGGCTAGAGTCCAGACCCTTGTCCCAAAGCTAGGATGATGGGTAGAGGCCCACCCTACCAGAGACAATATGAAAGCTGGGAGCTGCTGAGGTTCTCAAACCTGGGTTAGAGTCATGGAGTTTTAGACTCATTTACCTATGTTTTTCTATGTCTGATAGCCAATTCTTAACAAATATGACTCTTTGGGGGCTCACTTTCTTGGTGACTATAGAAAAACTCCCTTAGGAATTAAACTTATGAATGTCTTTTGACTCCAAAGAAAAGAGGCAGTATTCCCTCCGATCTTTTGGAACATTCCCAAGTGACTGGGGAATTCATGGAGGTGTTGGGGTTCCTGCCCATGATGTGAAACGACCTCAGAGGGACTCACTTTTAAGAGAACAATCCTTCTGGGCCTTCATCATTCACAGCGAAGCAGTCGACATCAGCAGCTCCTCTGGGGCTTACTCTCCTGAGTTCTGTTGGCACTGGAAAATTTCTGCAAATACTACCAAGACAGACACTTATAAAGGCTTTGTTTGCTGAGGGCATGTGGAAAAAAACCCTGCAAAATGGGAAATGTTAATTCATTCCCCCTTGGAGCTCTCTAGGTTGCATTCTCCAAAACTGGACAATGTTTAGCTATGAACCCATAAAAAGAAAAAAAAGATGTTTTGGTAACACCCCATGGCCGGAATATTTTTTTAAACTCGGGAGAAAACATGCCTCAAAATGGATCCTTAAATTACAATTTTACAATTAGATTTTGTTAATGGGAAAAAAATGGGATGAAACATCTTACATTCGACTTTATTGTTCTTTTACTAGAATAGACCAAAGGAAACGTAAGGTTATTGTTCAACAAGAAGGAAAGGCAAAGAAACCTGTTTTGCCTGATTCTAATGAAAAGGAGGGTAACTTGCTGTCAGTTGTTGAACATTCTGACTGCTCTTCCTCCACCCGCGTATGGTGGCCTTACTGATTCTGTCACCAGCAAGTGAGCCACAACCCCAGGCTTGGGCCCCCCCAGTCCTTGGAGGGTTGAAAAATAAGAATGGTCTCCCCCTCTCACACCCATCAAGGTACTCAATTTGGCCAGGGAGCTACCCAAAACCAGGCAAGGCATTATTCATTAAGGCAAGTCCAAGTGGAAGTAGGAACTCTGAGACTGGGCAGCTGGTGGGATTGATTTGTTTCCATTCCTCCTTTTCAAATTTGGATTTATTGAATGGAAAGAATATGCAAACTTATTTAGATGATCCAAAAAGAACAAATATCTTTTCTACCCACAACTCAACCTGGCAGATGTTAGAAACTTAAATTCCTTCCTTATTTCAGAAGAATGTAGAATGAGGATATCCTGAGACACCAGAAAACTTTGATATGACATTCCATGGTCTAAGTGCCTCTGACATACAGAGGAAGTTACAAAGGGGAGCAAGGGGCCTTGGGGAACCCTATGTCTCAACTGTTTGAAACTGCCTTTCAAGTTTTTAATGACAGACTAGGTTCAGGAGAAAAGGGAGCCACGAAAGATGAAACAGGCTGCTGTGCTGGTGGCTTCCTTGACACAGGGCAATGTTGGACCAAACTGAGGTCCCCCACAAGGGACCCAGCAGCAGGAAGAATTCCCCAGGGCCCAAATGGGACCCCATCAATGTGCAGATTGCAAACAGCAGTCATGCTGGAAGAAAGAGTGTCATATCTTGAGTGAAGCTCCTGAGTAAGGAGAACTATGGGGGAAATGTCACATGTCTGAGCTGACTGAGAATGACAGTGACGAGGAATAACGGGGCCCAGGGGTTATTTTAAATCCTGCTGAGTCCCTTAATATTTCCCTTATGGAGCCCTGGTTGACTATGAATGTCAGAAGTCAACTTTTTGACTTTATGATAAATATGGGGGCCGCCTACTTCGTTCTAAATACCCTGGTTTTCTGAACTTTCTTCTGAGATTATGTTAGTAACTGAAGTGTCTGAAGAAACCCTGAAAAACCACGAGAGCAACCTTGCGCATTGCAGGCTCTGTTGTTCCAATCCCAAAAGGAATACCCTCATCACTTTTGGAAGAGATACCGCAGGGCATGAGGTGGGAACTATGGACTGATGGGAGGCTGGGGAAAGCAAAATCAGCTACACCTATATGGGTCAGACTCAGTCCTTGGGCCAAAATTCCAAACTGAAATGCAGTACCCATTAAAGGAAGGGACAGAGCATGGAATTCAGCCTCTGCTAAGAGTCTTTCTTCAGTATGTTAGTGCACCCCTGCCTGTCTCCTGATAATTCTCTAATTTTTCTGGCCCAGAAACCAGGCATAGATGCATACTGGTTGGTATAGGAGTTGAGAGCAATTTATTTAACTGTGGAAGATATTCATCCAGTGGTCCCTAACCCAGGACCACTCTGAAACTCTGAACCCCGAGAGTTGCTTGCTTTTGAATGGGAAGATCTATATACAAGAGTTAAACATCAGTACTGCTGGCCAGTACTTGCTCAGGGATTTGAAAGTACCCCCCTCCCATGTATTTGGGATAGTCTTGGCAAAGGATTTGAGGCACCTTTAACAAAATGAGGGAGCTCTGCTCCAATATGTAGATGATATTCTGATTGCCAGTAAAACAAAGGACACATTTGACCGGAATACAGTTTTGACTTTGAACTTTTTAGCTGAACAAGGTGTAGGGTGCCCAAGAAAAAGGGACAGATCTCCCAGTTCTCTGTTAAACACTTGGGCTTTGAATTCTCCAAAGGACAGAGAAAGTGGCTCCCTGACAGAAGGGAAGCTCTAGCCAGGGCTGCAGTTCCCACTACCAGGAGACAATTGCAGGGATTCTGGGAACAGCCAGGTTCTGCCACATTCTAATCTCCAACTTTGGACTCACAGAAAGCCCTTTATGCAGCTCTTAAAGGAGGAGTTAATGAACCTGTAGACTGGACTGGGAAAACCATAAGGCACTCCCAGTTATCAAAGAAAAGTTATTAACTGCCCCGGCTTTAGGACTTCTAGATATCAGGAAGCCTTTGACCTGTTTGCTCATGAGGGACAGGGAATCAGTCTTGGAGTATTGACTCAATACTTGAGCAACATAAGGAGACCTGTTGCCTATTTCCCAAAACAGTGAGACAGAATCACTAAGGGACGGCCAGTTTGCCTTCAAGCCATAGTGGCTACTTGTCACCTCTTATGAGAAGCAAAAACAATTTATACTGGGACAACATACCACTGTGTATACCCCTTACTGTACTTCCCCTCTTAGAACAGAAGGGAGGCTATTCATCAACCTCAGGACGTTAGAAGAATATCAGACTATATATATATTATTGGATAACCCTAATGTCACTTTGAAGGCAGCCTCAACCTTAAACCCAGCCATGCTGCTTCCCACTAGTAGTGAGGAACATGTACCTGATTATATTCACATAATTGAACAAGTCTATCTCAGCTGCCCTTCCCTGAGAGGCTTGCCTTTGGAGAATCCAGACCTTGAGCTGTTCACAGTTGAGAGTATCTTTATGGACCAAGGACAACACAAAGTTAGGTATGTGATGGTGACCCATCAATAGACACTGGAAGCAGAAGCCCCCCACAAGGTACGTCTGCACAAAAGCCCCGAATTATAGCACTGACCAGAGCCCTCCATCCAGGTAAGGATAAGAGAGTATTTTTCACTGATTCTAAATATGCTTTTTCAGTGGTCCATGCCCATGGGGGATTTGAAATGAGACAGGACTGTTAACTGCAGGGAAGAAGGACATTAAACATGTGAAAGACATTTTAAACTTATTAGAAGCTGTCATGGAAGAAAAAAACTGGCCATTGTACATTGCCCAGGGCATTCAAGAGCAGACTGATTGCTAAGGGAAAAATCAAGCAGGACAGGCCAGGAAGCTGGTGGCCAGGACAGAAACACATAGATCCCCATGTTGGCCCTGACTCCTGATGTGGATTTGACAATACATTATCCAAAGTATTCTCCTGAGGACTTAGGAAGGGCCAATGAATGGGGATTTGATTAGCGTTCTGACCATCCTCAGGACCCCTACTATAGGTACAGCAAGGAAGGATGGATTTATAATGGACAAGACCCTGTATCTGAACATCTTCTGGAGGATGTCATAAATCTTATACACCAGAGCACCCACTATGGGAGGGACGCCACCCTCCACTGGATTCAGAAATTCATGATAGGACCAAACATGCAAAGGACTATTCAAAAGTAATACAGAAATGAATGGTATGTGCTATAAACAATCTAGAAACTGGGCCACCTCAAGTAATCAGAGGAGTTCAGGCCCGAGGCACTGGACCTGGAGAAAACTGGCTGATTGACTTACTGTGATGCCAAGAACCTCTGGAAATTTTAGGCACATACTAGTATTTGCGGACAGTTTCACTGGTTGGGTAGAAACTTTTCCTTCTGGTCCAGAAAGGCTTTCCAGGTTGCAAAATCCTTACTAAAAGAAAGAATTCCTAGGTTACCTGCTTCGGGTGAGGTGGCCCCTAAAAGTAATCTCTAATTTAGCCCATAGGAAATGTTACATGGGAGCCCTTTTCTATGTTCTAGAATTGATTTAGGAGACCCACAGAGAAGTGATATCTTAAGGAACTAGATGCTGTCTGGTATGTGCCATTATTGGGAGCTACTGTAACTGCTTTATATCAGTTTGCTTCCAGCAGGATGATGTTTCTCAAAGATGCTCTTCTGTCCAACTTCTGTCCTGGAGACTGGGTTCTACTGAAATCGTGGGAAAATAAGCATCTAGAAAACCAGCTCTATCCTTGCTGGGCCAGAATTTGAGGTCCTACTCGTGACCCATTCTTCGGTGATATTAAAAATGAGTCAAGCCATGGATTCATCACACTTGGGTTAAGTTGGCTCCACAAGGATCATCAGTGACACCTCTTATCTACAGAAACGTCGCAGAGAACAGGACCCATGCTGTAGGAGAACAGCACGACCATAGTCATCCCAACATTAGCTGGCTCCACACCTCCCTGAATGGACAAGTGAACCCCTGAAAGGTCTCAAGTTGCTATTCAGAAGGCAGTTTCCTAAAGCAACGAGTAACTCACTTGTTAGATTACTTGCTTGACTCTTCTAAATCCACATGTTGAAGTAGAAAAATGATTGCCCTTCTCTTTTTTGTCATGCTTTCTTGTAGGCTTTGACCCCTCCCTTCCTCCCCCCCTCCTCCCCAGCTTGGAAGGACAATTCAATGACTAGGATTTCCCAAGCATTGGCAAAGGCAGGTAATATTTCTCAGTGCTGGATATGTCATCCAAAACCACCTTCTTCACGTGATCATACTATTCCCTTTTTTGTGCCTGTAACAATTTTTTTCAGCATCCCTAAATTTACTTTGACATAAAAGCAAAAGCCTACAAGTGTAACCAATAAAGTTAGAATGGTTATTCAAGGCCCTTTATCTTCTGTTCGTTGTTTATTCCTAACCCTCTTGCCCCCAACCCAGACTAGGATAATGATCTCTGGAGAAAAAAATGTAAACCAAAAACTTACTCCCACCAAAAGCAGACCTTTTCTGATGGGGAAAACTAGGCTTTTCTGTTTACTAAATGGCATTATTCACTTCTCTCCCCATTGTCCCCTGTTCTTATTTTCTAGTCCAGGAATGGTATACTCCAACATCAGGTTACGGGTTCTCTCAATTATGTCAAGGTTTCAAAACAGAGACGTTATATTTTCAAGGAGTAGGCCAACCTACTCCCCTATCAAGCTGTAAACTACACTACTCTTCATGTGTAACTCAGTGACCACTAACTTTAGCAAGTTCTAGACCATTTCCGTAAGAATGAGAGACTCAATTCCAAAATATGTCTGACATTTTCTGTGCCTCCTTAGGACACATCTTTGCAGTTCCAGTGATCACCTTAGGGTCTATACATATTGAGACAATTGGAGAATTGGAGGCACCTCCCTACTAGTGTACTTAGTCACTCCCCTTTCTGTCCATGACTCCAATGAGACTTAGCATTCGACTAGTTCTTTTGAATTGTTCTCAAGAATAAGAAAGGCTGCTTACTTACCTGGATATCAAGACGATGGCTTTCTGTACATGTTTTGTAGAGTACTTTTACCATGGTGGGGAGTCAGATCACATGAGCAACTGATTGGGACCTTTTCCATTACCTTAGGCATAACAGCACATGAAGATGCCTTAGCTACTATGCCCATCAGAAGGAAATTGTCTTTCTCGACAAGGTAGTCCTAGATATCCACAGAGCTCTAGATGACATCCTGGCTGAACAAGGTGGAGTTTGTGCTGTTGCTGTTACCTCCTGCTGTACATGCTTTAATGCTTTGACTGAAATAGAAACCCATATAGGCAAAATAAGGCAACAAGCGACTTGGCTACAACAGGTATCACCAGAAGTGCCGGGTCCAGACCGGTTCTCAGGGTAAAGCTCCTGGATTCCACAAGGGAAGGTCTAATCTTCAGCGACTATTAAAGCTTGGGTTATTGATACTTCTCATCCTTTTAGTCCAGTATTTGCTTATAAAATGAGCTCTTAGATGTTGTACTGAACAAGGCAGGACAATTCTAATAATGTAAAATGTCAACCTGAAACCTGGAACCAGAGACTATTTCCAAGTGAACGCTAAAGAGTTTCATTCCTCAAGCCCTTGTTAGGCCTAAGCCACCAGGATGTAGACAGAGGGGTCGTTTGTGCATTCCTCATTCTTGAGAGATTCAGGGAAAGACAAGGGCATAACGAAACCCAGAGCTAACCTGATTAGGCCCACCAAAACTAAACTGCCTCTCTTGCTTTTAGATGATTTTAAGCTAAACTCCCACTAGCTTCCTTATAGTAACACCTCTGATATTTGGGTCCCTATAGTAACCCTTGCTCAAGTTGCTTTTCACGAACTTGGAGCTAGATCTTGCCCAGAGCAGACAGGTTAAGACCACTTGCCATTCAACTGGGCCTGAGTATCTGATGGATGATCTTTTGACCACTGGGGGCCAAAAGCTCAGGTGTGCTACCACCACACCTTTTTCTGAACTTGAGTCTTATGAAAAGACACATTTTTCTTACCTTCAATCACCTTTTCCCATGTCTCAGACCATCCTGCCCCTTTACCTTGTAAAGTTATTTGAACCCTGTCTTCAGGGCCATGGCTGGAGTTGAGATTTGTTTTCATGTCTTCTCCCTTGGCTGCCTCATGAATGAAACTCTTCTCAGCTACTAAACTCTACTTGTCAGCATTTAACTTGCTGCTCCTCTGGTAAATGAACCTGGTACAGTAACACACAAACCAGGCAGCAGAAAAAGTCAAGATAGATCTTTGCCATGGTTTGTCACCCCTTGTTCATACTGAGAGCTGCTGTGGATGAGTCACAGCAGCTGCAAAGGTCAGGGAGGAATCCCTGGTCCCCAGAACCATCCCCAGGATTTCCCTAGTACAGAGCTGCCCACCTTTGGTACCCAGTTTCCCTTTGTAGCTGAGAAACAGTTTCTGTGTTTGGAAGATGCCCTTTGGGTAAGTAACCTTGTTAAAATGCACCAGTTACTAAATTGTCTAATAATCTTGTCAAGATTATGGGTTAGAGTCCCACCTTGGGCAGACTTTAGTCTGGCTAGAGTCTGGACCCTTGAGTTGGAGCCCCAAGGCTAGGGTGGAGGGTTAGAGGTCCACCCTATGAGAGAAAGCATGGAAAGTGAGAGCTTCTGAGCTTCTCAAACCTGGGTTAGAGTCCCAGAGTTTTGGCCTTGTTTATCTATGTCTGTTTCTGATTGTCTTATTTGTTCGAAATTGGCTATTTAGGGGTCGAATTTCTTGGTGACTGTAATAAAAGTACCTGAGGAAATAACTTTAGGAGGGTTCTTTGACTCCAAAGAAAAGAGGCATTGCTCCCTCCAGTCTCTTGGGAAGTTCCAGGTGACCAGGGAATTTGTGGAAGTGTTGGGGCATCTGCCTGTGACGTGTAACAACCTCCTAGGGACTCTTTTTTTTTTTTTTTTGCGGTACGCGGGCCTCTCACTGTTGCGGCCTCTCCCTTTGCGGAGCACAGGCTCTGGACTCACAGGCTCAGCGGCCATGGCTCACGGGCCCAGCCGCTCCACGGATGTGGGATCTTCTCGGACCCGGGCACGAACCCGTGTCCCCTGAATCGGCAGGCGGACTCTCAACCACTGTGCCACCAGGGAAGCCCGGGGCTCTCTTTTAAGAGAACAATTCTTCCGGGCCTTCATCATTCCCGGCAAAGTAGTCGGCATAGGCAGCTCATCTGGGGCTTACTCACCTGAACTTTGCTGGTGCTGGAAAATTTCTGCAAATACTACCCAGTCAGCCACTTACAAAGGTTGTGTTTGCTGCAACTGCATGGAAAAAGCTCTCCAAAATGGGAAACGTTAATTCCATTCCCCTTTGCAGCCCTCTAGGTTGCATTATCCAAAATTGGGCAATGTTTAGTTATCAACCTGTGAAAATAAAGATGGTATTTTTTGTAATACCACTTGGCCACAATATTCTTTAGACTCCAGAGAAAAATGGCTTTGAAATACAATTTACAATTAGATTTAAATAGTAAATAAAAAGAAAAATGGGGCGAAAAATCGTTTACAGACAAATCTTTTATGTTCTTGTACCAGAATAAATGAGAGCAAAGAAAAGATTATGGTCCAACAAGAAGGAAAGAGAGAGACCTGTTTTGCCCGATTCTAATGAAAAGGGGGAGGACTTGCTGTCAACTCAGTTAAACCCTCGGATTGCTCCTCCTCTACCCCCATATGGTGGCCCTGTTGACTCCCCATCATGACCTCAGACTTGGGCCCCCTTCCCCAATCCCTGAGGGTCCAGAAATAGGAATGGTCTCCCCCTCTTATCCCCGTAAGGGTACTCAGTTTGGTTGAGGAGCTACCCAAAACCAGGCAGGGCATTATCCATTAAGGCAAGTCCCAGTGGAGGTATGAACTCTGAGACTGGGCAGATGATGGGGTTGATTTGGGTCCATTCCTCCTTTTCAACGGTGGATTTATTGGATTGGAATATGCCAACTTATCCACATAACCCAAAGAGAACCAAAAAAACCTTTTCAACCCACAACCCAACATGGGAAGATATTAGAAATTTATTAAATTCCCCTATTTCAGAAAAATGTAGAATGGTGCTAGAAAAATGGTGCTAGAAAAAGCTAGGGAACAGATTGGCTTCATGCAGATACCCCCTGGCAACCTGGTGTGTGCTGCAGCAGGCACAGCTATACCAGCAGTGGATCGTAATTGGGATGTGAATGCAGGACGTAGACCAAATTGAACATTTACAAGATTGTATTCTTGCAGGGCTATAAAAAGGGGTGCCCCAAATAGAGAAGTCCTATAAAGTACAGGAGGAAAACAAAAGCCAAAGGAGTGTTTAGAGTTTCTCAAAAGATTCTTTGAAGCCTATAGTCAACACACCAATTATATATATATATATACCAACTATATATATAAATATATATACCAATTTTATATATATATATATATATATCCTGTGACACCAGAGAACTCCAATATGACATTCAATTGTCTAAGTGCCCCTAACATATAGAGGAAGTTACAAAAAGTAGAAGGAGCCTTGGGGAAGCCTATGTCTCAACTGGGTGAATTTGCCTTTCAAGATTTTAATAACAGAGACCAGGTTCAGGAGAATAGGGAGCCACAAAAGATGAAACAGGCTGCTCTGCTGGTGGCTGCCTTGACCCAGGGCAATGTTGGGCCAAACTGAGGTCCCCCACAAGGGACCCAGCAGCAGGAAGAATTTCCCAGGTCCTCATGTGGGACCCCACCAATGTGCAGATTGCAAACAACAGTCACGCTGGAATAGAGTGTCATATTTTGAGTGAAGCTCCTGAAGGTGGTGAACTATGGGGGAAACACCACATGCCTGAGTTGACTGAGAAAGACAGTGACCAGGAATAATGAGGCCCAGGGGTTCTTTGAAATCCCATTGAGTCCCTTAATATTTCCCTTATGGAGCTCCAGCTGACTACAAATATGAGAAATCAACTTTTGACTTTCTGATCAATGTGGGGGCCACCCACTCCGCTCTATATACCTCTATATACATTTTCTAAACTTTCTTCTTAGACTATATTAATAACTGAAGTGTCTGGAGAAATCCTGACAAAGCTGTTTCTGCAGCCCTTAGATTGTCAGATGAGGAAGGCTCATCTGAAGCATAATTTTCTGTACATACCTGCATGTCCCATTCCTCTTCTAGGAAGAGATTTACTAGCCAAATTAAATGCAAGTGTTACCTATGCACCTGGACAAATGGACACCAAGTATCACCAGGGCAGGCTTGCACATTGCAAGCTCGGTTGCTACAACTCCAAAAGGAATAGCCCAGAACACTCATGGAAAAGATACTGCAGCACGTGAGTCCAGAAGTATGGACGGAAGGGAGGCGGGGAGGAATGAAAACAGCTGTACCTCTACAGGTCAGACTCAGTTGAAGGAAGGGGGCAGAGCAAGGGATTCAGCCCCCGCTAACAGCCTTCCTTGAGTATGACTTAGTGTGTCCCTGACGGTCTCCTTATAATAGTCCAATTTTAATTTTCCAGCAGCCAGGCACAGATAAATACAGGTTTGTACAGGATTTAAGGGCAATGAATCAAATTGTGGAAGATATTCAGCCAGTGGTACCTAACCCATACACTCTGTTCACCATGGACTTCAAAGTAGTGAACAAACAGAAGTCCCCAAAGATGCCTTTTCCTGCATATCCCTGAGCTTTAATTCCAATAGATTTTTGCTTTTGATTGAGAAGATCTAGATATAAGAGTTAAATCACAGTACTGCTGAAACTACTTCCTCAGATATTTGAAAGTGCACTTACTATATTTGGCAAAGTCTTGACAAGGAACTTGAGAGACATTTAACTAAATGAGGGAGCCCTGCTCCAATATGTAGATGGTATTCTGATTGCCAGTAAAACAAAGGACACCTCTGACCAGAATATGATTTTGAATTTGAACTTTTTGGCTAAGCAAGGTGTAAGGTGCCCAAGAAAAATCTCCAGCCCTCTGTTTAATACTTGGGCTTTGAACTCTCACAAGGACAGAGAAAGTGGCCCCTGACACAAGGGAAGCTTTAACGAGCATTGCAATTATCTCCTGGTGGTGGGAACTGCAGGGATTCTGGTAATGACCAGGTTCTGCTGCATTCCAATCTCTAAATTTGGACTCATAGCAAAAGCCTTTTATAAAGCTCTTAAAGGAGGGGACTATGAAACTCTGGACTGGGGAATGCCATAAAGGTACCTGTGTCTATTCAAAGTGACAATGGCTGAGCCTTTGTGGCAAATATAACTCAAGCAACTGGTGGCTTAGATATTGGTTGGAAATTATGTGCTCCGTGGCAATTGCAATCTACTGGCAAAATGGAGAAGATGAATCACACTCTTAAAGACTTTAGTTAGGATTTGTCAAGAGCCAAATTTGCCTGGGATTAAGGCCTTACCAGGGACACTGCTTAGGGTGATGGTGGCTCCTAAAAGCAATCTCTATTGAGCCCCAGTGAAATGTTATATGGGAGCCCCTTTCTATGTTCTAGAGTTGATTTAGGAGACCAGAGGGTACTGGAATCAAGGAACCAGACACTGTCAGGTATGTACCATCATTGTGAGCTACTGTAACGGCTCTACCTAAGTTTGCTTCTAACGGGTTGATATTTCCCAAAGATGCTCCTCTGTACCACTTCTGTCCTGGAGACTGGGTTCTATTGAAATCATGGAAAAATAAGCATCCAGAAAAGCAGCTCCATCCTCACTGGACCACAGTTTGAAGTGTTACTAGTGACCCATTCCTCAGTGATACTAAAAATGAGTCAAGCCATGGATTCATCACATTGAATTAAGTGGCTCCACAAGGATCCTCAGGGTTACTAGGTCCTATTTACGGAACACTCACAGGGAATGGCAACCACCCTGTAGGAGAACATCACGACCGTCATCACCCCAACCTTGGCTGGCTCCACACCCCAGACACTGACCTCCCTGAATGGTGAACCTCTGATAGGTCTCAAATTGGTATTCAGAAGGCAGTCTCCTAAAATAAGGAGTAACTCCCTTGTTTGATTACATGCTTGATTCTTCTAAATCCACACGTTAAACTAGAAATATGATTGCCCGTCTCCTTTTTGTCATGCTTCCTTGTTGTCTTTGACGTTACGTCCCCTCCCCCAGGCTTAGAAGGACAATTCAATGATTAGAATTCCCCAAGTGTTGGCAAAGGCAGTTACTTTCTCAAGTTGTTGGATAATGTCATCCAAGCCCTTCTTCTGCACATGATCATACTGATCACCCTTGGTTGTGCCATTAACACATTTTTCAGCTGTCCCTCACTTTACTGTGACATATACTCAAAAGCCTACAAGTGTAACCTATAAAACTAGAATGGTTACTCAATGCCCTTCATCTTCTGTTTCTTCTTTCTTCCTAACCCTCCCTACCCAGACAAGGATAATGGTCTCTGGAGAAAGTGTAGAAACAAAATGTTTAAACTGCCATCAGAACCATATCTTTTCTGTTGCAGAAACTAATGGCATCTAGTAAAGAAGTGAGCCTACTCAGTTCTCATCCCTGGCTTATTTTCTAGTCCTGGAGAGGTACACCCCAACATCAGATTACAGGTTCTCTCAATTATGTGAGGTTTCCAAAAGCAAGACTTGGTATATTTTCAAGGAGTGGATCAACCTACTCCTCTCTCAAGCTGTAAAGTATAGTACTCTTCATGGGTACTAACTCATAGTGAACCCTAACTTGAATAAGTTCTAGACTCTCTCCTCAAGAATGAGACATCCAATTTGCAAAGTACGTCTGTCATTTTCTGTGCTCTCTCAGGATACATCTTTGCAGCTCCAGTGATCAACTTTGGGCCTATACACGTTGAGACAATTGGATAATTGGTGGTACCTCCCTACTAGGGTACTTAGTTGTTCCTTTTCTGTCCGTGACTCCAATGAGACTCAACATTGGACTAGTTCTTTCATATTGTCCTCCAACTTAAAATGGGCTCCTACCTACCTGGATATCAAGGGGATAGCTTTTGGTACATGTTCTGTACTCTTACCGTGGTGGGGAGTCAGATCATATGAACACATGATTAGGAAACTTTCCATTACCTTAGGCATAAGAGCACATGAAGATGCCTTAGCTACTATGCCCATCAGAAGGAAATTGTCTCATTAGACAAGGTAGTCCTAGATAACCACAGAGCTCTGGATGACATCCTGGCTGAACAAGGTGGAGTTTGTGCTGTTGCTAATACCACTTGCTGTGCATACATTAATGCCTCTACTGATGTAGAAATCCATATAGGCAAAATGAGGCAACAAGCTACTTGGCTACAACAGGTATCCCCAGAAGTACCAGGTCCAGATTTGTTTTCAGGATGAAAGTCCTAGATTCCACAAGGGAAGAAAATCTATTCTTCAGGGACTGTTAATGCTTGGATATCTATACTTTTCATCTTATCTATATTTTGACCTGGTATTTGCTTATAAAACATGCTTTTAACTGTTGTGCTAAAGCTGTTGAATGAGGAATGAGACACGACAATTCTAATAATATAAAATGTTAGCTGGGAAATAGAGACTATTTCCAAATGAACGCTAAACAGTTTTGTTCCTCAGACTCTTGTTAGGCCTATGCCCTTTGCCATCAGGAAGTAGTCAGAGGGGGCTTTTCCCTGAATCCCTCAAGACAAATGAACAAAGACAAGGGGGCATTAAAACCCAGGGGTAACCTGCTTAGGCCTGCAAACCTAACCTACCTCTCTTCCTCTTAGTGGATTTTAAACTGAACTCCCATTAGCATCCTTATTGTAAAATATATTAGATATATGGGTCACTATAGTAAGGATTGCTTAAGTTGTTTTTCAGGAACTTGGAGCTTGTTCTTGTGCAGTTCAAACCAGTTGAGGCTTGGATCATTTAAGTGACCTGTGTGAATGTCTGATGGATGACCTTTTGACCTCAGAGGGCCAAAGGCTCCACTCTCAGAACACACCTTTTTCTGATCTTGTGTCCCATGAAGAGCCATGGAGCTCGACTGTGCTTGCACAGACCATCAGTCACCTCACCTTTCTTACCTCCAATCACCTTTCCCCACACCTCAGACCACCTTACCTCTTATCTCATACATAGCCTAAACCTGATTTTCGAGATGGTCCATTTGAGATTTGTTTTTGTGTCTTCTCCCTTGGCTGCCTCCTGCATGAAACTTCTCAGCTGCAAACCTCAGTGTCAAAGCGTTTGGCTTGCTGTGCATTTGGCAAACAAAACTGGTTTGGTAACAATTTCATGCTAATCTCATTTCTAAAACAGTTGTGAACTGATTACATAATTTCCTTTAACTTTTATTGTAAATGGCTATTTCAAGTGATTTTCCTTAACGTGTAGCTTAGCAAGAATCATTGCTTTTCAGTCATAAAATTTTAAATGTAGATATTTATTCAGACACTGTTTTGAGTTTAAAGTTTCCTTCTATAATATTTTCATTATAGAACATGATAGGTACACATAGAACATGTGTATGGTTGTTGCAAATCAGTTTCTTAAGAAAGCAGGCTGAGGTGGAGATTTGTTTGCAGAATGTTTCCTGGGACGTGCTCTCAGGACCAATGCCCGCTGGGGGAGGAGAGGAAGCAGAGTGGTGCAGAGGGAGAAGTGGATCTATGCTATAGTACATCAAAGGCTTTAGCCAATCCTACAGAGAATTCTGGATCTGGAATGACCTTTCAGAGTCAACCTAAAGTGGAGCAAGAGTCCTGGTACTTTTGTATCTATTCTTAACAGTCACTGAATGCAGGCTGGCTCAGGAAATAAGTATGATCCTGGGCTGGTAGCTCTTTTCAGCCAAGGGCAAGGTGAAGATTCAGCTGGACATATTTAGCTGGCAACATTTCCAGAAGCTGAGGGAATTATGCCTAATCCTGAATTGGGGGTGGGTGCGAGAATGGGGCATCCAGATGGGACAACATCCACTATAGTTCAATCCATATGCTACTTGGATGAAATTGCCTCATAATGTCTGGAAGAAGATTCTGTTGGGCTTCTTTCCCTTAGGGAACAGAAGCGTTAGTAGAACCTACAGTCCCTGCATCTGGTCTCAACGACATCAATGATATTTATTATACAATTCCTCCCACCCCCTTCTAGATTTCCCTCACCCTTGACTAGCTCCTCTGCTGGCCTTTTTATTTAAGCTACAATAGGGTAGTAGTGGTGGCCAAAGCCCTGCTGGCAGGAAAGACCGAGGGTCCTCTGTGTCAGGTTACCATGCCCTTCTCAGGCTGGGGTTGTTACGCCTGACTTTTCACCATCACAATTTATCAAAGAAATACCAAGAAGTACCAAAGTTGTCAACTAGGCTCCATACTTATTGTATCCATTTTGTACCAGCAGCCCTACCTTCTCCTGACAATCAGGTCCAGGATGTTAACACTTCTTGCCTGCTGACCTCTTAGCACCAGGGCATGGAAGTTGCTTTGTGCCAGCCGTAGCTTGAGATATAATGGGATTCTTGCTATGTTCACTAATGGAAGCACTACCATTTGGGCAACCATGTTCCCTTCTACAGAACTCAAAGCTGCAAAGACTAGAAATAAAAGTTACCAAATTTAGTAATTAGGAGAGATAGAAATGGGGTCACCTTTACTTTTACCCCTTGGCTCCTGGACCCAAGGATTTTACCTATTGGTGATATAGCACCATACCATGCTTGTTGATTTAGTTTGCATGTGCACTCTTGTGATGGGGTACCAACCTCCAGCATGATCGTTTTTTAAGCTGGGCTCTCAGATGTACTTTACACAGGCTGTTCCATCACTTCATCAAGCCTGGAGCTCTGGGTGGTACAGTATGGTATAGGACCAAGAAATCCCATTGTCATATGCTCACTACTATCCTACTTTGCTATAAAGTGGCTCTCTTACTCCATGTAATATTCAAGATTCTCTGCCACTGGATCAAACACCCTGTAGGCCTTAGGATAGGAATATTGGTCAAGGCCCTGCTGGCAGGATAGGCAAACCTATGCCTGGAATATGTGTCCATTCCTGTCAAAATGAACTGCCAAATGACCAGTTGGTCTCCAGAGATGTTGCCATATTCTGTGGCTGGTATTTTGTATGTTAGGCAGAAGCAGTAGCTAGACCAGCACTGGTGAATGGGAGTCAGTAATTCTGGATTCATGCACAGCTTCCATCTCTGTCATCATAAATAATCCACTCATGTGCATACTGGTAAAGCATTGAGGTCAATGATGTGAATGGTTCTTGTCAACTGGCAGAACCATTCTGTCTACCTTATTGTGTAGTGTTCTGCGGTAGATGCCTTTCTCGTGGGCGTTAATACAAAGGTCCTCATCATTATGCCCACTCCCATATATATGTCCACATGCCTCTTCCCCAGAACTCTTTGCCCCCTTGTCTTCTAAACTTTGTGTCCAGGTCCTACATGAGCTACCCAGGTCGTTTTTCACGATTCATGATTTCATGTATATTCTGAGTTCCTTCTTTTTCCAAAGCGTTAATCTAGGTACACCACTCAAAGCCCTGCCTACTTGGAGGTTTTTTATCTCTAGTTTCTGAGTTTAGCTGGTTATAGTAGCAGTCCTTTGTTTTAGCTGCATATGAGATGACATATTTGGGTGCAACCTTCCATCATTTTACTTTTGTCATCTGGTGAATAAATCCCCTACATGTCTATAGATGTGACTTGAAGGAGAGGTATAGTGAAACGTCTGTGGATGACATGACAGTCTGGGCCACATAATTGTATAGCTTACTTATGTTTGGTCCTGGATGTACAAGTTCCATTTCATGATAGATTACTGCTAACCTACCTGAATTTGTGACTTGCTGAATCTGACAGACCCCATCAGGATGGGCAGTTCTGGCCGCAGACTCCCTTGGGGTCCTGGGATAAGATGCTTAATTTCTACTAAGTTCAGTTGAATACTAAAAGGTATGTTTCAATGGTACATAGTTCTCTGATACAGGAGGCCTGGCCTTGTTCTATGTTGTGATTTTACTAGACCATGCCATTAATTCTACATATTTTTCCTTCATCATAGATACCACTAATACCATAGGGCATGCCAGATTGTATGGCCTGAGCAGCAGGGCCCTTTCCTACTCCAGGCACCATTCAAAGCTGGCAGCCTTTTCTGTCATCTGATATATAGACCAGAATGTTATTACCAAAGGAGCATGTACTGCCTCTGGAACATGAAGAGGTATATCAGCCATTGATTGTATTTCTTTTTTTCATGGTGAAGATGGTCCTTTACTTTGAGGCTATACCCTGCAAGCCACTGGACTCCTAAAAACCTCCCTGAAATGATAATCTCTTGAATCTTCCTGTGTTTTAAACTCTTACCCTCTGGTGTGCCCCCAATATATTTTCCACTTCTAGTTTATCTGGGCCAATTGTGATGTCATCAATATAGTATAGAAAAGTAATGAAATGTTCTGCAAAATTTCCAGATGTATCAGTCTTTTCAGACTATTTTGACAGAAGGTAGAATAGACATAGCCTTAGGAAGACAATTATATACACGGATAGCCTTGTTGCAGGCCTTTGTACCTGAGGTGGTAATAACCAGCTATAGCAAAATACCTCATCTAATACTGAATTGTATTTAAGTAATCTACTTTATCCAGGAACTTTCTTCAGAAACCTGGATTTCTAGGGACCAGACTGACAGTTTAAGGGAAATATGTTGGAAAGATGCATTTTTTGTTTTGTTTTTTTTTTTAGTGGTGGTACACTTTCTTTCAAGGATGTAATATTTGGCCATTAGAGATGAGCTTTAGAAATTCCCCTTTTGTCATTTCCATGATGTAAGTTCTTACCCAAGTTAAGAAAATGGTATTAGGGTTCTGCCTATGACCAAATATATTCATTGCATTTACACAGTCAGGTCCAGGGAATTGATCATTGATTGGGTAGGTCCATGGATACTGAGTCTGTCAGGACTCAATTATCTGACCCAACATGTAACCTAACATGACAATGATTATGCTTTGTATCTCCAAATATCAACATTGTGAGGGCCAGAATGCATTTCTAGTAATTTACAAGAGGCTCTTATCTCCTACAGAAAAAGAGCAGAGGCCCAGAAGCTAGCTTAGAGACAAAGCTCAAAACACATTGCATGCTCAACTATAGCAGGTCTCTATGCTAAGGTGAGGGCTCTGTTTGGAAAAACATGGGGCCCTGAAACATCAGATGGGGACATCTGTGTGGGTCCTTAATGATTTTAGCTCTTCAAACTCCCCTGAGCCTTGAGAACCAAGGAGGAATTGCCTCTCAAACATGCACCTCACAAATTTACTTCTCCACGAAAGAAATAGTCCCTGTAGATGTGCTGCTTATTTTCCTTTCAAGAGAATGATATACAAGGAGATTAGATGGTGTGGACATCCTCCAGCTGCTGTCTCTCCCAACTGCAGGGTCCATACAAGCAACAATCTTTTTGGGATGCTCCCAGCTAAGGACTGAGCATGGCATGGTTATAGGAACATTGCCATTACCCTCTGGCGCAGGACTCTTACAGGCAAATTTGAGAAAATTTTGGCCAGTGGGGAGCCCCAGTCAGAACTGCACTGTAGTCTGTCTCCTCTTATCCAATCCTGCTTTCTTTTTCTCCTGCTTCAGATGTCAGACCTGCACTGCATTTCAGAGTCTCTTCCCCCCAGCTCCTGCTCCCATATCCCTGTTATCCTTACAGTTTTTCCCAAAGTATTTCCATTCGATGCCTGCTTCTTGGAGGAGCCAAACGAACACGCTTCCTCTAATCTTATGGATGCTGACTTTGACATATCTTCTCAGATGATTTGAACTTTCTAGGTGACATATCTTGTTACCTGGCTTATAGGTAATGCCCAGGCTGGCTGACCTGGGAACACTTGTCAATTCTCACATTAACCACACTCAATTCCTCTGTGCCAACCCATCTAAGCCTCACAGACATGGGAGGTAAAAGATGATTAAAGACCATGTCAGCATGCCCCAAGATCCTATTACTCTCAAACAGCCCCAGAGATATACTAAGAGTCTCTGAATATTTTCTACAAAGGCTTTCACTCAGTGATTGGAGTCAGAACAGTACAAGAAACAGGACAGACAAATTCAAGTGATCACAATGTCATACTTAAAAGCAGCTTATGTACAGCCGTAGATTAAGCTGTTCCAAGGTGAAAGGCTGGTAACTTGCACGTAGGATTGATGGGCATGAACCAACTCCTTTCCTCAGGTCCAAGGCTTTGATGATCAGGACTTTGGAAGAATAAGTGGACACTTTAATACAAGTGTGGGAACCATTATCTTTTTGTCCATAATTCTCTTGAATCCCACAGTCCTACTTCGGAGAGGGCATTGATGAGGGTCCAGCTGCTGCTGAGATCCATCTCTACACTAGTGTTGAGGTCATGCCTGCCAAGGGCTGCTTTCCAGTGACAACAGGGCTGGGCCACTAAGGCCCACCCATTTTGGGGGATTCAGGGGACCCTACTAGGAGGAGTGGGACAAGAAGCAGTCTCCAAGACTAGATTTTAGAATTGGATCACTTACCAACTTGCTGGTAATAATGTCCTAATCTCTTTCCTTAGGTGGACAAAAGATAATAGGAACATCTCCTGCCAGTGGCTAACTCTCACCGTGGCAAATTGGGAGAATGTGTGAGAAGAGAGTACATTAAATGGTCTTATGTACCAGAAATCTTGCATGGAATCTTATCTAGACCTACCAATCATTTACCAAAGTCCTGATGGTCTTGTCTCCCTAACATGATACTATTCTGGTCCCTTTAAGGTTTAGTGATTAAACCTGGGACCAATGCTTCTAACCCATTTAGGATGTACTGCAGCCTGCCAAAACCTCAGCCCACTCACAGCCTAAATTTGAACTGAGCTAGTATCTCTCTCTTCAACTCCTGATTACAACTTTGCCACTAATAAGACAAGAAAAGGGACAATTGAACGTGAGTCCAGGACCAACCCCAGCTTCAACCTAGGTCTTTTTCCTTAAGGCCACCCTTGATACTTCTCAGATTCTTGGAGAGCTTCAGGCTTCAAAGTGAATGGACTTGGCCACCACACTATAGGATGATTTTTGTTGCTTCTTTAAGACAAGTATTTATTGGTATTTAATGCTTTCTTAATATCTAGGATTCAAATATATAGGATATATAATATCTACAATATACAATGTTAGTTTTTGATAGCTTAGAGTATTATCAACATTTAGCTTAAAGTGCAAGGTATTGCAGAGTGCTCTAGAAAACATTCCTGAGAAATACTAGTAATTACGGTTCCAATGACATATTCCCAAGTGGAAACTGAAGGCTAAAACTGTTTCATTCTCAATAATCTTTCTGCAGATGCCTTTTCAAATTCAATGAGAGAATTGTCTATGGGTAATTTTTGCCCTGCTAATCAACAATGGCCTGGGTGAGAATTTCTCAAAGCTGTCCTGAACTGAGACTCCTTCTACTCAGTATTTCTCTCACATTCTCCTAGCCAATGAAAGAGTACAGCAGGGTAACTGCAGCCTGTCCACTCCTGTGATTCAGGACTTGATTTGGGGCAATCATAGACTGTAGTATACATCTGAAAAAGTTTTTGTTCAGCCAATGGGGAATCTCAGTCAAACTCTCCTGTGCAATTCTCCTTCTTTCTCTCTCCTGTTTCAGGTAACAGACCTGCAACATATTCCAGAGTTTCTCCCCACCCACTCTTTTCCCTTCTCTACTTCATCCATAACAGATATGGCTGATACACTGCCATAGGTTTACCTATTCAAGGGTGAACTTATCTTCTTGACAGTATAATCCAGATTGCTTTTTATAGTTGTAAGTATCTGAAGTTCCTCAGAAAAGGCTCCATCGAGACTCAAGGAAATCTCTGAAAATAGATGGAAACTCAGGCAACGGTAGAGAAAGGTAAAGTTGCATTGTGTCAGGAGTTCAATGTGTCTAAGTTTGAGTTCCTTCCCTCTACACTACCCACTCTTTCCTTACTTTACACTATCAGCATCTAAATTCTCATCTCAGCCTCTGCTCTTGGAAGAGCCCAAATCAAGGCATTTAAAATTAGAGTACTAAATATGATCATTTTTCTTGTAGGATGGGAGTTGCAAACATGCTAATAGTCTATTCTGTTTAGTAAAATAGATTTATAGTCTTCCACATGGATTTTCTGGCTACAAGAACAAAATCAGCCAGCTCTGTTCCAAAAACATGAAAAGCACTGCCAACAATGGCCCAGACCTAGCCTTGAAAATAAGTTCTCAGGTATGGACACATCCTAAATAAGCCAGGGACTGAAGAGCAATACCCTTTAAAGGCTTACCAATTGGTGCACATGATTCCAAAGCTTCAGCCTCTGAAAGCCTGGATTTGAATGGACCTAATGTGTCTCCTGTAATGTAAATCACAACTTTGCTACTAATAGGACAAGACAGGGAACTATTGAACTTGAGTCCAGGCCCAACCCCAGTCTCAGTCTTGGTCATTCTTTTTCTTCAGGCCACCCTTGATCCTTCTGTGTCTCAGAACCTCAGAGAGCATCATCAGGCGTCATGTCATGGGGTTAGGTCACCATCAAGTAGGATGACCTTGGTGTCCCTTTTTTAGACAAGCCTTTAAATGTTATTTTCTTAGTTTCTAGGATTAAAATACAGCATGATGATTACATATAATCTCTATTATATAGAATTTAAGTTTTTGATAACCATACCTCAAGCTAACCTTTTTAAAGCACAAAGTACATGACTTTGCAGACAGCTATTAATTCATTTTTAGAAGTACTACTAATTCTAGTTCCTATGAAATATTCCAAAATGGAACAAACTTATTTCCCCTTGAGGTTCCATTCGTGAAAATTCTTCTGCAGATGCCTAACACATTCTTCCATTCTTTTACTTGCACCTGACCATCTATATATTCCTTATAAAAAGTTTTAAGTTCTAAAGCAGGAATGATGTTATTCGCTGTATTATTTTAAATTTTATTTATTTTATTTATTTTTGGCTGCATTGGGTCTTCGTTGCTGCACATGGGCTTTCTCTAGCTGTGGCGAGCAGGGCTATTCTTTGTTGCAGTGCACAGGCTTCTCATTGCAGTAGCTTCTCTTGTTGTGGAGCACAGGCTCTAGGTGTGTGGGCTTCAGTAGTTGTGGCACATGGGCTCAGTAGTTGTGGCTCGCAGGCTCTAGAGTGCAGGCTCAGTAGTTGTGGCGCATGGGCTTAGTTGTTCCGTGGCATGTGGGATCTTCCCAGACCAGGGCTTGAACCCATGTCCTCTGCATTGGCAGGTGGATTCTTAACCACTGTGCCACCAGGGAAACCCTACGCTGTATTTTCTTATGCGCCTGATAGTTATGAGCATGGAGAAAATGTTGATAAGTGTGGAATTATACATGACTTGGTGAACAAAGTTCTGGCCTATCCACTCCTGTGGTCTCTGGCCTTTTGGAATTCTCAGAAGTCAGTCAAAACAATGTAATATACATTTACCATAAAGGTTTATAATCTGGAGTTCATAATACAAATATATCTTAATTTTAGAGAAAGTTCAGGCCTTCCAATATCATGTGGCATGTGAAATCATACTATTCTGCCCAATCTAAGTATTCTTTCTGAATCTGAAAGATAGAAAAGTTGTCATTGCTAAGCACTTCAAAAATTGGCACCAACTTGGACTTATTGCTCATAAGCAACCTTATTAATGTAGAAAATTAATATTATCTTGGAAAATACTATGATTTCCCAACCTTCACAATGGTGAAGAACATGATCTCGTATGTATTCAGTCACACATATGATTAGATTTGTTAAGGGAAGGCAACATATTGGGTAGACCAAATCACTTAACCTTGTAAAAAATAAAAGATACATATATAATGTAAACTGAACTTTGATTTTTTGAATATCACCATAATATATGTGCATATACCAATGTATATTAAGAATCACATTTGGTTGTCAGTGACCTCTCAGTGAAGAAGGATATGAACATTTTCTGCTTATGCTACCACTGTGCTATGTTAGTTACATCTTTAGCATCTCTACAACACGGGATTTGTATAGGTAGTTCTGAGATACAGCAAGAAAAAGTCAGCATAAATCTAGGAAAACATCTAATAGCACTGTTTGGATAAGAGTTGAAATGCTTTAAGAGTGGAGTGGATGCGGAGCCCTGGAGCTGGGGAACTAGAGGGCGGATCTTGAATGGGATGCTAGACATTGCTCGTGAGCAACCCGAGGAGGATACTAAAAAGAGAGCTACAGTTTTCCTGATGCCTGCCACCAAGTTTCTTGAGGGCCCAGCTGTTGGGGGTCTGTGGTTGAGTTTTTAAGCAGGATCAAGTTACAAAGCACCACACACCTATCCACAGGGGCTCTGATATGAGGCCCCAGATCAAGATCTAGCCGGGGCTTCCGGGAAGATGGTGGAAGGGTAAGACGCGGAGATCACCTTCCTCCCCAGATACACCAGAAATGCATCTACACGTGGAACAACTCCTACAGAACACCTACTGAACGCTGGCAGGAGACCTCAGACCTCCCAAAAGGCAAGAAACTCCCCACGTACCTGGGTAGGGCAAAAGTAAAAAGAACAGAGACAAAAGGATAGGGACAGGACCTGCACCAGTGGGAGGGAGCAGTGAAGGAGGAAAGGTTTCCACACACTAGGAAGCCCCTTCGTGGGCAGAGACTGTGGGTGGCGGAGGGGGGAAGCTTCAGAGCCATGGAGGAGAGCACAGCAACAGGGGTGCGGAGGGCAAAGCGGAGAAATTCCCGCACAGAGGATCGGTGCCGACCTGCACTCACCAGCCCGAGAGGCTTGTCTGCTCACCCGCTGGGGCAGGCGGGGCTGGGAGCTGAGGCTCGGGCTTTGGTCGGGGTGCTGGGAGAGGACTGGGGTTGGCGGCGTGAACACAGCCTGCAGGGGGCTAGTGCACCACAGCTAGCCGGGAGGGAGTTCGGGGAAAAGTCTGGACCTGCCAAAGAGGCAAGAGACTTTTTCTTCCCTCTTTGTTTCCTGGTGCACGAGGAGAGGGGATTAAGAGCGCTGCTTAAAGCAGCTCCAGAGATGGGCGCGAGCTGCGGCTAACAGCGCAGACCACAAGAGATGGGCATAAGATGCTAACGCTTTTGATGCCCCACCAAGAAGCCTGTGTGCGAGCACAGGTCACTATCCTCACCTCCGTTTCGGGGAGCCTGTGCAGCCCGCCACTGCCAGGGTCCCGGGATCCAGGGACAACTTCCCCAGGAGAACGCACGGCGCGCCTCAGGCTGGTGCAACATCACGCTGGCCTCTGTTGCCGCAGGCTCGACCCGCACTCCATACCCCTCCCTCCCTGCGGCCTGAGTGAGCCAGAGTCCCTGAAGCAGCTGCTCCTTTAACCCCGTCCAGTCTGAGCGAAGAACAGACGCCCTCTGGCGACCTACATGCAGAGGCGGGGCCAAATCCAAAGCTGAGCCCCCGGGAGCCCTGAGAACAAAGAAGAGAAAGGGAAATCTCTCCCAGCAGCCTCAGAAGCAGCGAATTAAAGCTCCACAATCAACTTAATGTACCCAGCATCTGTGCAATACATGAATAGACAAAAAATCATCTCAAATTGAGGAGGGCAAGATATATGATTTTTTTTGAGAGCAAGATTTATAATTTTTTCGCCTTTTCCTCTTTTTGTGAGTGTGTATTTGTATGCTTCTGTGTGAGATTTTGTCTGTATAGCTTTGCTTCCACCATTTGTCCTAGGGTTCTATCCATCCATTTTTGTTTTTTGTTTTCCTTTAATTTTTTTCTTAATAATTATTTTTAATAACTTTATTTTACTTTATCTTCTTTCTTTCATTCTTTTTTTCTTCCTTCCCTCCTTCCTTCCTTCCTCCCTCCCTCTCTCCCTCCCTCCTTCCTTTCTTTCTTTCATTCTTTCTACTTCTACTAATTCTTTCTTTCTACTTTTTCTCCCTTTTATTCTGAGCCGTGTGGATGAAAGGCTCTTCGTGTTAGAGCCAGTAGTCAGTGCTGTGCCTCTGAGGTGGGAGAGCCAACTTCAAGACAATGGTCCAGAACAGACCTCCCAGCTCCACATAATAACAAATGGCGAAATCTCCCAGAGATCTCCATCTCAAAACCAGCAGCCAGCTTCACTCAACGACCAGCAAGCTACAGTGCTGGAAACCCTATGCCAAACAACTAGCAAGACAGGAACACAACCCCACCCATTAGCAGAGAGGCTGCCTAACATCATAATAAGGCCACAGACACCCCAAAACACCAACAGACGTGGACTTGCCCACCAGAAAGACAAGATCCAGACTCATCCACCAGAAAACAGGCATTAGTCCCCTCCACCAGGAAGCCTACACAAGCCACTGAACCAAACTTAGCCAGTGGGGACAGACACCAAAAACAATGGGAACTACGAACCTGCAGCCTGTAAAAAGGAGATCCCAAACAAAGTAAGATAAGCAAAATGAGAAGAGAGAAAAACACACATTACATGAAGGAGCAAGGTAAAAACCCACTAGACCTAACAAATGAAGAGGAAATAGGCAGTCTATGTGAAAAAGAATTCAGAAAAATTATAGTAAACATGATCCAAAATCTTGGAAATAGAATACACAAAATGCAAGAAACATTTAACAAGGACATAGAAGAACTAAAGATGAAACAAGCAATGATGAACAACACAATAAATGAAATGGAAAATACTCTAGTTGGGATCAATAGCAGAATAACTGAGGCAGATGAACGGATAAGTGACCTGGAAGATAAAATACTGGAAATAACTACTTCAGAGCAGAATAAAGAAAAAAGAATGAAAAGAACTGAGGACAGTCTCAGAGACCACTGGGACAACATTAAACGCACCAACATTCGAATTATAGGGGTTCCAGAAGAAAAAGAGAAAAAGAAAGGGACTGAGAAAATATTTGAAGAGATTATAGTTGAAAACTTCCCTAATATGGGAAAGGAAATTGTTAATCAACTCCAGGAAGCACAGAGAGTCCCATACAGGATAAATCCAAGGAGAGACATGCCAAGACACATATTAATCAAACTATCAAAAATTAAACACAAAGAAAACATATTAGAAACAGCAAGGGAAAAACAACAAATAACACACAAGGGAATCCCCATAAGGTTAACCGCTGATCTTTCAGAAGAAACTCTGCAAACCAGAAGGGACTGGCAGGA
The DNA here is from genome assembly GCF_964270905.1 of Leucopleurus acutus. NCBI lineage: Eukaryota > Metazoa > Chordata > Mammalia > Artiodactyla > Delphinidae > Leucopleurus > Leucopleurus acutus. The sequence continues at coordinate 146,712,623 of NC_139143.1, read as the reverse complement.
CATACTTAAAGTGATGAAGGAGAAAAACCAGCAACCAAGATTACTCTACCCAGCAAGGATCTCATTCAGATTTGATGGAGAAATTAAAACCTTTACAGACAAGCAAAAGCTGAGAGAGTTCAGCACCACCAAACCAGCTTTACAACAAATGCTAAAGGAACTTCTCTAGGCAAGAAACACAAGATAATGAAAAGACCTACAGTAACAAACGCAAAACAATTTAGAAAATGGGAATAGGAACATACATATTGATAATTACCTTAAATGTAAATGGACTAAATGCTCCCACCAAAAGACACAGATTGTCTGATTTCATCTTCACAAGACCCATATATATGCTGTCTACAAGAGACCCACTTCAGACCTAGAGACACATAAAGACTGAAAGTAAGGGGATGGAAATAGATATTCCATGCAAAGGGAAACCAAAAGAAAGCTGGAGTAGCAATTCTCATATCAGACAAAATAGACTTTAAAATAAAGACTATTAGAAAAGACAAAGAAGGACACTACATAATGATCACGGGATGGATTCCAGATGAAGATAAAACAATTGTAAATATTTATGCACCCAACATAGGTGCACCTCAATACATAAGGCAAATACTAACGGCCATAAAAGGGGAAATCGACAGTAACACATTCATAGTAGGGGACTTTAACACCCCACAATGCACAGATCATCCAAAATGAAAATAAATAAGGAAAGCCAAGCTTTAAATGATACATTAAACAAGATGGACTTAATTGATATTTATAGGACATTCCATCCAAAAACAACAAAATACACTTTTTTCTCAAGTGCTCATGGAACATTCTCCAGTATAGGTCATATATTAGGTCACAAATCAAGCCTTGGTAAATTTAAGAAAATTGAAATTGTATCAAGTATCTTTTCCAACCACAATGCTATGAGACTAGACATCAATTACTGGAGAAAATCTGTAAAAAATAGATACACATGGAGGCTAAACAATACACTACTTAATAACGAAGTGATCACTGAAGAAATCAAAGAGGAAATTAAAAAATACCTAGAAACAAATGACAATGGAGACACGATGACCCAAAACCTATGGGATGCAGCAAAAGCTGTTCTAAGAAGGAAGTTTATAGCAATACAATCCTACCTTAAGAAACAGGAAACATCTCAAATAAGCAACATAGTCTTGCACCTAAAGCAACTAGAGAAAGAAGAACAAAAAAAACCCAAAGTTAGCAGAAGGAAAGAAATCATAAAAATCAGATCAGAGATAAATGAGAAAGAAATGAAGGAAACGATAGCAAAGATCAATAAAACTAAAAGCTGGTTTTTGAGAAGATAAACAAAATTGATAAACAATTAGCCAGACTCATCAAGAAAAAAAGGGAGAAGACTCAAATCAATAGAATTATAAATGAAAAGATAGAAGGAAAAACTGACACTGCAGAAATACAAAAGATCATGAGAGATTACTACAAGCAACTCTATGCCAATAAAATGGACAACCTGGAAGAAATGGACACATTCTTAGAAATGCACAACCTGCCAAGACTGAGCCAGGAAGAAATAGAAAATATGAACAGACCAATCACAAGCACTGAAATTGAAACTGTGATTAAATATCTGCCAACAAACAAAAGCCCAGGACCAGATGGCTTCACAGGCGAATTCTATCAAACATTTAGAGAAGAGCTATTACCTATCCCTCTCAAACTCTTCCAAAATATAGCAGAGGGAGGAACACTCCCAAACTCATTCTATGAGGCCACCATCACCTTGATACCAAAACCAGAAAAGGATGTCACAAAGAAAGAAAACTACAGGCCAATATCACTGATGAACATAAATGCAAAAATCCTCAACAAAATACTAGCAAACAAAATCCAACAGCACATTAAAAGGATCATACACCATGATCAAGTGGGGTTTATTCCAGGAATGCAAGGATTCTTCAATATACCCAAATCAATCAACGTGATACACCATATTAACAAATTGAAGGAGAAAAACCATATGATCGTCTCAATAGATGCAGAGAAAGCTTTTGACATAATTCAACACCCATTTATGATAAAAACCCTGCAGAAAGTAGGCATAGAGGGAACATTCCTCAACATAATAAAGGCCATATATGACAAACCCACAGCCAACATCATCCTCAATGGTGAAAAACTGAAAACATTTCCACTAAGATCAGGACCAAGACAAGTTTGCCCACTCTCACCACTCTTATTCAACATAGTTTTGGAAGTTTTAGCCACAGCAATCAGAGAAGAAAAGGAAAGAAAGGAATCCAAATCAGAAAAGAAGAAGTAAAGTTGTCACTCTTTGCAGATGACATGATACTATACATAGAGTATCCTAAAGATGCAACCAGAAATCTACTAGAGCTAATCAATGAATTTGTTAAAGTAGCAGGATACAAAATTAATGCACAGAAATCTCTGGCATTCCTATACACTAATGATTAAAAATCTGAAAGTGAAATCAAGAAAACACTCACATTTACCATTGCAACAAAAAGAATAAAATATCTAGGAATAAACCTACCTAAGGAGACAAAAGACCTGTATGCAGAAAATTATAAGACACTGATGAAAGAAATTAAAGATGATACAAATAGATGGAGAGATATACCATGTTCTTGGATTGGAAGAATCAACATTGTGAAAATGACTCTACTACCCAAAGCAATATACAGATTCAATGCAATCCCTATCAAACTACCACTGGCATTTTTCACAGAACTAGAACAAAAAATTTTGCAATTTGTATGGAAACACAAAAGACCCCGAATAGCCAAAGCAATCTTGAGAACAAAAGAAGGAACTGGAGGAATCAGGCTCCCTGACTTCAGACTATACTACAAAGCTACAGTTATCAAGACAGTATGGTACTGACACAAAAACAGAAAGATAGATCAATGGAACAGGATAGAAAGCCCAGAGATAAACCCAGACACATATGGTCACCTTATCTTTGATAAAGGAGGCAGTAATATACAGTGGAGAAAGGACAGCCTCTTCAATAAGTGGTCCTGGGAAAACTGGACAGGTACATATAAAAGTATGAAATTAAATCACTCCCTAACACCATACACAAAAATAAGCTCAAAATGGATTAAAGAACTAAATGTAAGGCCAGAAACTATCAAACTCTTAGAGTAAAACATAGGCAGAACACTCTATGACATAAATCACAGCAAGATCCTTTTTGACTGACCTCCTAAAGAAATGGAAATAAAAACAAAAATAAACAAATGGGACCTAATGAAACTTCAAAGCTTTTGCACAGCAAAGGAAACCATAAACAAGACCAAAAGAGAAACCTCAGAATGGGAGAAAATATTTGCAAGTGAAGCAGCTGACAAAGTCTCCAAAATTTACAAGCAGCTCATGCAGCTCAATAACAAAAAAACAAACAACCCAATCCAAAAATGGGCAGAAGACCTAAATAGACATTTCTCCAAAGAAGATATACAGACTGCCAACAAACACATGAAAGAATGCTCAACATCATTAATCATTAGAGAAATGCAAATCAAAACTACAGTGAGATAGCATCTCACATTGTTCAGAATGGCCATCATCAAAAAATCTACAAACAATAAATGCTGGAGAGGGTGTGGAGAAAAGGGAACACTCTTGCACTGTTGGTGGGAATGTGAATTGGTACAGCCACTATGGAGAACAGTATGGAGGTTCCTTAAAAAACTACAAATAGAACTACCATATGACCCAGCACTCCCACTACTGGGCATATACCCTGAGAAAACCATAATTCAAAAAGAGTCATGTACCAAAATGTTCATTGCAGCTCTATTTACAGTAGCCTGGAGATGGAAACAACCTAAGTGTCCATCATTGGATGAATGGATAAAGAAGATGTGGCACATATATAGAATGGAATATTCCTCAGCCATAAAAAGAAACGAAAATGAGCTATTTGTAATGAGATGTGTAGACCTAGAGTCTGTCATACAAAGTGAAGTAAGTCAGAAAGAAAAAGACAAATACCGTATGCTAACACATATATATGGAATTTAAGAAAAAAAAATGTCATGAAGAACCTAGGGGTAAGACAGGAATAAAGACACAGACCTACTAGAGAATGGACTTGAGGATATGGGGAGCAGGAAGGGTAAGCTGTGACAAAGCGAGAGAGAGGCATGGACATATATACACTACCAAACATTAGGTAGATAGCTAGTGGGAAGCAGCCACATAGAACAGGGAGATCAGCTCGGTGCTTTGTGACCGCCTGGAGGGGTGGCATAGGCAGGGTGGGAGGGAGGGAGATGCAAGAGGGAAGAGATATGGGAACATATGTATAGGTATAACTGATTCACTTTGTTATAAAGCAGAAACTAACACACCATTGTAAAGCAATTATACTCCAATAAAGCTGTAAAAAAAAAAAAAAGGAAGATGTAACCGGGTGGATTTCTGGTGAGGGCTCTCTCCTTGGTTTGCAGATGGCTGCCTTCTTGCTGTGTCCTCACAAGGCAGAGAGAGGGAGCCAGCTCTCTTGTGTCTCTTCTTATAAATGCACAAATCTCAGTGGATTCGGGCCCCACTTTACAACCTCATTTGATCTTAATTACTTCTTTACTCCAAATCCAGTCACATTGGGGGTTAGGGCATCAACATACGAATGTTGGGGGGATAGAATTCAGTCCATAGCATTCTCAAAGACCACTTGTTGGAAAGAGGAGATTTTCACAATGTTAAGTGTTCATTGAAGCCACAAAACTGTATATGGTATGATTTAGATATTGTCTAAAAAAAGAAATTAGGAAGAAATACATGTGTCTAAAGGAAGACAAGAAGACTTTATAGCATGTTAAAAAAATGGAAATAAAGTTGCTCTTAACTTTCTTTATACTTTCTATTAAAAAAAAGAGTAATTCTTTTCATCAGTTTGAGGGATATAAGTTTTAAGATGGACATCTTCAGAATCGGCAAAGCAAGGAACTGTTTTGTGAAGCACTGATGCCACATCCATCCCTGAAACAGGCATTGATAATTCAACCCAGCATTCTTCTCCAATGCTTAGAAAAATATTGGACTCTCCCCACATAGAGTGTTATCTACCACTGGCCCATGAGATGAAGCATGCTTACCCTTCTCTTGCCTTAAAGGCCAAGTAAATGATTATACCTTTATTGCAAGTTGTGGCATCCTTGGACTTGTGTAGGTGGATGACAGCCTCCAGCAGCCACACCTCCAGGATCTACTGCAACATTCATGTCAAGGCCATGTCCTCCCTAGGTTGTTCCCAGTCTAATGCCCAGCACAGAACTCTGTACAATCTAACTCTAACGCCTCCTGTTGGCCTGGTGAAAACTTTCTTAAAGATGGCACACAGTCAGAGGCTCTTCTTACTGTCCTTCCTTCTTTGACCCTTCAAAGGTTCAGCTCTGCATCCCCTTCTGAAGGCTCTCCCACCCTCAGAGAAGGTCTTCTCAGAAGACCCTGACTGAAGCATTTGTACACAAAAGGTGGTAGGGTTAAATAGGCAGGAGTTTATCCTTTTGGTGCCAATGTTGATAATTCCAGCACAGGATTTTTTAGGCTGGCAGTAGTGATCAAGATAAGAAAAATAACCTGCAAGGGGCAGATTCCTCTTCCAGGTTCCTTTCAGGTACTCGTATAGAATCCCAAAACACATTTTAGGGGTCCATATTTCTCTTCACTAGAGCCTGCAAAGAATGACTCTGAGATCACATAATGGATCTCTTGCCCTACCTGAATATGACTGAACACATGATCAATTTACCCAACAGTCTTGTCTCAATAATCACCTCTGATGCAGTTAACATCAGTTTGTTTAGCAGTTGCTCCACACATCTGGATACTGAAAACTATATACAAAGCTCAGACTTTACATGAAAAACCTGGAATTGCTACATTAAGAAAATTGCCACCTCTAAAGAAAATTCAGGGGCAGTGTACTAATTCTAAGTTTTATGACCAAAAGGAAACGGAGTACATCAGATGGATTTCTGTAGGACTCCAAGGATACATGAAGATACAATTATTGGAACCTGGATGAGAAACTCTTTGGTGTTGTATGGGAATTAATTTGAAAACCTCCTCAGATTCTTCCATCTCTGTCACCTGTGACATGCAGCCTCACACTCAAAAGGAGAGCCCAGATGCTGCCCATCATCTCCAACCTTGGTCATGGCTCCATCCTTGGTCATGGCTTGTTCAAGATGAGGTCAAGCTATGGCATGTTCTGTATCACACTATTCCAGGCAGGAGATGAGGCAGATCCAGACTCAGTCCTGATCCTTGCAGGCCCAGAGAAAATGTGGCGCTCTCACCAAATTCAGATTCAAAAGAAGCTCGGTGATGGGAGGTGTGAAGTCTAGCTTCCCACTGTTCTGTTTCAGTTAGAAAAATATTTCAAAATGGGTTTAGCATAACTGTAGATCATGTAGAGAAAACGGAACCCAGTCTTCTATCACACAGCCATAAATTCAAGAATTTAAGGATTAGTAGTGATAGAAACAGAAATTTAAGAACATATTCATCCCTAAAGGAATACCTTAATTTATAAGGCTTGGGGGGAAATCACTTTCACCATGTGTTAATTCCCAGGATGAGCTGATGGGCTTTGTATTTAGACGTACCAACAAACCATTAATCCCTGATAGAGACACAGATCTCACCAAAAAGAAACAAGAAGGCTAATCCCACCAAGGGAGAACAAGGAAGCTGATCCAGTACTTTCTTCTGTCCAGAGTGGGGAAATCTAACACAGATATAAAAGAAAGCCATAATTTGGGTTCTAAGTATTTGGCTACCATAGCAAGGTGCTCAGGACAGTTAAAGCAACAATTGGGGCCTGGATTAGCTGAGGTGGCAGGTACATGAATAAAGGAGGAGGAGGCCAGGATCTCTCTCAACAGATCAGAAGCCCTCCAGCAGATCACCACAAAGAAGCACTTAGTTCAAAGAATTGTATTTTTGCATAATTTTCTATGTTCTTATACTTATTGAAGAGTAGAAGAGTGTTTGCTAACATCAGAAGTCTGAATTTGAAAGACTGCCTAGCTGAGGAGTGATGGCTGATGGAACTTACAAGTAGTTTGTTCCCTCCTGGCACCAGACTCAGGGATAGCTAGATTTCTCAAATGGAAAGATGACAGAAATGTTATTTGGTTTACTAGAAAAAATGAATATTACAAAGCTGTGGTCAGAAAGTGACCAATTCCAAACTCCTGAAAATTCAGCTTTATGCAGTATTGAAAATTTACCACCCATGGTGACAAGTATCAATTACAGGGAACGGGTCTGATGGATGACTGCCTCTGCTTCCCATCTTCTGGGAATGTCTGGGAGCAGTTCTGCTTCTCTCTCAGGAAGATGTCAGCAGATCTGGCTCATGTCTGCCTCCTCTACAAAGCTATGTGTTTGTTTGCTCCCCTTCCTTTCAGTGAGTTCAACCCTGACCAACCTGGCATGCCTGACTCCCTCTTTATCCTGTTCCATTTATAGTCTCTGATGGACTAGAGCATTTATGTTCAGTATATATTGAACTTCCTGATGGCAGGGATTTCTTTTGAGTCCACTGAGTGTCACCAGGACTCAGTGGTATTTGACACATAGGCACCCAGTGATTGACTGAATCTTCATCTTATACAACAAGACTTAAAAATTAGGTCTAACTAGTCTTTGCCAGTTCCTTTCAGGATGCAGTATTTGATCTTCTATCTTGACCAAAGTCAAGGATTAGAATCTTCCATTTTGCTCTTCTCCATTAGGACAGTTCATACCCCACAAGCTAAAAAAAACGTAATTTGAAGTGTGCCGGAGACCACCTATTTTCATACTGATTATGCAGTCAAGTACCAGGGAAATTACCACTGGGGTGGTCTGCGGACAGTGAGGCTTGGCCAGGACTCCACTGATTACGTGGTCTCAACATCTTCTTTCATTAATGATGTGGTCCAACATCTGCCAATTTCCACCTTCTTTAAACAGGAGTGCCATGATTATGCTGTGGATCTCCAGATATAAATGTTGTATTGGGACCTGTGCTTAACCATAAAATGTTTTGGAAAAAAATATCAGTATTGATGTCCCAGCTATGCAGGATTAGGCCCTTTGGGGAAGAAGTGGGAAATCATAACCAGGTACACTTGCCATAGTGTTAGAGGGTCTTTCATCCAGAGGATGATCATGCTCTCCTTAGTCCTGATTTCTAGGTCTGAAAAGGGGCTCACATCTGGAAACTTGGCAAGAGGTCATGCCCATTATGACTGCCCTGAGCCTCATCCATATTTGATTTCTTCTGGTTATATATGCTGAGCAATGTCTTTGGTAGTCTGTACATCATTCTGTCTTGCCCTTAGGGATGTCTTGTTCTATTTGCCATTTTCTAAACTCTTATGTCAGCCCTGTTGATCTTACCTCTCATAATAGTTGTCCATCCTTCCTTGTGATGGTTAAGCACTGCCACCTATTTTCTATTATTCTTGATAGTATCATCCTCACTGACTTTGAAGAGTCTAGATTTGTAATGTAATTTCTTACTATCAACCTAAACCTACAGAGAACAGCTACCACTGTGTTTCTCAATAACTCTAGTTCCTTCCCAACAGTATATTTTGTATTGCTTCAGTAATGAGTGTCCACTGGACCTATCTTGGGACAGTCATCTGGTGGGTTTTACTTTTGTTTTCTTTTCTTTTTTTTTTTACTAATTTATTTATTTATTTTTGGCTGCGTTGGGTCTATGTTACTGCACGTGGGCTTTCTCTAGTTGCGGCGAGCAGTGGCTACTCTTCGCTGCTGTACACAGGCTCTTACTGCGGTGGCTTCTCTTGTTGCAGAGCATGGCCTCTAGATGTGCGGGCTTCAGTAGTTGTGGCTCACAGGCTTAGTTGCTCCACAGCATGTGGGATCTTCCCAGACCAGGGCTTGAACCCGTGTCCCTTGCATTGGCAGGTAGATTCTTAACCACTGCACCACCAGGGAAGTCCCAATCTGGTGGGTTTTATATCCCTACATTCCAACATCCCCACTTCTGTTTTCTGATGCATTTTTTCACTTCAAAGTCTAGAACCTTAACTGGGAGCTGGGAGGCTTAACTGATGCTGGGAGGCTTCTCTGTTGATCCCTGTAATCAGACATTTACTTCAAGATCTGTAAACTCCCTCCTCCTATGATTGTAATGATAGCAAGTCCAAGAGGGGGTCTGAATTTATGATATACAATCTAATGTAAGGATCAGGGCCTTTCAAGCCAGTCTGGTTCTTTAAATGGATAGACTGAAGTGCAGATAATCATCTAAAAATCAAGGTATTTCATGAGATGAAACTGAACTGTGGCTTTCAGACATATTCTATTATGGAAATCAAGAATAGACTTAATTATCTGGTTTTTACAATCCCTACCATGACTATAGAAGCATGTTCTCTCAAATGTTGGATAGAAGAAAAAAAAAAAAAAACAAAACAGGTAAAGTGAAGGAGAAAGAGTCCAGGTTCCCTTTCAATAGATCAGAATGCTCCAATGTATCACCACGGAGAAGAGCAAAAGCACTTAATTCAAAAATGGATTTCATGTTTTCCTGCACGCTTAATAAAAAGTTGAAGTAGAAAAGCATTTGCTAAGCAGCCTAACAAGTCAGAATCTGAATGATTATCCAGTCAAGGAATAAACTGGCAGTGGATCAATTTAGTAGCTAATTCCCTCTGGGCACCAGCCTCAAGGTAGTTGGATTTTTTCAAATGGATGGATAACACACACATTCATTTTGCCTAGTATAGCAGATGACTAGAAAACTTAGGTCAGAAAGTGATGAATTTCAAATTCTTCAGGTATCAGCTGTTTATATTTTGCATAGAAAGTTGAACAACCATGGTGACAATTCTCAATAATGAACAAAAACAGATGGATAACAACTCCAACCTCTCATCTTCTGGGAATGTCTGGGAGTTGTTCTGTTTCCTGATCATGAAGACGCCAGCAGACCTGGCTCTTGTCTGCCTCTTCCTAATAACTACCTGCTTACTGATCCCTCTTACTTTTGGGTCAGAGTCCCTTCATTGAATTCAACCCTCAATGCCTGTTTTAAAACTTTTATTATTACACACTGGCATGCCTGACTCTCTTTATCTTACTCCATTTATAGTGTGAACACTCTAACTGATGAGAGAATTTACCTATGTTCAGTCTATATTACATCATGCTTGATGGCAGAGGTATTTCTCTCGCATTCACTGAGTATCTCACAAAAATTCATAGGACTTACAGTGATGAGTGAAACATAGTGGGCATCCATTGGTTGAAACCTTATCTAATACAATAGGACCTGAAAATTAGATCTAACTTATTCCTTCCAGGATGCAATATTTGTTTTTCTATCTTTGCCATTCAAGCGTAAGTTTGAGAATCTTTCATTTGGTCATTTCCGTGATGATAGTTCTTTCCCACAGGCTGAGGAAATAGTATTAAGGTTCTACCAATGACTGAGCATTTTTGTTTCAATTACACATTCTGGTACCATGCCTACATTTTAGCTTCTTCACTTTTTTTTTTTGATCTCTTTCATTCACCTCATTGACTAGAACCTTAAATTATGCTTGAAGAAACTGTTAATAACTTTAATCAGGAATATCTCAAGATCTGTAAATTTCCTTACCCTGGGATTATCATGATACCAGATCAAGAGGTGGTCTGGGTTGATGTCATATGAATTTCTCTCGGGAACTCTTTCAGCCACCATGTCCAGATAATCACAATGATCAATCAACTGAATTATATACTGGAAAGTTTTGTCTCTCCAGGAATGTTCCAGAGAGGCAAGGATGCAATGTTAACCCTATTCTCTTTGAATAGGGATCATAAGTTCCTAGAGTAAGAAGTCAGATAACCATGGCCAGTTTTGGAGGATGAGCAGCAGTGGTTAAATAAAATTATGGCATGTTATGATTCTAGAATAAGGATTCTTCTAGTCTCTTTCATGTAAGCTACTTGGTAAGCACATGGTTTCATTCCTTTGGAGTAAAAATTTGGATTTCTGAAGAGACTCTCCCTGAATTATTATATTATGCTCTCAATAAATGTTCTTGATTTATCCAGCCACTGGTTAAGAATAACCTCACCAGGCTTCCCTATGTTATGGTTTTCCATAGCTGAAGACATAGGAACACTTGACTGTACTGGTAGACTCAGTAAGAGAAGGTCCTGTAAGGAGGGTAATTATAACTTCCAGTTCCCACACCTCTAGGTTCCTTGAAGCATTCATACCAAGGCCACTCTCTCCCCAGGCTACTCACAGCCAATGATTAAGCATGACTCGTTACTACATCTGGGGCTTTCCTGCTCTTTGAAATACTATCTGCATTTATACCATGGCCACATCTCCCAAGGGCTGCACCTAAGGACAACATGGCTGGAATACTAAGGTAGACCATTTCTTGGTTAACAGGGTAACTTTTGACAAATCAAGTGCTCCCAAACAGCATTTTCAAACCTTCCTTAAACTGTGTAGCTGTCTTGGATACCTCTATGCAATCTTTTCTTTCTTCACTGGGGTCTCACCTACAACAGACTTTTGGCTCTCCCTGCCTTCCCAGTCTTCTATCATATCTCCTTTCAGGCAAGCAGTTCCCTCCAGATCTTTGCACCTTTAATCCCATTTGGCATCTGTTACTTACAGGACCTGGTGTTATACAAACTGATGTAAATACTAAGGTTGAGAAAAATACTACCATTTCTTGCAGTATTTTCAGTTTGTTGTGGAAACATGTTTTACCATGCCTAGTTCTTACATGGTTTAAAACCAATATCAGATTTCTGTCCTAAATTATAGTTTTGTATACCTTCCTACCATTGTTTCAAGCCAATTTGGTCCTTTCAAAGGGTAAAAAAGTACAGATAAACATGTAAAAATTAGGATATTTTACAATATGAGATCGAACTCTGAACTGCATGCCCACAGTCATAGTGACCAGCACAACCTACAATGGAAATCATGAATGGTTTTAATTGTCCAGATACACAATTCCTACTCTGAGTACAGAAGTGACTTCTATCCAACAACTGAGAATACAATGGGACACTTGGGATCATTGTGAACACCTAAACTCAACCTGTGATCTATTTGCAAAGGGACTTGAAGCAAATGATGTCCCTGTCACAATACCCTGTTCTGAATCAGGTTTACTTGCTGTTAATCCAAGATCAGTGATGGATACAGAATCTTCCAGACATTTTATATTTCATATTTCATACACAGAATCTTCAAGATTGCCAGTTCTTCTTATTTTAAAGAGGACTGCAAGGTGAATTCAAGGCAAGGGCACAATTATCAATCTCATCCCTTGGAATGTAACACAGTATTTCCCACCTTCTAAATCCTCAGTAATACCTGTGGTTTTAAGTTTGGTTGATTCTGTTAGTTTCAAATAGCCAAAAGCAACTGACAGGGGCCCAGTGATTTGAATTCATTCTAGGACTGGTGAGCACCTTTAGAAAACTCTGAAAATATAAAGTCTTGTGTTAGAGATACTCACTAATAAATGATTGAGGAGAGATGTGACATGTGACATGTGAAACAAGAAGATGCTGTTTGTGATCTGGTCTTCTAGGGAACATTTCTTAGCATAGTTTTATAGTTTTCAGAGTCTAAAGCACCTCAGCTGAGGCTCCAGGCAACCTCAGGGTATGGACTCTGAAGCTCAGAGAAGGGGAGAGCAAAGGTAAAGGTGCACTGTGTCAGGACCTCACCATGTACCTTTATATTGAGGTTCATCCCTTCACACTACCTACTTTAACTGCTTTAAACCACCTGCCCCCGTATCCTTGTTTCAGGCTCTGCTCCTGTGGAAGAACTCATACTAAGGTAACCACAGTTTGGAATACTAAGTATGACCATTTGTCTTTGAGGAATGGGATTATAGACAGGCCAGTAGTATTCTATTCTGTCTAGTAACAATAGGAAGAGGTTACATTCTTCCATGTGAATTTTCTGGCCATAGGGGCAAAAGTCAGCCAGGTTGATTCCTGAAACATTCCATCCATTGCCATCAGTAACCCAGGTCGAGCTTTAAAAACCAGCTCTCAGGCATTAGACCCATCCTGGATGAGCCATGGGATAGGACACTATAGACTAGAGATCAGTTGGTATACACGACCCACCAGAAATGATGCAAAGCGAAGAGTCTTTCTACATATCGTATATGTATATACTGTGTTAATCCAGTTTGGAATAACCTTCCAGTTTTTCTAAATTGCCAACTAGTTTATAAAGGTCACCAAAAGTGTGATGTTACCACTTTTGCTTACTTTATTTTCAGACTTCACCTCCAGACAGAATATTTACCATGCCCTAGCAGTGATGCCATGAGGGCTTCAGTGGAAGAAACTGCATCCACTGTATAGTGGACACTGATCCAGTGCAGGATCCTTCCACAAAGGGCTTGCTGCTTCTGGGTGTGGTACAGGCAGCTCTTATAAACCCCTTTATGGATTGTCTCAGCTGCAGAGGGCCACCTCATGCCTAAGGTCATGTATCTTCCCAGATTGACCTGCATCCAGTGACCAACCTACCTGGCAAGATAAAGTATGGCCATGTAAATTCATTCAGAACAAATCAAAAAGTCATTCTAGCTCTAGAGCTTCCCTTGTGAATGGCTGAGGCTGTTTTGGGATCTATGCCTCTAGAATGGTGTAGAAGGAAGCAGGAAAGGGCAGAGGGAGAACTTGTGGTACAATGTTACCCAAAAGACATCTTGCATATCAGTATTCATCTCTGATCTGCAACCTAGGGGGAACCCAAGTTGCAACAGTACTAGGAAGAGTGAACAAGAGAGCAGCAATTAGATGGGATTTTGGGATTACGTCACTTGCCAACTGGCTTACAATGAGAATCACACCACTGATGGTAGGTAGAAAACAAGGTCCCTTGCACAGGATGGTGGTCTAGTTGTTCACTCTCCCAATTTGCCAGTGAAAGTATGTCAGGAGAAGAGAGTACATTAACTGGTACTACACATGAGCCAAGCAATCTTGCATGGAATCCTAACTAGATCTCTCAGTCACTACCCAAATTTCTGACAGCTCCTTTAAGGTTTCTATATCTGTAGCATACCACTACTCTGGTCCCATTAAGGTTCAATGGTCTCCCCTGGGATCCTGCACTTCCAGTCCATCTAGGATGTACTGAAGCCTGCCATAACCTCAGCCCTCCAACAGCCTGGTTTTGAATGGGGCTAGTACATGTTCCTTCATTCAGATTACAACCTTTCCAATAATATTGAGAACAATGGGTGATGGAACTTGAGCTCAGACCGACCTAGCCTTAGTCCAGACCTTCCTTTCCTTAAGACCACCTTTGATACTTCTATTTCTCAGAGAGTTGAAGCCTCAGTCTTCAAAGAAAGGGGGTTAGGTCACCAAATAGGATGATCTGTTTGTCCCTTCTTTTAGTAGAGTAGAATGTGGTCAACGTTTTAAAGCTTCAAGTGCATTGTATTACACAGCTTTTAAAGTTATTGTTTAGAAGTACTAACAATTCTAGTTTCCAATGAAATATTCCAAATTGGCCAAGGCTAAAATGACCTTGGGATGGAACTAGGGATGGAGAAATCCATTCAGGGATATTTCTCACGTCAGCATATCACCAGGATCTACGGTGGTTTGCTGATACACGGTACGTACCCACTGATTGAATTCCTCATCTTGTGCATCAGGATCTGGCAATTAGGAAAAATACTGCATTTAAAGAATAAAGGCCCACAGTGAGCTGAAAATACTTAAAGGATATATCCCCTCCAAATTATGAAAATTGTTCAAAGGAATTAGTGACCAATCTATGGTCTGTTGTCACCACTTGTGATTCTAAACTAGTAAGTACATCCTTCAAAAATCAGAATCATGGTTCAACCCCTATCTCAAATTTTTTTTTTACAAAACTTCACAACTATTGATTGCAAAGCACATCTTCTCTCTGGCCATGACTGGTAAAGAGCCTATACCCAAGAGTCAGTAGTTTTTAATGAATTAAGTGATGTTCAGGTAAGAAAGAAAAGTTAGGTCAAATATAGAATTGAGAACTTAGAAGATGGCAATTGGGCTACGTCTATGGCATGCTCAGAATCTGTCCATTCAACTCTTGCTGCTTACAGCTTATGAGTAGATTGGCTGATAATACCATTTCAGTGTAAGAGATCACCAGTGTATGGTCTCAAGGAGTCTGAAATCTCAATCTATCCTTCAACTAGCTATACGTTAGAGTCAATTCATTATTTGTAGCTAAACATATCCTCATATTCTGTTATCCATATATTACTTTTTAAATGTGAATTTATATGTATATTAAGTATCCCTGACCCCTTGTACCAAAATCAAGGGGTTGATACCATGTCTTTTTCAACCATCCCTAGTATCTATGGGATAGTATCTAGTATCTACTGGAATAAATTTCTTGCCTCTTGTGGCTGTAATTACTTGGGTTCACATAGCAAGCTGTTCCCAGGGAAGCTCTAACAAGCCCACTTAGCAACACTTATCTCATGGTATGTGTTTTGGTGACCATCCTCCTTTTATCACTGCACACACTAGATCACTTGTGCTAGCTATTCACAATACTACAGGGCTCATTTTTTCCAAATGAGTAGCAGCCTTGTGGTATAACTGAAGTCTGACTACTGTAATGCCTTAACACTGATTTTCCCTAGATACTATCACACTGGGGATGGATGTAGGTATTTTCCAACTGTGCCATTGGCTGGTATCAAGAGTAATCTTTCCCTAAGCAGCTCAAGGAACATGGATTAACTTGGTCAATCTTCCCTATGGATGAGACACTGGCTGTGATAGACACCAAGACGCACCACCTAGATCCCCTCCCTTGGAGGGCTTACTGCCCAGCTGCAGAGAAGGTACTCAGTAGACAGCCTTCAGGCATCAACTCCTCCAGGGTGAAACGCTGCAGCAGGGAGCTATGCCACTTAACGTTAAACCCTTTAGGTGTGCAGCCCATGTCCAGTGACCAAGCAGAAGAATTTATATAAACGTTTTTCCCTCAATGGGCTGAAAGGGTCAATTCCAGGAGGTAATTCTCAATTCAGAGATCCCTCTCCCTGCCAACTGGGAATTTGGAGATAAACTCTACATTCAGTTTTGACAGCCCCATGTTCTAGTCTAGACCTGTGCAAAGAAATCCTGTCTGGCCACTTTGCTTAATTTACCATATGCAGTAGTTCTTGGCAAGTCAGTAACATTGTCATGTAGTGTCTCCCACTCTAGCTTATGTGGCAGCCATAGAGGTACCCTCCTCAGATCTCCCCTCCAGAAAAACTGACTTCCAGGTGCAGCTCCTCCAGGATCCAATAGTGTTCAAGATGAGGCCATGTTCTTCCCAAAAGCTCCTACCCAGTAATTGGGCACTGTGGGAGAAGTAGGGCCTGGTCATTTCCATTCAGAGAAGATTCTTCTAGAGGCAGTCCTTATGCTGGAGCTCCCTGTTGGGCTGCCTGAAGCTTTCTAAGTTGGACTGCAGTTCTGAAGTCCTCCCTATTTGAGTCCTCTTCCCCACTTCTTTTCACAAGTGTTAGACCTATAAAACAGTGTAAAAGTGTAAACCGTGTAAAGGTTCTCTCTACCTGATCCTGTCCCTCCCTCTGTCTTTTAGTTGTTAACCTCAATAAAACCTTTGAACTTCTAAATTCCTTCTTGGGTCTGAAACAGCTTCATAATTTATTCTGATCTGGTGAAAGAAATTTCAGATTGTTTCCAGTGCTCCCAGAGTGAGGATACTCCCACTGAACTACTGGATCCTCGTCAGGACCTGGAAGATTTTAACCCAACCCGTGTCTTCTTGGTTATGAGAGAAAATAAAACCCAATGACTCATGTGGCAGTGCCAGATGTTAGCCGGATGTAAGGAACAGGCAGTTGGAGGTGGGTCCCAAGGAATCTTTAATAGGAGACAGGATAAAGTAGCCTCTCTGAGAACTACCAAAGTCAAGAGAATTCCCTCTTACAGAAGAGTGCTATTTTCCAAATCTGTGCAGAACTCATAGCTGTCTGACAGGACTTATTTCAGTTATATACAAGTTGAAAGTATCTTATGTATTCAAGACTATTAGGGATACTTCAGTTATCCCTTAACAGGTCAAGATTTCATGGAACTACAGGATCAGTGTGAGCTCT
Organism: Leucopleurus acutus; assembly: GCF_964270905.1. NCBI lineage: Eukaryota > Metazoa > Chordata > Mammalia > Artiodactyla > Delphinidae > Leucopleurus > Leucopleurus acutus. The sequence goes on along the minus strand of NC_139143.1, from coordinate 146,695,467 downwards.
TATTTGCTCCTTGGCAATATTTAAGTCTAGCAAGCTCAGTTCTTCCACCCAATGGTCTGTACAGTCCTAAAATAAGACACAACCACCTCTACTCTGAAGAGAGAGGACCTGGGTCACTAGTAGCTACTGATGCCCTGTGCTGAGGGATAAGGGGAACAAGAGACCTAAGTGTTCACACAATTGTTAAAAACTAAGGATTATTTCCTAATATAACTTGAAACACCAACATTTTTAGTTTTAACAGTTACTTCAGAATTCAAGATGTGGTTTATCTATAACTGATACCAAATTTTTATTTATTAAAGGAACAGGTGCCAGAGATCTCTATGAATAAATGGATTTTTGTTCCTCTACTGCTGCCCTCCACCCAAAGACAGCTGCCAACTTGGATTTCAGAGAGTCAAGATTCCCACTCCAACCCCATTAGTACATGTGGCTCAACTTTATGGCTAATATAACCTATATGAAGGAGTATATACCAACTCAGGCTGATGTTGCAGCACTGATGCAATCCATAGCCCACCAGATGCCAACACATACCATGAAATGCAGGGCGATGATATGCTTATTTTTATAGTGGGAACACTGTTAAGTGTAGGCTTTATTAAACATGTAAGGACATCATGGAAAGTAGAGCCATAAATGAGAGTTGATGCCAAGATTGACTTATTTGTACATGAAGAGAATAGTGAACATAAATAAGCTGAAAGACCCTCACAGTATCAAAGAAAGGAAGCCAAGTCTTCCCTTTTGCTGGATATGAAACTTTGGGATAAAAAATAAAGATTAGAGGAGCACATCAAAAATGTTCAAGCAAGTGGTTTAAGAGATTCTTTCAAACTAGTCCCAGTAGGATATGACAAACTGAAGATACAGTATATGGCATCTGAAGCTGGAAAGACAGGTTGCAAGAATGAATAAGCTTTTCAGAGTTATTTGCCACCTATTGATATGGCTACCTTTAGGAGGGTCTAAACTTATGCTTGAAAATTGCACTTGAGTTGCTAAGACTATCAGAAAGCTATTATGTGCCTATGCTGGATATATTCTTCTTGCCACTCTGTAACCTGCTTTCTGTTCCCTGTTAGGAGGCTAACCTCTAACATTTTTTCTACAGAACTGCTCAGTTATCTGATTTGGGTCAGGGGGGAGTCTTAGCAAGATGTCAACAGGGAAAAGGGGAATATCAGGGCAATTATTCCTTTGGCACCCCCTGGTGAACAGAAGTTTCATCCATCAACAAAAGGTTCCTATTTCTCACAAGGTAGCCAACTCCTCCCTCTAGAATCTAGTATACACACCTCCTTTTTCCTGTAAGCCTGTGGTGGTACATCTTTGGTTGTTAAGTCTTTGATTACTACTAGCTCTGGTTTATTGCATTCTCCTCTGCAAGCTCATCCCTTTGTCAATAAGAGCTTCACTGAATTGTCCCAATTTGACTATGCTATTTGCTTTTTCTTGTAGTCCCTGACTAATACAGTGCCAGGCTGAGATAATGTTCTCAGCCCTCATGTGGTGTGGTTACTGCTTATTCAAGGTCAAGTAACAACCTCTAAGCCTTTAGTTTCTTTTCTATACAATTGTGGTAACAGTCATTGAAGCATTGTTCAAATCTCCATACTTTTTCCCATGGTTCTCTTGGTTCATTCATTCTGTGTTAATGGAATTATCAGCAGTGATTACAGAGCAGTATCATTGGGGAACAGGGTTGGACTATTTACTGGGTAAAAGAGAGATTTTCAAAAGTTGAGAATTGAGTGGATAAGAATCAGACAATTTGGATTCTGTATAGAGAAGGAATATTTAAACTTTCATAAATTATCACTTGTTTTGAAAGTCACTAGTAAACATTTAATGTTGTTTTATTTGCATAATCAATACCATTAAGATAAATAGTATCAGCTTCTAATATATTCCTTTTCAGGTGAAAAGCCTATGTATATGTTTAGAACCATCATTTAATATTATGCAAAACAGAACAGTCCAAGTGATGTTCAGCCTGTTTCAGCTTGCTCAAAGATCCTTCCCATGTAGATCTTCCTTACAGGCTGGTGTCTCTATTTTCCTACCCATAAAAATGTTAAATGTGTAGGTTTTTGTTTTGTTTTGTTTTTTTTTAAGGTGTAGTTCTTGAGTATGGAAAAGACTGAAGCATAGAATTGAGTTCTCAAATCTGATTTATCACAGATGCCTCAACCCTTGGCTAGGTTATTTCACTAGACCTGTGTATCAAGAAAACTATACAATTTAAGAACAAGGAACTCAACTCAGATCCACACAGGAGAAGGATCCAGAGTATACACAAGGTCTGGCAGTTGTAAAGGCAACACCTCCAAACCTCTATCATTGGAAAACAGTCATGAAGACTTGGAGTAACAAGAAAGGGCAGATTTGCAAAGTTTGAAATCCCAAGAACCATCATCCTTACTGTCCAAGCTAAAGATCAGAGAAAAGCAACTCAGAAGCCAATCCCAGAGCCCTCAAAGAGGACAGGTGAAGAATGTCTTCAAAGTGATCACAATAGCAGTTCTTCCTGAGGTACAGAGGGCCTCATTATGGTTCAGCTTGGTCCTCTACCAGGTCTGATGCTTTCTCTTTACAGAGGATACAACACTAGAGCCAGTCATCAAATAATTCAAGGGTTTACTACTGGCTTATGTATACAGTGGGAGGGGAGTCATGCAGAGAGGCGGCACCACCATCAAGATGGCTCTCTGAAGATAGTGGGTAGGAAGACCCTAGTCCTGGGACAGAATATGTTTCATCTTAAAACTGGCAGGATTTTTGAAAAATGCCAGAGGCCGACTAAGTTCTGACAACCTGTCCTACTTGGGAGGGTGAGAAAGGAAAATGATCAGAGGGGCAGGGTGAGTTACCCTGGTGTGACGTTTAGCCAAAATGTGGTTTTACTGTGAGTGACTTACTGCTTCTAATTCTTTCTACAGCATCGTGCATCTTCATAGTAGAATAGTTTCCATGGTGATGAAGCAGAAGCAGTTTAAAGAGTTAAAAGAGAAACAGGAGACAACTTACCACTTACCAGTTCAGGACCCTGGTAAGAGTGACTCACCTAGGAAAGGCCCAAAACAAGCAAGATGGAAGTCCTCAAGAGCAGAAGGTAGGGGACTTCCCAGGTATAAGGGCCAGGGCTCAGCATGGCTGCCATCACACCATCTAAGTGGGGGTGGTAGTGGTGGTGGAGACCAAGAGATAATTGCCAGAATGAGCTGGTCTACTCGCCAATTCCCTATGAGCCAAGGACCCTGGAATGCAAGCCTCTTGCCAAGGATGCCTTCAGAACATGAAGATATAATTGTACTCATAGGAACTCCTTTTTCAGAGATATAAAGCTTAGTCTGGTCATGCTGGCCACATAGCTGAGACTCCAGTTGTTGCAAAAAAATATTAGAGAATGTCACTTCTGACATTCACCGGAATGAAAGCTATTCTGTAATGATTAAATTTTAATCTGGGAAGTTTTCCAGTCAAAGATAAAAGAATCATATGGCAAAACTATTAGGATTCCAAGAGCTACAGGAAGCCATGGTAGGAGATATTCCATCTACTATGGGAGGGATTCATTTATACTTTGTTTTCTCGTCACTTAAGTAGCAATTTCCCTACACTTATTTCTTCAAAATCCCAATTTATCCATACATTTTCATTCAACAGCCAAAGTCTTCAGAGACTAGATGAGTTGGGTGGAGGGTACATGAGCTTTCAAAAGTGAAGGAGAGGGCAGTTCACCTCAGACCAGAAGCTTCAAAGACCCTCCACAGCACTATTGAGGTCTACATGTTATTTGTATGCTTTTTCTGTTTTATATTTTAACAAACAAGAGAAGTAGTGTTGTTGATAGTGTGGCTTGGGAAGTTTGTCTACAGGTTTGTCTAAACTCACCTAGCCAATAGAAGTGTCAATTACCCATGGAAACTTCTAATAGCATTTTCCTCCAGGCACCAACCTCAAGGTAGCTGGGTTTCTTGAATGGAGGGTGTCAGCCACACATTTGGTTTTGACTAGTAAAGCAAATGAGTAGAGGACTTGGAGTCAGAAAGAGGCTTATTCTACATTCACATGTTAGAGTAGCTGGACTGTTTTTGGATTTAGATTCAAACTGGTATTGTGAACATGGGCTGCTGTTTTCCTAACCCAGACATCAGAAGTTGGAAATATCTAAAATGAGTCAATAAAAGGCCTCAGAAATATTAAGTCTAGTTTGAGGCATAAACCCTGCTTAGAACTACAGAGAAGATAAAAGTGTTTAATATTTTGGAGAAGAGAAAGCCAGGTACTCCTGGTAGCCACCACCACAGGTTGGGAGAACACTAGTGTTCTAGGCCTGGAGGGGGTAGAACCTAGGAAGCAATGATTTTAGGAACAACCAACAAGGACATATGTACAACTTCTACATTAGTGAGCACCAACAAGGGAAAGATTTGAGACTGGGAAATGGAGAGCCTAGATAGTGGAAGCCTTCTTGGATTGAAGACTATGGGACTGCCCAAGGCTCTTCTGGAAGAGCAGATGGTACAGGGAGTTACACGATGATGTTCATAGCTATTAAGAGAACTCCAAAAATAGTAAAGAGGAAGCATTTCATGAGAATAGCTGAAGCTTGGGCATGTTACTCCCTCCAAGAACTCCCAGGGTGAACATTCTAGTACAACTCCACTTAATATCTATACAAGACCCAATGATTAGGGCCTTCTGGATGTAGCTTTGCCACATTGTCCTTGAGCTCCAAGGAAAAAATAGAACGTTTGGGAATCTCTCCAGAGTTTTGGACTAGAATTAGGATGTCCCCAAAATGGTTTCCTAATAACCTATCTTAGACCACTCACAGTGCATCAAGTGAGCCCAAGAGGAAATGCAGAAGCCTAACATCTAGCCCTGAGCAACTCTTCTACTCATGGCCCACAGGGCTCTATCTCCTGCTTGTTAGATGAGCCTGATAAATTGCCACTTTACGGCCAGTGTTAGACCACTCACCTATGGGACAGCTACTAAGTTCACCCTCTTAAGAGTCTGCACAACCTTTATAGATTGCCCTCAGTTTTAATCACATCACCACCACTCAGATTCCAGGATAGCACATGGTTTTATTCCAGGGTCAGGATTTTGTACTTGCACATGAGTCTGTTCAGGCACTTATAAAGTATCTCCTATCTCCCAAGACATGGCCACCCCATGCCAGGCTTTCAGCTACCTGCCACAGAAAGAGTTCCCAAACCTGTCATCCTAACACCAACCAGGAAAGCTTGTTATAGGTCCAAACTCCAGGTGTCCATGTCTTTACCTACAGGAAACAGCCCTCTGTGACATTTACTCTTAGCATGTAACATCCTGGAAATTTTCTTCTCCCTGCTAGCAAGACATTTAGGATTGTTCTATCCTCTGAGGTAGTGGTAGTTGTTGGTGTCTTTTTACCACTGATCTACCTTCTTTTAGGTAGCCACTGATCATGTAACTGATTTATATCTGTGCCCAGTAAATTTTTTGAGTGCATAAACAGGAAGCACTAGTCTTTTTGACTGAGATTCTCAAAATATGAGAATGTCTCAATTTTCTACTTAGGAAAGTTTGGATTAGGAGACTTTGTCAATCACTAATTTTACGGTCAAAATGATTGACTGCTAGACCTATGTTTTTCAGGCTGAAGCTACACTCTTCCTTCTGAAAGGGGTTGAGAAAGAGAAATAATTATTGCTGGGTAGGACTCTGAAAACTTACAACAGGAGAGGAGGTGGTTACCCAAAGGATGCAGATATCCCAGCAAGATGAAGGTATGAGTCCCACAAGGTATCTCCTGTCATAGATGCAGGCTTTGTCTGTGCTGCTGGTTTCAATCATAATTAGGGCTTCTACCAGTATCCACCTCAGATGAACTTTGACAGAGGGTTACAAATGCCTTTTCTCCATTTACTTTCTCCTGGTTTTCTTAAGAAAAAGTCCAGAATTAGGCCTTATAGTGAAGAGACATGGAATCTCAAAGCTGGTTGAACTAATTGGATAGGAATGAACTGTCTCAGGGTGCCCAACACAGAAGTCTGTGTATCCAATTGGCACAGTAAATAAGGTATGTTGGCAAGATAAGATGTACTCAAGGCTCAAAGGACACTCACGAATCTCATTTAGCACATGCATGAGACAATCTTTAAGACTGAATCCTGATCCTATGAAGGTACAAAATAAATGCAACTACAGCATTTAGAGCGATATGAAAGACAATCATGGAGTTTCCAGTGGGATGGAAACATTTATGTATATCCACCTGCTCAAGTTTAGGATCCATTAACTCAGTACATTAGTCTCACACCATGGACATAAATGACACTAAAATTTTGGTAGGAAGAAATGAAGTGTTATATCTTATGGCCCAACCTTAGATGCCTTGATCAAAGATTAAAAATGCTGATCTGTCTTGCAAGGCAGCAGGTTACATACCATCAAAAGCCTGCAAAAGCCAACTTGCAAACTATTGTCAGGAACCAATGAAGGAAATGATTTCACACACATCATAGTAACTACTGTTTGTAGCTCTTTAAGGGATGCTGTTCAGTCTAGCATGATGTGTATAATTGGTTAGTTTGACAAGGCTACCAATATTCCTCAGACTGAACCATTAATGACATTCTTTTTCCATAGGGATGAGTCATATGCTGCTGAGCACTTCTGCCCCCAAATGAAATTCTCAGACTAAAAAACTAGAATTTCATTCCATGAGAACAATGGTCACTTCCATTTTTCAAGAAATATAACTATGTATGGCATTTACAAGCTCAGTGTAAAGCCATGTTCTGAAAGGGTCTGCCAAAAGTCTTGCTTAGACATTCTTGCATTTCTAACTCTGTCCAAACCTAGCTTTCAGTATAGGATTAACATGACCATCTTTTTTCATATATTGTCTGGGCTGTTCTCTGATATTAAATATCAGAGATATAAAATATCTCTGATATTCCAACAACAACTGGGTGTCCAACAACTCAATTGACACCTTTTACTTGGAGTTATTGTCAGATAAAAGTTAAAGGACCCTGTCCCAGAAGACTGTCCCCATTTCAGGCACCAGTCACAGGTTGAGGTGCAACCCATACGTCTGTCCAACTTGGCTATAAATTGTTTTCCTATTCTCCTCTCCCTCAGGTTCAAAAATTTGCTAGATTAGTTCATGGAACACAATACTTAATGCTTCCCAGTTTATTATAAAGGATATAAGTCAGGAATGGTTAAACTGAAGAGATGCACCGGGTAAGGTTTAGGGCAGAGGGAGTGGCACAGAGTTCCCATGCCCTGTCTGGGCATGCAAACCTCCAAGCATTTCCACGTGTTCACCAATGCAGAAGTTCATCAGATCTCATTATTCAAGAGTTATAGAACTTAATCTCCAGCCCCCACTTCCCTTTTCTGAAAGTCACTAGGTAGAGATGAAAGATCCAACCCTTTAATTACTTCTTTCTGGTGACCAGTCCCCTCCTAAGGTTGTTTAGGGGGACTATTCTAAGTCACCTTATTAGCATGAACTCAGCTGTGATCAAGAAGGGTTGGTAGGAATAACCGAAGACACTCTTATCGCTCAGGAGATTCCAAGAGTTTTAGATTTGTGCCAGGAACTGGGTACAGAGACATAAAAATATTTGACCATGCATAGTCTAAGTGGTTTCTTTCATTTAAATACCATATACCATGAGATAAAGCCAAACATTTTTGTATGTTTCTCTTACTAAAGCCAGGTATGTTTTCCTTCTACTCAAAACCTAATGCTGGCTGTTAAACAGAATTTATACATTGCATTTTAACCATAAAATGCAGAGAAAACCCTAAACAAATATGATGATGTACATACACCCATCAATAAAGGAAAAAGGTTTAAAGGGCTCTAATACTGAAGATGGATGAAGGTGTCTTTAAGAAAATGGAATACTGAATGTTGCAGTGACATTAACTTGTTGCACACTCTATCATTCCAGAATGTGTTATTAAGGCCTGTAATAAAAAAAAAAAAAAAAAAAACCTACCTCAGTGTTTAGATGGCACTTTTCCCAAGAAAGGGCAGGATCCTGGAGGATCAAGCGCTCAAGGAAAGGGCTACGTGGATCCCTAGTTGGGGAAGGCAAGCTTTGAAGGGCTCCTCTAGGCTCCGAGACAGCTGAGCTGGCTTTAGGGACAGCTAAGTGGAGATCCTCATCGACTTCCAGAGCACAGACAAATGTTAGGCAGCTTTAGAGCCACAGTTAGAAATAAAGGCTCTTAAACTCTTTTTTTTTGAAGTGATGGAAGTAGAAAGAAGGCACTAGGAAGAGAAGCGATTTTATGAACACACAAAAGGACAAAATAGAAGCACCTACATGTGCTCAACAGCCTGAACCTTTGTAAGAGAAAGACATGAACAATTCTTATCAAGACTGTATACCAAACATTAAATTGTCACTATAGATAGAGATCAGATCTGTATTGAAATACAAACTTTTCTCCAACATGGATGGTGTGGAGTTATACCCACAAGAGGTCAAAAGCAGAAGGCCTAGAATTCCTAGTCATTTATGTATCAGCAACTATCTGGAAAACTTGTTCCTGGTTTCACCTAAGGAATGAATTCCTAGCCCTCAGGCAAAGTCTATTGGTTGTCATGGCCCCTCCCTCATTTTCATGCCCAAGAATTGGCTCCTTCTGTTCAAAATTCACAAGACAAAAAACTAAGTGACAGGGCAATTTACATGAAAATTCAAGAAATTTAAGTAGTAATACTCCTGCTGAGAAAAGTTGTCTTTCTGGGAGGTGATCTATTTTGAGGAATAAACTCTAAGCTTTAGGATAAAGTAAAAGGTTTTAGTTATAGCTGCATCGTTAACATTTTCTTATAAGAGCTTTGAATAGAAAAAGGGAACAGGATCAATGGCATCTATACAGCGATGTAAGCTGAAGTGCAGAGTAAAAGAGAAAAAGTGATGGCAGGAATAAAAAAGCTTATAAAAAGGAAATCTTTAATCCCATCAAAGATATAGGTATAAGCAGGAACAGGAAGCAGGATGGACTATGGGCCCACATGTCTTTAGCCAAAGCCTTAGTTTCAAACCAAGCCCACAGGGAACAGTGTTTGGACTACAGTCTCTAGGCCAATATGCTGAGTCTTTCTATAGTCACATGCAGTGATTAGATAAAATGTTGCCGCCCTCAACCTCCAAAGGTACTGAGAGGTGCCCAAAGCCAATGTATGTGGTTTGCAGGTATACCTGCCGCTTTCTCATTACCTGAGCTCAGACTGACCTAGAGTGAAGGAACACAAATGCCAGAACTCAGGGTTTTCAGGCAGTGAAGTTATCTGCCCTTAAGACCTTCACAAAGTCCACTAAGACATAGCTTTCCTGGATAGGGACTTTGGTTTCACTTACTGACACTGCCTGAACTCCATATACTCCTGCCTCTCAGCAACAGGGAACTCAGCAACTAACTGGTGTCTGTCTCACTCCTTGTTTTACCTGATTTTCTGTGATTCAGAATCAGCAATTAGGATCCATCTTTGATTCTTCAAACTGAAACACCACTGGCAGCAGAAGTTGCTAAGTCACATGCACCTATATTGGTATCTGGTCGAAGGTAAACTTTTGAAACCAATCATGTAGAGTATTTCCCACATCAAGGGCCTCCTCTTGCTAGAAGCTACCCACATACCACAGACTACTGCCCAAAGCTGCCTGGATGCCTAGGAGACAGAGCACCCCCAGGAGACAGCCGTGTCTTCCTAAACGTGGGCCTGCAACCTAGTCAGAGTGGACCTGGGCATCCCTGTGCTGTGAGATCTACTAATTACCTCCTCCGCAAATTCCTGGGATCCTGTTGACTCCAATTAGAATCATACAATTTCTCACATAAATTATAATTCCCAAATCCAAGTTGGGACTCTTAAATATTCTTTTCACATTTCCACCTGCCCCAGGTTACTAAGGTTTATGAGGATGGGGAATGGAATTTGTTAGAAAGGATCACGTAAGTGATAAGGCCTCAATGGTTCTGGCAGTGTGAGAGTTGGAAACCTGTATCCAGACACTTCAGCTACTTCAGTCTAGTTTGAGATTAACTATGAATAAGGTCAGGACTATTGGCAAGACATTTTCTAGTAATAACTGGGGAACAAATGTTCACAAAAACACTCTTTAGGAAAATGGGATGAGGGAGAAGAACAGTTCTACACAGGGTGATTCAGTGGCTCCCTGAGATCAAAGGACAAGAACAAGGACTGGGGAACAGAAGTGAAGTTCAAAGACCACACATGATCCAAACAGCTCACTCTATACTAGTGACCCCAAGAGCAGGAAGATAAAGAAGGGATGCAATTTCTGGTACAAGAACATCTGGGGATAAATGATTTTGACCTATTCAAATGCAGACCCTAGGGATTTTGACTGGAGCCACTGTAGGAAGACATATGCTAGAAGCTTTTGTCTGAAACAGGGAAACAGTAAACTGAAAGATGAAGAGGCTTGAGGAGAGTTACAAGAAAATTAGTATCAATCCAGGAAGGATTGATAAAACACTTCTGGAATAAAAGGATCTTTACAAGGAAGTATTGACTTTTCAGCATCTGATATCCAAAAATAGCAGCTGGAAGACAACAGAATCAATTCCAAGTAGTTAAACTGGTAGCTGTGAGTTATCTGATTTGCTAGGGGCCGGGCTCAGAACAAGAGAAGCTCTGCAGCTCATCCAGGTTGTGGGATACCCTTCCCTGCTCCTAATGCTCTGCAGATCCACTGGGGTTTGAGGTTTCTGTTGGAAAGAGGATGCTAATGGAGCCTCTGGCAAGCCCCAAGATGCATGTCCTAATCGTGTATACCAGTGTGCTCCATTTGAAAAGCCACTTCAGGATTGTTGCTGGGCCCCTGCAGACTCTGATACACCAACTAACTATGCAACATGTGTGGCCCGTCAAGAACTGGGTGCCTGATGATCCCAGTGGTGACAAAGTTTGAACATGCGTAACAGAAATACCTTAGGTAGCAATAGAAAAGTCTAATCAGCCCTGCACAGGTAAGCAAGTTGTTACAAACTGTACTCTTCTGGCAACAGATATTGACAGTTATGGTTGCATAAGGTTTATTGGGGAACCAACACCTGTGGTGTAAAAGTAGAGGAAGCTGGATTGGGTATAGAGTGCTATCAGACCATCATGTTAACCTAATAGTCTCTGCCAGTCCCTCACAAAGCTTCACAGCCGGTTAGCTGAGTCTTGCCTAGGGCTACAATGGTACCATTGTACACCATCACCATATTGGGTCATTGTCTGGGGTTTGTCCTGAGGGGAACGTATTCCTGGCTATCACCACTTTGCGCACTCATCTCTTAGAAGCATCCCACTTGAGCCCCTCTCAGCAATAGATACTCCAGCTCCTTTTGCACCTCAGGTACAATTCCTAGGTGTATTCTATACCATTTCCCAGAGTTTTCTTAGGTTAGTTTCCAGTGGCGGCTGGCATAATAATACACCAATACTAGATGTCTTCCTCTCCACCTTTCACTTCCCTATTCTACCAGCTTTCCCACATCTCCCAAATAAACTACTTGCGATCAAATTCACATCTTCAGGGTCCACTTACAGAATAAGCATCATATGGCTTCTCCTGTATGATGGAAATAGGGCAAACCTTCTCTCACTTCAGAAAAATGTGAGAACAAAGACTTCTTTCCAACCTTCAAAGCAGTCCTAGTTTGCCAATCGAGTTTTCTTCCATGCACTCATGAAAACTCTGTCAAGATTTGCCAGTCCATTATTGCCTGATACACCACCAATGCCTGTCCTAATGGGTACTAAACAGGACTTCTAACGACAGACATAAGTAGAATTCATTTAGTGTTCAGTTCCCTAGGAGGGAAACTAAGGGAGACAAGAACAAGTAGAAAGGACACTCTTCTGTTTAATGGAAAGAATAAGATAGTAAAGTGTTAAATGATTGTGTATTAACAAAATCCACATTAAGAGTTTTATCCTCCAATGTGATTGGACCTTAAAATTTCAGTAGAATTGAAGGGAAATGGTATCCAGTTAGTGTTGAGAATTATGGAGGAGCTCACAAAAACATCAAAGCAACTTAGAAGTGACAGATGTCTCATAGGTCAAAAAGCCCATTAGAAGAAAATGAAAGACTTTACAACTTCCACTTCTGGTATTACAGAAGACTAGATATTCTAGAAAAACTACAAACACCTAAAAGGTTGGGCATTTTTATTTAGTGCTCAGCTAAACTGGCAAGTAAGCATTGTACTTAGCATTCAAGGACAACTAGGTTCAAAGAAGCAAATGCTAAAGCAAGGATCTGCTCTGAGAGTTTGAGCTGCAGTTGACCAGAGTTTTGGTTCATACAGGCAGCACTGGGCAAAAACCCAAGACAGTTAGGGTCCACACAAAGTTCAGAAGTTGAACTAGAAGAACCAGCTCAAACCTGAAGTCATGACAAAACATATCTTTAGAGAGAAGGAAGCCAGCTTTCATTAGGTAGAAAGGGCAACCTGCCTCTTAGCACTAGGTGGGAGTGAGAAAAACTCATGGACAGCTAAAATTAACTGTCAAAAGCAGCCACAAATAGAAAATTGAGTTGTTCTGGGGTGGAGTCAGGGAAAGATGACACAGGTGATGTAGTATGTCATTGGTATGCCATTGCTACCACCTCTAAGCCAGCTACCACTTCGTGGAACAGAGAGCCCTCCACCGGTAGTAACTATGTGCCTTCAGAGGCTGGCCAGCCGTTGCTCCTTCACTGCATGAGAAGATGCAGGAAATATGATGACCTATGGCCCATGGTCGGGTAGGTGTCAGTCCGTGATGGAAGCCATGGCCTCCAAGGCAGCAGGAGCTTCATAGTAAGGGGCTGACTCCTGGAGAGCTATGTTGGAGGCATTTGGGGAAGGCAGTGTGGTGAGAACCACTGGAAAGTACCCAGATGGAGAGCTGTGTGACTGGTGTGAAGTGACAGTTCTCTAACTCTCTGTCAGGCTCACAGATGCCAGCCTGACTTCTAAGTGATTCCCACTATCCTCCCAGCTCTCATGCCTCTTCTCCAACTTAGAAAGAGACAGAGAGAAAGAGAGAGAGAAAGAGAGAGAGAAAAAGAGGTTGTGTACCACTGAGAGCTATCCCCCCACACCGCCACCCAAGTTGGGGTAGAGTGGTCACTGTGGGGATCTCCATAGCTTCTTGTGTACATACAGGTACACTGGGTCTTCTGGGATTCTGGCCCAAACCCCCTCCCTAGTGGTTCCCAGATTCTAGTGCACTCTTTTGTTGCTCCAGAGGCCAACTCCATCCCAGACAGTAAGCAGTCTCAACACAGGACTAAACACCCACCTGTTGTGGTTTATGACAGATGGTCTACCTCCATACTGATCTTTTCCTGCCTTTCTGAACCTCATTAACAGGTGAGAATTCAAGCTATATGCCCCAGTCCAGGATGGCTTTCTGTTCAGATCAGGCAAGTCAACTTTGCAATTCAAAGTCCAAAGGCCATTACTATGTCTGTATGATCTTCAGTAACCACAATTCTGTTGGATGCAGTTGGCACACATTTTGAAAGTGTGAATCATTATGAACTTTGACCCAGATGATCCTCAGACACCTACAGAATTTAGTTATGTTTACAAACAAAAATCTACATTTGAAACATGTTGATATTGCCTTTTAGCTTTTTAAAAAATGAATATTTTACACAAGTGCACCATCTCATTCCGTTTACTCCCTTCCCCAGAGAAGACACTATCCTGAGGTTAGTCCTTCCCATCTATGTGCTGATTTTTTCTACATGTTTGTATATATTGACAATTGTATAGTATTACTTTTCAGTGTAAATGGTATATTGTAGAAGTTTTACAGTTTGCTTTTTCTTCCAAATTATGTTTTTTATTTAATCTTCTTGGGTTGGAGTGATCTTATTCTTTGTGACTTATCATGCTATATCTGCAGGCTTTTAATAAGCTACAATAAAATTTGTTTTCTTTTCCAAATAAAAAGAAAGTGGTTTGCCTTTATTCTTGTCCTCTATGTTCCCAATAGAAGCAAATGCAGATGTGGTCTGGAGCATACCTTAAACAGACCACAAAATATTTCCACAGATAAAGCTTTAAAAATGCCAAGAAAAAGACACTGTAGCTAACAGGCAGCAGGAAAAACAAAAAAGCAAACAAGACAGAATCAGGCATAGAAAATCTACTGAAATAAGATAGAACAAACTTCGAATACTAAAAAGCAAAAATACAATCAAGAATCAGGCATATTTGAGAAGAACGAAGTAACTTCCTAAAGTTGTACTAAGATGTCAATTTACAGTTATACTGGTATACGATGCCTTAAAGGATTGATTCTCAGTGGAGTAGGTATAGCCACTAAGTCTTGGAAATACATGGAGGGATGTGTTGTCAAAGTAACTGGAGGATGCTATAGACATAGTCTGGAGACAGCCATGTTAGATGTCTTGCAGGGCACATGACAGAAGTCCTACAGAAAAAAGAATTTTGTCCACATTCCACATGACTAAGTTGTCTCAGGCCTTGAAGTAAGGGAAGAAAACCAATTATCCAAGTCTAAAATCTAACTCCATCTCGCATAATGGAGATGGGATGGTTTTAATACACGTAGAATTTTCCAGGAACACAACTACTATGTAAATTGAAGGTTGCATATTGTTATATGGAAAATTTTGCTCAGAATTAAGTTAATGTTTCTGAAAGTCACACCATTTATAGCCAACACACTGTGACTTCACCTGTCATATTTTTAGGAAGTGAACTTCAAGGCATTTACAAGTGATACCATTTCACACCCACAGGATTGGCAAAAAGTCAAAGAGAACCAAGTGGTGGTGAAGATGTGAGATATGGGGAGTCCTTTTTTTTTTTTATAACACCTCCCACACTGTTTGTGGGAGTATAAATGTATTGTCATGAGAGCTAAGAGTAATCAAATATTTTCTGCCAGAGGCAAGGGATATGAAACCACAAATAGTCTGTGATGGGTGCAAATGGACCCCGGAGGGTATTGGTAACTTTGAGGGTTCCTTTAAGGCTTTAATGCTTTTTTAATCTATGGAGGGTTCTTTGAGATAAGCCATTCTCACTTCACCCCCAACCTGAGGGCCCAAGTTGTGCATTGCAGAATATGCTCAGACCTGAATGCCTTAATAAGACTCAAAATTAAGCTGTGAAGATTTTTTTTCAGTCTATGACAAGTTAGTGGAGACAAAGTTTCAAGTTTTCCCACCTTTGGTGACCACTGATTGACAGTTTTTGCCAAAGCTTCTTTTTTTAAAAAAAACAAAAACCAGAAGCAGGGCTTTCCATCTCAGTTTGCTTTAGAGATTCTTGTTAATTCAGAGACTCAGTTACTCTACACAGAAAAAGGAATTCACTGTAGAGATAGTATCCAAAAGGTGAGCTCTATTTAAGCTAAGCATAAACACCAACACCAGAATAAGTTCAACACAGCCAAAAGTTAGGAGTTCATGGACCCAATGGGACCAATGTTACACTACTTTATAGAAGAGCTGGCTTCTCTTTCCATGTGAGATGGTCTAGGACAGTATAGCTTCATGAAGCAGGAACATTTCTTCCAAAGGCATAGCATCAGCTTGTCCTAGTTTCCACCTGCCTCCTGACAATCTCAGTTGCAATCTACTACCCAAGCAAGTCTAGATGGACCTGAGAGATTAGTATACACTGACAAGGATCAAAGCAAAGATCTAGTATAACAGCGCTTAGAATATAAACAGATCTGCTTAATGTGTGGGGAGACTGGGCTTTTAGTGAATGGGTGATAGTATGTATTCTAACACTGTACTCAGTTCAGACATTCTTAGAAGGTAGCATTCACTCCTATTGATGGGAGAACTGAAGAGTTAACGTGACTTTGCCAAAGCCACATGACTGCTAATTGTCAGAGTCAAGTTTCAAGTCTTTTGAGTTGAAAGTCATGAAAATCATTTTTCTAGTGGAAGGAAAGTTTTCATTTTTTTTTTAAAACAAAGTTTGTATGTTCCTTTTATTTTGAAATGGAACAGATTTTAACACACCTTTAAAAGAAAAGCAATGCTTTTACTGTCATCCTAAGACATTCCTCACTGAGACCCACTACTCTAGTTCTCTTTGTTGACCTGCTATTTTTATTCAAGGAAACATGACTTGCCCACAAGTCATCTTAGTTATCTCCTTGTAGAGTCATGTCTTGTGCTCACATTTAAATGGGTTGTGCTCTATGACTGTCTTCCCCACATTTCCTGAGCAGTAGCTCTTTGTAGGTCTAGGTTCTCTCCTGGCAATATTCAAAGATTTTAATTCTGTATCTAGTACTGTACAGTATTGCTGACATTATACAAATATATACTGAGATCATTAGTGGATAACTTTGTTTTATAGGATTTTTAAAAATATATTTATTTATTTTTGACTGTGTTGGGTCTTCATTGCTGCGTGTGGGCTTTCTATAGTTGCAGCGAGCTGGGACTACTCTTTGTTGCGGTGCGCAGGCTTCTCAAAAAAAGAAGGTGGCTTCTTTTGTTGCAGAGCACAGGCTCTAGGCATGAGGGCTTCAGTAGTTGTGCCTCGCAGGCACTAAAGCACAGGCTCAGTAGTTGTAGCACACGGGCTTAGTTGCTCTGCAGCATGTGGGATCTTCCCGGACCAGGGATCAAACCCATGTCCCCTGCATTGGCAGGCGGATTCTTAACCACTGTGCCACCAGGGAAGTCCTGGATTTATAGTTATTTTAACAGCATTGTCATAAAAATAATTGCTGGATTGTTATGTTTATGGGTGTTTTAGTCATGTTTGAAGAAACTGGTTAGGGTTTTGGACAGGCTGGGAATGCTTTAGTTTTCCATTTAAAATATTCTGATTCCTGTCATCCAAGTATTTTTATCCATTGTGTTTTCTAGAGAGCGGATTATTATTTGATAAAAGATGAAGACATGCATTGTTTCTCAGGGACAATACTAGAACACATAATGAGGCAGTCATATGCTTGCACCCGTATGTTGGAACTCCAGGAGGTGACACTACAAATGCAGACCAATACAAATGCACTGAAGTGGCCACAAATAACCCTAGTGGCATTCGTTATCATTAAGATGGCTTTGAAGTGTACTTTTCAAAACTACCAAAAGCCAAACTTGTCTGAGATGTTGCATTCTTGGAGAACGTAACCAGTATGATAAAGTTCCAAGCTCAGATTTTAAACAGTTTTTCACCTGTATATAAGTTATGCACTGAGTTGGGCTGTTAATTACTGAGATCCTGAGATCTAGCATTCTGCAGTGTCTGGAGCCCAGTCTACTAATTGCCAGTATTGGTACAATGATTGACAACTAAAATGGCCCCCATAAGTTTTCAAAATGCCCTGAATAGAGTATGACACTGTACTTCTTGGAAGTCTCTGCATTACGCATCCATCATCGTTGAGATCTTAATTTCACAGTCCATGATTTGAGATAGGACCAAAATGCCAGAGTTGCACACAGCACTATGAGGTTCCTCACTGTCATCCTGGGATCAAAATATATAGGGAATAACTATATAACTAATGATTTATTACATAATTCATGAGCTTCCAGAGCCAGTATGCCTTTGACGTGAGTGCAGAGTAGTAAAGAGAAATAGCTTTGGTGTTACATAATATGTTTGAATCCAAGCAGTATGAAGAGAGGCCATTTCCTTACTATATTCAACCTACTCATCTGTCAAGTGATCATGTTAATATCATCAACTACATGGGTTTGTGATGATACCCTACAATGCCTGGCATAGAGAACCGGAATGTTAAGTTATTTGCTCCTTTCTAGGCTGGTGCAACCATGTTAGGTAACATTAATACAATACGTATTATCCAGTAACTCATACAACAAACTCAAGTTCCCCTAAGAAAGTGATTCATTTCTTTTTTTTTTTTTTACATCTTTATTGGAGTATAATTGCTTTACAATGGTGTGTTAGTTTCTGCTTTATAACAAAGTGAATCAGTTATACATATACATATGTTCCCATATCTCTTCCCTCTTGCATCTCCCTCCCTCTCACCCTCACTATACCACCCCTCTAGGTGGTCACAAACTACCTAGCTGATCTCCCTATGCTTTGCGGCTGCTTCCCACTAGCTACCTATTTTACGTTTGGTAGTGTATATACATCCATGCCACTCTCTCACTATGTCACAGTTTACCCTTCCCCCTCCCCATATCCTCAAGTCCATTCTCTAGTAGGTCTGTGTCTTTATTCCTGTCTTACCCCTAGGTTTTCATGACTTTTTTTTTCTTTCTTTCTTAGATTCCATATATATGTGTTAGCATGTGGTATTTGTTTTTCTCTTTCTGACTTACTTCACTCTGTATGACAGACTCTAGGTCCATCCACCTCACTACAAATAACTCAATTTCATTTCTTTTTATGGCTGAGTAATATTCCATTGTATATATGTGCCACGTCTTCTTTATCCATTCATCTGTTGATGGACACTTAGGTTGCTTCCATGTCCTGGATATTGTAAATAGAGCCACAATGAACATTTTGGTACATGACTGTTTTTGAATTATGGTTTTCACAAGGTATATGCCAAGTAGTGGGATTGCTGGGTCGTATGATAGTTCTATTTGTAGTTTTTTAAGGAACATTCATGCTGCTCTCCATAGTGGCTGTATCAAATTACATTCCCACCAACAGTGCAAGAGGGTTCCCTCTTCTCCACACCCTCTCCAGCATTTATGTTTTCTAGATTTTTTGATGATGGCCATTCTGACCAGTGTGAGATGATATCTCATTGTAGTTTTGATTTGCATTTCTTTAATGATTAATGATGTTGAGCATTCTTTCATGTGTTTCTTGGCAATCTGTATATCTACTTTGGAGAAATGTCTATTTAGGTCTTCTGCCCATTTTTGAATTGGGTTGTTTGTTTTTTTGTTATTGAGCTGCATGAGCTGCTTGTAAATTTTGGAGATTAATCTTTTGTCAGTCGCTTCACTTGCAAATATTTTCTCCCATTCTGAGGGTTGTCTTTTGGTCTTGTTTATGGTTTCCTTTGCTGTGCAAAAGCTTTTAAGTTTCACTAGGTCACATTTGTTTATTTTTGTTTTTATTTCCATTTCTCTAGGAGGTGGGTCAAAAAGGATCTTGCTGTGATTTATGTCATAGAGTGTTCTGCCTATGTTTTCCTCTAAGAGTTTGATAGTGTCTGGCCTTACATTTAGGTCTTTAATCCATTTTGAGTTTATTTTTTGTATGGTGTTAGGGAGTGTTCTAATTTCATACTTTTACATGTACCTGTCCAGTTTTCCCAGCACCACTTATTGAAGAGGCTGTCTTTTCTCCACTGTATAGTCTTGCCTCCTTTATCAAAGATGAGGTGACCATAGGTGTGTGGGTTTATCTCTGGGCTTTCTATCCTGTTCCATTGATCTATCTTTCTGTTTTTGTGCCAGTACCATACTGTCTTGATTACTGTAGCTTTGTAGTATAGTCTGAAGTCAGGGAGCCTGATTCCTCCAGCTCCATGTTTCATTCTCAAGATTGCTTTGGCTATTTAGGGTCTTTTGTGTTTCCATACAAATTGTGAAACTTTTTGTTCTAGTTCTGTGAAAAATGCCAGTGGTAGTTTGATAGGGACTGCATTGAATCTGTAGATTGCTTTGGGTAGTAGAGTCATTTTCACAATGTTGATTCTTCCAATCCAAGAACATGGTATATCTCTCCATCTATTTGTATCATCTTTAATTTCTTTCATCAGTGTCTTATAATTTTCTGCATACAGGTCTTTTGTCTTCTTAGGTAGGTTTATTCCTAGATATTTAATTCTTTTTTTTGCAGTGGTAAATGGGACTGTCTCCTTAATTTCACTTTCAGATTTTTCATCATTAGTGTTTAAGAATGCCAGAGAATTCTGTGCATTAATTTTGTATCCTGCTATTTTACCAAATTCATTGATTAACTCTAGTAGTTTTCTGGTAGCATCTTTAGGATTCTCTCTGTATAGTATCATGTCATCTGCAAAGAGTGACAGCTTTACTTCTTCTCTCCTGATTTGGATTTCTTTTATTCCTTTTTCTTCTCTGATTGCTGTGGCTAAAACTTCCAAGACTATGTTGAATAATAGTGTGAGAGTGAGCAACCATGTCTTGTTCCTCATCTTAGTGGAAATGTTTTCAGTTTTTCACCATTGAGGATGATGTTGTCTGTGGGTTTGTCATATATGGCCTTTATTATGTTGAGGAAAGTTCCCTCTATGCCTACTTTCTGCAGGGTTTTTATCATAAATGGGTGTTGAATTTTGTCGAAAGCTTTCTCTGCATCTATTGAGATGATCATATGGGTTTTCTCCTTCAATTTGTTAATATGGTGTATCATGTTGACTGATTTACATGTATTGAAGAATCCTTGCATTCTTGGAATAAACCCCACTTGATCATAGTGTATGATCCTTTTAATGTGCTGTTGGATTTTGTTTGCTAGTATTTTGTTGAGGATTTTTGCATCTATATTCATCAGTGATACTGGCCTGTAGTTTTCTTTCTTTGTGACATCTTTGTCTGGTTTTGGTATCAGGGTGATGGTGGCCTTGTAGAATGAGTTTGGGAGTGTTTCTCCCTCTGTTCTATGTTGGAAGAGTCTGAGAAAGATAGGTGTTAGCTCTTCTTTAAATTTTTGATAGAATTCGCCTGTGAAGCCATCTGATCCTGGGCTTTTGTTTGTTGGAAGATTTTTAATCATAGTTTCAACTTCAGTGCTTGTGATTGGTCTGTTCATATTTTCTATTTCCCCCTGGTTCAGTCTTGGCAGGTTGTGCACTTCTACAAATTTTACCATTTCTTCCAGGTTGTTCATTTTTTTTGGCATAGCGTTGCTTGTAGTAATCTCTCATGATCCTTTGTATTTCTGCAGTGTCAATTGTTCCTTCTCCTTTTTCATTTCTAATTCTATTGATTTGAGTCCTCTCCCTTTTTTTCTTGATTAGTCTGACTAATGGTTTATCAATTTTGTTTATCTTCTCAAAGAACAAGCTTTTAGTTTTATTGATTTTTGCTATTGTTTCCTTCATTTCTTTTTCATTTATTTC
Organism: Leucopleurus acutus; assembly: GCF_964270905.1. Lineage (NCBI taxonomy): Eukaryota > Metazoa > Chordata > Mammalia > Artiodactyla > Delphinidae > Leucopleurus > Leucopleurus acutus. Next base: position 146,674,388 of record NC_139143.1, on the reverse strand, counting down.
TGATTTGATTTTTATGATTTCTTTCCTTCTGCTAACTTTGGGGTTTTTTTGTCCTTCTTTCTCTAGTTGCTTTAGGTGCAAGAGTAGGTTGTTTATTCGGCATGTTTCCTGTTTCTTAAGGTAGGATTGTATTGCTATAAACTTCCCTCTTAGAACTGCTTTTGCTGCAACCCATAGGTTTTGGGTCATCATGTCTCCATTGTCATTTGTTTCTAGGTATTTTTTTATTTCCTCTTTGATTTCTTCAGTGATCACTTCGTTATTAAGTAGTGTATTGTATAGCTTCCATGTGTTTGTAATTTTTACAGATCTTTTTCTGTAATTGAAATCTAGTCTCATAACGTTGTGGTCGGAAATGATACTTGATACAATTTCAATTTTCTTAAATTTACCAAGGCTTGATTTGTGACCCAATATATGACCTATACTGGAGAATGTTCCATGAGCACTTGAGAAAAATGTGTATTCTGTTGTTTTTGGATGGAGTGTCCTATAAATATCAATTAAGTCCATCTTGTTTAATGTATCATTTAAAGCTTGTGTTTCCTTATTTATTTTCATTTTGGATGATCTGTCCATTGTTGAAAGTGGGGTGTTAAAGTCCCCTAATATGAATGTGTTACTGTCCATTTCCCCTTTTATGGCTGTTAGTATTTGCCTTATGTATTGAGGTGCTCCTATGTTGGGTGCATAAATATTTACAATTGTTATATCTTCTTCTTGGATCAATCCCTTGATCATTATGTAGTGTCCTTCTTTGTCTCTTGTAATAGTCTTTATTTTAAAGTCTATTTTGTCTGATATGAGAATTGCTACTCCAGCTTTCTTTTGGTTTCCATTTTCATTGAATATCTTCTTCCATCCCTTTACTTTCAGTCTGTATGTGTCTCTAGGTCTGAAGTGGTCTCTTGTAAACAGCGTATATATGGGTCTTGTTTTTGTGTCCATTCAGCCAATCTGTGTCTTTTGGTGGGAGCATTTAGTCCATTTACATTTCAGGTAATTATCGATATGTATGTTCCTATTCCCATTTTCTTAATTGTTTTGGGTTTGCTATTGTAGGTCTTTTCCTTCTCTTGTGTTTCCTGTCTAGAGAAGTTTCTTCAGTATTTGTTGTAAAGCTGGTTTGGTGGTGCTGAATTCTCTTAGCTTTTACTTGTCTGTAAAGGATTTAATCTCTCCATCAAATCTGAATGAGATCCTTGCTGGGTAGAGTTATCTTGGTTGTAGGTTTTTCTCCTTCATCACTTTAAATATGTCCTGCCACTCCTTGCTGGCTTGCAGAGTTTCTGCTGAAAGATCAGCGGTTAACCTTATGGGGATTCCCTTGTGTGTTGTTTTTCCCTTGCTGCTTTTAATATGTTTTCTTTGTGTTTAATTTTTGATAGTTTGATTAATATGTGTCTTGGCATGTTTCTCCTTGGATTTATCCTGTATGGGACTTTCTGTGCTTCCTGGAGTTGATTAACTATTTCCTTTCCCATATTAGTGAAGTTTTCAACTATAATCTCTTCACATATTTTCCCAGTCCCTTTCTTTTTCTCCTCTTCTTCTGGGACCCCTATAATTTGAATGTTGGTACATTTAATGTTGTCCCAGCGGTCTCTGAGACTGTCCTCAGTTCTCTTCATTCTTTTCTCTTTATTCTGCTCTGTGGTAGTTATTTCCACTATTTTATCTTCCAAGCCACTTATCCGTTCTTCTGTCACAGTTATTCTCCTATTGATCCCTTCTAGAGTATTTTTAAGTTCGTTTATCGTGCTGTTCATCATTGCTTGTTTCCTCTTTAGTTCTTCTAGGTCGTTGTTAAATGTTTCTTGCATTTTCTCTATTCTATTTCCAAGATTTTGGATCATCTTTACTATCATTATTCTGAATTCTTTTTCACGTAGACTGCCTATTTCCTCTTCATTTGTTAGGTCTCATGGGTTTTTACCTTGTTCCTTCATCTAATGTGTGTTTTTCTCTCTTTTCATTTTGCTTATCTTACTGTGTTTGGGGTCTCCTTTTCGCAGGCTGCAGGTTCGTAGTTCCCGTTGTTTTTGGTGTCTGTCCCCAGTGGCTAGGGTTGGTTCAGTGGGTTGTGTAGGTTTCCTGGTGCAGGGGACTAGTGCCTGTGTTCTGGTGGATGAGGCTGCATCTTGTCTCTGTGGTGGGCAGGTCCACTTCTGGTGGTGTGTTTTGGGGTGTTTGTGTCCTTATTATGATTTTAGGCAGCCTCTCTGCTAATGGATGGGGTTGTGTTCTTGTCTTGCTAGTTGTTTGGCATAGGGTGGCTAGCACTGTAACTTGCTGGTCGTTGAGTGAAGCTGGGTCTTGGTGTTGAGATGGAGATCTCTGGGAGATTTTCGCTGTTTGATATTACCAGGAGCTGGGAGGTCTCTTGTGGACCAGTGTCCTGAAGTTGGCTCTCCCACCTCAGAGGCACAGCCCTGATGCCTGGCCGGAGCACCAAGAGCCTGTCCTCCACACGGCTCAGAATAAAAGGGAAACAAAAAAAAAGAAAGAGGATAAAATAAAATAAAGTAAGATAAAATAAAATAAAGATATTAAAATAAAAAAATCATTATTAAGAAAGAAAATTTAAAAAGTAAAAAAAAAAACTGACGGACAGAACCCTAGGACAAATGGTGAAAGCAAAGCTATTAATCCGGAGCTTTAATCCGCTGCTTCTGTGGCTACTGGGAGAAGTTTCCCTTTCTCTTCTTTGTTCACACAGGTCCTGGGGCTCAGCTTTAGATTTGGCCCCACCTCTGCGTGTAGGTCACCGGAGGGCATCTGTTCTTCGCTCAGACAGGACAGGGTTAAAGGAGCCGCTGATTCAGGTGCTCTGGCTCGCTCATGCCTGGGGCAGGGAGGGGCACGGAGTGCGGGGCGGGCCTGCGGCGGCAGAGGCCAGCATGACGTTGCACCAGCCTGAGGCGCACCGTGCATTCTCCTGGGGATGTTGTCCCTGGATCACAGGACCCTGGCAGTGGCGGGCTGCACAGGCTCCCCGGAAGGGAGGTGAGGATAGTGACCTGTGCTCGCACACAGGCTTCTTGGTGGCGGCAGCAGCCTTAGCATCTCATGCCCGTCTCTGGGGTCCGCGCTGATAGCCACGGCTCGCACCCGTCTCTGGAGCTCCTTTAAGCAGTGCTCTTAACTCCTCTCCTCGCGCACCAGGAAACAAAGAGGGAAGAAAAAGTCTCTTGCCTCTTCGGCAGCTCCAGACTTTTTCCCGGACTCCCTCCTGGCTAGCTGTGGTGCACTAGCCCCTTCAGGCTATGTTCACGCCGCCAACCCCAGTCCTCTCCCTGCGATCTAAGCTCCGAAGCCCGAGCCTCAGCTCCCAGCCCCCGCCCGCCCCGGTGGGTGAGCAGACAAGCCTCTCCGGCTGGTGAGTGCCCATCGGCACCGATCTTCTGTGCGGGAATCTCTCTGCTTTGCCCTCTGCACCCCTGTTACTGTGCTCCCTTCCGTGGCTCCGAAGCTTCCCCCCCTCTGCCACCCGCAGTCTCTGCCCACGAAGGGGCTTCCTAGTGTGTGGAAACCTTTCCTCCTTCACAGATCCCTCCCACTGGTGCAGGTCCCGTCCCTATTCTTTTGTCTCTGTTTTTTCTTTTTTCTTTTGCCCCACCCAGGTACATGGGAAGTTTCTTGCCTTTTGGGAGGTCTGAGGTCTTCTGCCAGCGTTCAGTGGCTGTTCTGTAGGAGTTCTTCCACGTGTAGATGTATTTCTGATATATTTGTGGGGAGGAAGGTGATCTCCGCGTCTTACTCTTCTGCCATCTTCTCAAATCTCTCTCTAAGCATATTTTCTACTTTGTTTCCTTGCTTTGTATCCCTAAGGTTTCATATTTCCAAAAAAGTATTCCCTTTGTTATGGCTGGACAATATTTTTTCAAAACTTTTGGTAACCATGAGGAAACCTGAACATTTGCCTGTCTTTTTTTTTTTTTTTTTTTTTACTAAGTTTAGGATAAGCTCATCATTGATCAAAACCAAGTTAAACTTTCAAAAAGGTGAAAGGCATCTGTTTTACGTTATCTTTATGACTTGCAATATTTGACTGGTATTTCTATTGCGGTATAAATATTTGAGGAGAAACGTCCATGGTCTTCTGCTTCCCAGAACTATAAGAACACCAACTGGGATCGCTGTCAGTCCTGGGGGGACAGTTTGCCTGTGAACAATGGATTAGACAGCTGCTCTGTTCAGTTTTACGTGAACTGCATGTCAGATAATGCCTCATATCTTATTAGGGGCCTCCCATTTCCATTTGGAGAGTTTCAAAAATTCAATATCCTGGAATAATCTGCCTTCTGAGCAGGAAAAGAACAGGTAATATTTTCCACCCTTTTCATCGATGAGCCAAAAACTCAAGGTGCAAATGGGATAAGACCTTTAAGGTTCTTCTTGTTGCATTTCATGTAACTATTACTTTCTTCTGGCCCCCAGAAAGAAGAATCTGAACCATGACAAAAGTCACACAAGGCTCTTGGCATTCAAGTGTCTCTAGCTTTTCAACCTTCAATGGACTATTGATTGTTCCCAGCATCATTTATCATGCATCTTTATAAATTACCTCTTCCTAGTTTTGACTAGTATTTATCCAAAACTAACTCACTGGCAGCCTCTAAGGGGCCTTCTCACCAAACAAAAAACCAAAGCTCTTTAGTTAAAACTAACCTTCACTGCTGTGCAGTGTCACCTCTTTGGTTAACCTTAAGCTGTTCTACCCTGTATGAATACAGGCAGTAGGCTTGGCTTTTTCCTGACTAACCACTTTAAATTACCTCTTTCATGGAGCCTTGTGCTTCAGAGTAAATACAGATTCCTGAGACACTGCAGCCTATATTTCCATGTAAGAACAGAACAAGTAGTAGCCAACATGATTAGCTGGATACAACCTTATGAATATAACAAGTCAGAAAAATTTGACTTTCATCTGGAAGAGCTTTCAGTGATCTAAAGTGTTCTAGGGAATTCCACCATAGTGGAGACAAGCAGCAGGAATCAACATTTTTATACTCAATAATCTAACCCTCCCAAATCAATTCTTGTGACCCTGGAGGCGTTCCAAAATGTTTCCTTTAAGAGAACCTACAGAAGGGCATGCAGCTTGTTGCATCTTCAACCGTCCACCATGGCATCACCTGCTGCCCTTAGCCAGAGGCAGAGCAGTGTGGGCTCAGAGCCAGCCAACTGCTGTGTGACACAGCTCCTCAAATGGGCAAGCTTCGCTCTGGAGCTCCATTGCCTAGCCAAGCCTTTCTCAGAACTGAGCTATGGTCAGATTCTTCCTACCTAATCCTGCACTTCAATCACATGAGTCAGAAGTACAGAGTGTGAAGGCTTTCTCTGCTTATTCTTGTTTCTTCTGTTTTATAGCCATTTCCCTTAATTAGCCTCCAATGCTATCTTGGCTTCTGAAGATCTGAACTAATAAGGGAGGTATGGGAATGGTATGAGAAGACATGCAGTAGAATAGTTTGGGGACTTGCTGCTTGGCCAGAAAGGACAACTCCACCCAGGGTTAAGTGTAAGACAAAGATAATGCATGTCACAAGGTGGTGGCACAGTTGAATAGCTAGCCAGTTGTGGCCTGGGAAGATACTCCAGTGAAAGGAAAGTCCCTAGCCAGTGACATATTTCAGGTATTTAAATATTGGGAGACAACCCACACAATGGGAGAAAACATTTGAAGTCATAAATAAGGCATTAATATTCAGAATACCTAAAGAACTGCAACAAAAATTATATTAAAAGACAGGCAAAGGACTTGAATAGATGTTTCTCCAAAGAATATATATGGATGGCTAATAGGCACATGAAGATGTTCAAAATCACTAGTCATCAGGGAAATGCAAATCCAAAGCCCAATCAAATACTACTTTACACCCATGAGAATGGCTTTAAAAAAAAAGAAAAAAGGAAACTAAGTTTTGGCAAGTATGTAGAAAAATTGGAATGCGGTACGTTGCTGGTAGGAATATAATGGAGCAGTGACTATGGAAGAGTAAGCAGAATTACTGTGTGACCAGCAATTCTACTCAAATATAGCCAAAGGAATTGAAAACAGGGATTTGAACAGATACTTCTGAGCCAGTGTTCACTGCGTCATTGCTCACAATAGTCAAAAAGGTAGAAACCCAAGTCTTCATTTATAGATAATTGAACAAAATGGGGTATATGTTTTTGGCCTGCAGAGACTCCCAGAACTTCACTGAGACCTGGGACTCTTCCTGATCTTCCTTCCCCTTCTTCTGCATGCATCAGTCCAGCACAGCTTTGCACAGGTTTTCCTCTTCTACCCTTGCTTGCTCCCCTTCTTTCACAAAATGTTTCCCCAGTGAGTCAATCCATGTTGGTCTCTGCTTCCCAGGAGATCCAAACTGATATTAGACTTAATGTTCTCAAACTCTGATTTAAGATACTATTGGCAAACAATTGCCATAGAAATAGGTGTTCTTAAGCACTGCTTAGCAAAAAGATCTGTAAAGGTAAAATGGGAGCTTTGTTGATTCCATTTAGTTACTGCTGCCTCTTAACAGTAGAGATGGCCAACAGGCACAGGAAAAGATGCCTCAACATCACTAATTATTAGAGAAATGCAGATCAAAACTACCAGGAGGTACCTCCTCACACCAGTCAGAATGGCCATCGCGAAAAAGTCTACAAATAAAAAATGCTGGGGCTTCCCTGGTGGCGCAGTGGTTGGGGGTCCGCCTGCCGATGCAGGGGATGCGAGTTCGTGCCCTGGTCTGGGAGGATCCCACATGCCGCGGAGTGGCTGGGCCCATGAGGAACGGCTGCTGAGCCTGTGCGTCTGGAGCCTGTGCTCCGTGATGGGAGAGGCCACGGCAGTGAGAGGCCCGCATACAGCAAAAAAAAAAAAAAAAAAAAAAAAATGCTGGATTGGGTGTGGAGAAAAGAGAACCCACCTACACTGTTGGTGGGAATGTAAGTTGGTGCAGCTACTATAGAAAACAGTATGGAGAGTTTGCAAAAAACTCAAAATAGAGTTGCCATATGATCCAGCAATCCCACTCCTGGGCATATATCCAGACAAAACTATAATTCAAAAAGATATATGCACCCCAATGTTCATAGCAGCACTATTCACAATAGTGAAGACATGAGAACAACCTTAATGACCATCAACAGATGAATGGATAAAGATGTGGTATGTATACACAATGGAATACTACTCAGCCATAAAAATGAAACAATGCAGCAACCTGGAACTAGAGATTATCACACTAAGTGAAATAAGTTAGAAAGACAAATACCATATGATATTACTTATATGTGGAATTTAAAATAGGACACAAATGAACTTATCTATGAAGGAGACTCAAAACAGACTTGCGTTTGCCAAGGGGGAGAGGGTTTGGGGAAGGGATGGATTGGGAGTTTGGGATTAGCAGATGAAAACAATTATATAAACGGGATAATCAACAAGTTCCCACTATATAGCACAGGGAACTATATTCAATATTTTGTGATAAACGATAATGGAAAAGAATGAAACATAATTTATATAAGTATAAAAAACACTTTGCTGTATAGCAGAAATTAACATTGTAAATCAGCTATACTTCAATAAACTTAATGGGAGATTTTAGACCTTTTATGATATACACACAATATTGTTTTTCCTTCTAAACACTCCTTTTGCTGTATCCCACAAATTTTACTTGAGTTATTTTCATTTAGTTCAAAATTTTTTAAAAATTTGAGAATTCTTTGAAGCCCATGTCTAGAAGTGTTTAATCTCCAAGTATTGATGTCTTCCAGATTTCTATTGATTTCTTTAACTCCATTATGCTCTGAGAACACACTTTATAGTTTCTTTTCAATTTATTAATGTTGTTTTAACAACTCCAAATGTAGTCTTAATGAATGCTGTGCATGACCTTTAAGAATGTATATTCTGCTGTTGCTGGATTAAGTCTTTTATAAAAGTCAATTGGATTCAGTTGACTGATATTGCTGTTCAGTTCAACTATGTCCTTCCTGATTTTCTGCCTGCTAATTACCTATAGAAGGATGCTGAAGTCTCCAAATAGAGAAATCCATTTCTCCTTGCAGTTCTATTGGATTTTGCTTCTTGTATTTTGATGCTTGTATTTTGCTTCTTGTATTTTGATGCCCTGTTAGGCATACGCACATTAAGGACTGTTCTGTCTTTTTGGAAAATTGACTCCTTTGTTATATAATGTCTCTTTTTTCTTGCTCTATCGTCAGCTTTGTGACGTGAAAATAGCTACTTTAATTTTCTTTTGATTCGCGTTAACATGGATATTACTCGACCCCTTTATTTTTGAATTATGCATTCAAATTGAAATATGTATTCAAATTGAGTTTCTTATAGATGAGACATGGTTGTCTTTAGGTCCACTTTGACAGTCTTTTAATGGGTATATTTGGACAATTGACATTTGGTTTTTAAGCTGGATTAATACTTGTTGCTGGTTTGTATTAGTTGCCTTTATTCTGTTTTTCATTTTTATAATCCACTCTGCCTTCTCTAGTTTTAGTTGAGCATTCTGTGTGATTGCTTTTTCTTAGTGCATTATAATTCTGATTTCAGTGATAGCTCTTGAGATCACAGTATACATTTACAACAGATCCCACTCTTTGAAAGAACACCATACCACTTCATGGGTAGTGCAATTATCTTACAGCAGTGTATTTCTAATTCTTCCCTCCTGTCTTGTATTTGTCATTCATGTCACTTATCCATAAGTTATAGCTGCCAAATACATTGTTATTTTAAACAATCTGTTCTGTTAGATTAACATTTTACCTTATACTCTCTAATGCTGTTTTCTTATATATCTGAATAACTCATTTTTACTCCTTTCTGAAGAATTCTATGAACATTTCTTTCAAGGCCAGTCTACTGGCAATAGATTCAGTTTGTCTTCTTCTTCACTTTTGAAGAATAGTTTCACCGGATACAGAATTCTAGGTTGTTTTTCCTTTCAGTACCTTAAGTGTTTTACTCCATTCTTGTCTGCATGGTTTCTGAAGAGTCCAGAGTAATTCTCATCCTTGCTCCTCGTAGACAAAGTATGTTTTTTCCTCCTCATTTCAAGATTGTCTACAGTTTGATTATATGCCTAGTTGTTGATATTTTGGTATTTATCCTGCTCGATGTTCTGAGTTTCCTGCATCTGTGATTTGGTGTCTAGCCTTAATTTTGGGAAATTCTCATTGTTCCTTCAAATATCTTCTGTTTCCTTCTTCATATTCATATCATGTGCATGTTACACTATCTGTAATTGTCCTGACATTGTGATATTCTGTTCTGTCCTTTTCATTTTTTTCTTTATATTTCAGTTTTGGAAGTCTCTTTTGACATTTCAAGCTCACTGATTCTTCATTCACATCTACTCTATCGATGAGCCCAAAAACATTATTTCTGTTAGTCTATTTTATTTCTAGCCTTTCCTTTTGATTCTTAGTTTCCGTTTCTGCTCACATTACTTGCCTTTTTTGCATGCTGACCACTTAGAGCCTTTAGCATATCAGTTTTAAATCCCCAGTCTGTTAATTCCAACATCCTTATCATTATCTGAGTCTAGTTCTGATATTTGCTCTCTTCAGACTGTTTTAGCTTCCTTTGCTTGTAACTTTTTGTTGAAAGCTGAACATTATGAACTGTACAAAATAAAACTGAGGCAAATAGGCCTTCAGTGTGAGGTTGTGTATCTAGCTAGGGGTTACACTGTTTACTGTAATTTTGTGTCAGACTAAACTTTCCTCTGATGTCTTTTTGTCTCCTGTTGTCTCTGGGATTCCCAGAGACTCATTAAATAAGGTCCTAGACGTGTAGTTTTCAGCTGTGTTCCCCGGCTCTTACGTTGGAAACCTAATAATGTAGGTCTATGTTGTGAGGGATGGGGAAGCATTCTAGAGTTCTGTGGTCCTCTGATTAGGTCTCAGCATTTTAGGGAGCCCGTAACCTACTGTGCTCCTCACAAGTATCCCCCTCCCCCCTTATGTGAAGCAGAAAGGCTAGAGGGGTCTAGAGTTGGGTATTTCCTTTCCCCTTAGACAGTTAGGCTTTGGTAAGAGTTTCTCTTGAAGGCAGGCCTTGTTAACACAACACACTGACATATTTCAAGGTAGTTACTGTCCACCCCTGCACTTCCTCTGCTGAAAGAATATGGAAATTTTCTATCTTCACTGGGAGAACCTGGTAGGTCTCTGGAGGTAAAACTCACTGAAGCATGGGTCCTCCAAAACTGGGTCCCCTTTAGACTCTTAAACTTATTCATACCAGCAGTCACCAGTTAGTTTAGGTTTCCTACTCCAGTACTGGGTCCTGTGAAGGTTTCCGCTATAGAGTCTCTGCTTGGGTAAGCAGTAGTTTTGTGTGTGCCTGTCTCTCCATTTTGTGAGCAACAGTTTCTTCTATTGTTTCCAATCAGGGTCCTTGGTCTCCTTAATCAATAGAAATTGATCAGAGGTCAGACAAGAAATTCGGGCAAGGCTTTGGGGCCCCTGCTGCAGCATGGGGGAGCGAGAGCAAACAGGTTCCCTTGCTTGCTCACTCCCTGATGGAGGGATGAGCTTGTTCCTTATATGGGGTGAGGATATGGGTGTGTCCAGAGGTTGGGCTGGAGGGGTGGCTTAGGCGGTTTGCCCACCCCATAGGTGGTGTGTGCAGGGGGCATGCACAATACCCTGTTTTTGCTCCCAACCCCCTGCTTTTGCTCCAGACCCTTCAAAAGTGACAGTTGAGTTTTCTGGTCTTTTTGTATCTTTTGTCTAGAATTTGCCCTAACTGTGTATGCATGCAGTTATTTTTAGTTCCATATAGTTTCTTTGTATTTTGTTGCTCGAGTAGAGGTGTGCCCCGGTGCAAGCACTGCGGCAAAGGGTCCCAGGTCCCAGCCTGTCTATGACTTTAGATTGATGGACTTATGAATAGTTACCAATTTTCAGTTTGTTCAGTTTTACTAGTTGCATGCATGGATTGACCACTTCCAAGCTCCTTACATGATGGGGGACTTCTAGCTTGGCACTACTACCTAAACCTTTGAAGACATCCCCATCCAGGAGAAAGTGCAACTCATCCACAAGAGTCACGATTTGTAACAGCAAGGTTTAAAAAACTCTTTTCACCAAGATGGGTTATGTTACAAAGCTCCCATTATAAGAATAGCCTGTTTTGTGCTTGGAACCAGGTGGACTATGAGCTTGACAGTGAACTTACACCCACTTTGAACACTGGCATCTGCTTTCGGGGAGCCACCTTCCTAATTAGGATAGGATATCACTCTTGGTTAGACAATATTTTCCTCCATATCTCAAGAGACTAAGTTCTAACAGTGAGAAAAATCAGTCCAGTAGCACTGGCCATAGTTGTAGCTTCAAAGGGAACAAGACATTACGTGGCATTTGACAGCAAGTTGCCAAGTATCTTGATTTAGCATGGGTAAGTTGTGTTTAATTATCTGTAGAGAATTGGTTCTCCTGAGATTCTTTTAAGCACAGCAGCATGATCAGACAGCTTCTGGTCCAATGGGAGGAAGAAGAGGAGAAAGCAGGTGCTTATTTGCCTTGGACCTCAAGTTTAGACATTTGAATGGTCTTACTGTACTTGGTGTCAGCTGTTCTTTTCCTTAGGATATTTCTATTTCAAAGAGACCCCAAACCATGCAGGAATGTTGGGTATGTCTTGTGTTACAATCTTTCATTGCTACAGCTGGGGAAACAGCTAAAGCTAGGATAGATCTTGTCCTCAAACTTCAATGGGACTGTCACTCACATATTAGCAGAGCAGTAAAGGGTGGGCTTGAGTTTTCCCAAATTCAGCTCAGTAGGGAAGCTTAGACAGGTATGCAGGAGCAAAGGTAGCCAGCTAACTGCTTATGGGTTCTGGAATATGGAGACAGCTTGCCTATTTTGAGGCAGTTGCTAGGTTCCTTATCTTCAGTAAGGCGACACAAGTAGTTATCACACTGTCATAGACCAGTTCTGTGTTTGTTCTGTATATGTCTTCTTCAGGCACTGGCATTATGACACAAGCTCTGGTGGCTACACTTAGGTATTCGTATCTTTCTCTGCTACACTCAATGAATGTTAGAAGTTTAAAGTAACTAAACTGAACAGAAACACCAATTTTGAGCATCTACTTATTCAGAGTAGCAACCAGGCAAGGAGTTCCTTGCCATCACAGAATTCAACTTGTTTAACAGATGTTGCCAGATGTAACGATAGAGTTTGAGATTAATCCAGTCACACAGTACTTTGAGTTGTATTGAGATCCAGTTTCAAAGCCCATACTTATCATACCCCTAGCCTTCAATGACCACAGAAAGGCTGAGGAGGTAGTCACCTTGGAACTGGATGCCAAAGTGTGAGGATGCCAGGGAGAGGAGGTAGAAAGCTTTATAAGCAAAGGCAACAGCTTGACCTGAGGCACAGGATTGAGTTTGTGGCATACTCAGGTCAACGTGGCTTGCTTCTAGCCTGGAGCCAACTACAGTACAATGAAAGTAAAGTGGACCCAAGGTTTTAAGAACAGAGATGAAAGCATTTTACTACCAGAAGGTAAAGACAGCTTTTAGCACTGAGCATTTAAAACTGTTTCCAATACTCTGGCTTCAGATTTTGTCTCTTGCCATTAAAGTGAATTTCAGATTGCCCCCCAATTCCTCCTCCAGCCTCGTTCTTATCAGCCATATTTAGCCTTTCTTCACACTTGGTATGTGCTCGGTTAAGTTCTACCCAGCTGCTAAAACCCAACTAACAGCTCACTGCTTCCCTAACTTGCTTTAACCTGAGTTCTTCTTCTCAAATCCTTTCATACAATCAACAGTTAATGTGTTTACATCAAGTTCAGTCATACAACCATTTCTCCTTCACATGCTCATGGGAAGTACTGTACTAGGCACTTGGTATTTGAAATATGTAGCTATTCTAGATGACTATAAATGTTTCCAGGGAGCTTTCTAGAGTCTACTCAAGCAGCAATATTTGAGTGCTTTGAATGTTTAGCTGTTGTGACTATTGTAAGAAATTTGCCCAGTTTCTGAAATCCTTTTAAGTTTCCCCTCCCCCTCCAGCAGCTGAAGTTTACTTGCTTGACTATAGCCCAGATGTCCCTTATTTGGCAAATAACCACCTCCATACAATCTGTTCACCTTAAAACCTTCATATAGGTGATAAGAAAAATGACTCTGATTTCCATGGAGATCTATAAACTTGTTATAAGTCTTACAACACCTCATGTCATGAGAATCAATTCAGTCCTCAAATAGTTTTACCAGCTGGTCACCCCAATTCTACTTGGCTGAAATAAATCACTGGGTTGGAAGAGCTCTTGGCCATGGGCTATGGAAACCTGAGTCTGTGCAAAGTGGGGAGGCAGAGTCAGAGGCAAAGTCAACTTCTTCCTAAGAGCTTTCACACTAGACATCAAAACTATTGGAAGGCTTTATCCCCTTAAATTATGCTCATTTGTCTTGAGATTCTGGATTTCTAAACTACCATTTCTCAAACAGATTAGAGAAACATTCCCAAGATTATAGACAGGACTGCTCGACTCAAATTGTTTTAATTAGGCTTGTGCAAGTACCCGGAGTCACAGCTAAAGGTGATTCACTTAACAGCCCTCCCGCTGAAGGAGGGCCTAGCAAGCAGCAGGCCCCTACATGTTGCAAAACAAGGCCTCTTTAGCGACTTCAGCTGAGCTACTGGCTGATAGAAAGAGGCACAATTTCAGAGTACTTGATTCAACAGGATGAAATGCCAGAGCTTTTAGGATCCAAGACATAGGGTAAAGGAGTGACCTAATGATATGCAAGTTAAAAAGTTTACTCTTAAAATAAATCTAAGTAGTTGATGGAAGCAGCCTATACATGCACCTAGCAGGTTAACATGCCCAGTCCCAAATGCTTGTTTCCATGTTTATTGACTTGCCATTCAGTAGTCTCCACTTAAGCACTAAGGCTAGCCCTGAACTTAGAATACCCCAAATAAACCCACATTCAGACACTTTACTCCTCTACATAGTATCTGGATGTTATTTCACATCCAACTCTCCATATCTTCATTGGTAAAGTCTAGTGAAATTAAGTAGGCTGCTTCTCCAGAGATGCTCAACCCTTTTTCTCTCTCCCTAGAAGAGTTGTCAAGTGTAGCTTATCCTGCTTCTCTCTACTCAGTTGGTACTTGGCCATTAACTACTGTTGAATACAAGTGGGTTCTAGTAGCTTGTCGGCATCAGCCCCACCATTTTATCTGGTCAGGACCTCAGCAGAAAAGTTGAGCCCCAAAAGCAGTACGGTTAGTCACAATCCAACTTGAGCTCTTGTTTCTTCCCTATTTGGGAAGTGCTAGCCCTAGTGAATAGGATGCCCCCAAATGATGTGCTTGGCTCCCAATGCACGCTGGGGCCTTGAGTCTTTGAGAAACCCCAGTACAGGAGAACAGAGCTCCATGAACATGTATGTAGTTAGAAACAACCTTCCTATAAGAGGAACAGCCTGGACTAACTACAAAAGATTTTTCTAAGCTGGGGGACAGGCACAGACGATCAGTTTGCAAGTTCAATTTATAGAAGAGATAAAGCCTGACCTTTCCTATCATTGTGTTTCATCCAGAGAGCAACTCCCCAGAAGCATATTTCTCCTGTGAAAGGACATGGTGAGCGCTGAGAGAGGGGCGCCTCTTCAGGCGATTAGAAAAGAGGTCCTGTAGGCAAGCTTCCACCTTGCTCAAAGCGGATTAGGCAAAGTCTGAATGGAGAGGAGAGAGGCGTCATTTCAGAGTTGTGCAGCCTTCCCATGTTTAGAGAACTACCTTCTTCAGAACCGAGGTAGAGGGATGAGGTGAAGAGCTAACTCTCCTGAAGAGGTGAAAATGCTTTGTAAGGAAAGCCAAAGTGAAAAGAGAAGAGTCTTTTTAGTAGAACAGTCTTCTAGGTCCTGGAGATAGGACTGAGAAAGCTCTTACAGAAAGAAAGCAGATGCCATTTCTTCACCACCCTCCATCCAGTTCCCCCCTCACCCAACCGCCATCTGATTACAAAACTGCTAACTTACAAAACTCAGCAAGATGCCCACCCTCCAGAGTAGAGTACAGCAGCGCCCCCTCGCCCCTCACAGCACAGCTGGTGCCCAGCCTCTGCTTTTAAAGGCCAGCATCCTTGGCGCATGCTTGCTAAGGAATGAAGCATCGTCAGGAAGAGGAAAAACACCTGTCCTCCCATCTCTCTTCTTGCTCTCCACCTCAAAGACCCCCCCACCCCACACCTCATCAAGGAAGAAGAGGGGAAGCTGAGAGTAACTGAGGCAGCAGCTTTAGGAGGTGGCATAACTGTGCACAGCCGTGCTGCCTCCTCCTCCTTTTTTTTCACCTTTACCTCAAGCCCTGCCTTAATATTTATGCTGCAAAGTGTCTAGGGAGGGGTAGTTCTCAAAAAGTAGCTCTGAGGACCTTAGTGTTATTTTACCAAATGAATGCAAGATTTCTCCTATGGGTATCTCCACTTGTAGATAGAACTGCCAGATTTAACAAAGAAAAGAACAAGATGCCTAGTTACTTTTGAATTTCAGACAGTCCACAAATAGTCTTGTAGTATGAGTATGATGCATACAAGCTCTGCCGTCCTATTTGGGATGTATCTGTAGTGTGAAATTACTTGTTGTTTATCTGAAATTCAAATGTAACTGAGCATCCTATATTTTAATCTAGCAATCCTACTCGTGGGGCCCCAGGCCACCCAGAATACTCAGCCAAATGCTGGTTGAGTTCTTTGCGATGGTAATGAGGGAAACCAGCCAAGAAGACCTATTGCTGCTGCTCTATTGCATCTGAAAGTTTGAACCACTAAGCAGATCCAGTTCCATTCTGCCCTGAAGAGAGTTGCCCTCACCTCTGGCTGGCTTGAGAGAGTAGTCCAAAACCTGAAGTTGTCCCTTGAGGAAGACTCGGTGTTAAACATCCTGTATGATGTGGAATAGATTTAGCCTTCTCCATGGTTATTCATTTCCCCAGCTGTGAAATAACCTAAACTCAGTAATGATGGCTACTATTCACAGAGCCAGACCCTTCATGCTCGTTATTTCTAATTCTCTCGACAATGCTGCTAGTTAGGCATTATGATCTTTATTTTACAGGTTTACATTTTACAGAACTCAGAGAAACAAAGAGCCATGAATAAGAGCTAGGATTTAAACCCAGACCCACTTGATTATAAATCTTGGGATCTTTTCAGTTCTTTATAACCACTTCTCTAATTTTTTCTGGGTTGTTCATACATGTCTGTTAGGTTGCTTGCTTGTTTTTTGTTTGTTTGCAATTAGGTAATATGTGTGATACAAAAATTAAAAGGTTTAAAAGGGTGACAAATAAGACTCCCTCCCTGGCTTGTCTTCTATCCACTCAGTTCTCCCAGAGACAATCAGCCAGTTAACAGTTTTCAGTCTTTTTTCTCTTCCACACAAAGTGTACTTTTATACAAATTTTTCTGCATTTCTCTTTTTTTCTATTGAAGATCTTTGCATTTCAGTTAACATCAAAGTGTCTATTTTAATGGTTGCATATAATTCCATTGTACAGATGTACCATAATTTATTTTACCCAGTACTTTATAGAAGTAAAATAGGCTTCTTTCCCATCTTTTGCCTTTTTTACAGACAATGCTTTAATAAATATCTTTTTATAACCTTATATTTGTACGTGTGCTATCCATGGGATGCATACTTAGGAATGGAATCACTTGAATCTCTGCCAGTCTGATAGGTGAGTAAAAATAGTGTCTCATTATGGTTTTAATTTGCATTTACCTTATTATAAATACGACTGAGGATCTTTTCCTATGGCTGAGACTTTCACTTCATTTTCATTTCATTTTTCATTTCTCTTTTTGGAATTATCCATCTGGGTTGTCTGGGACCCCAGGAATGAAGATGTCACATGAATAAATATCGAATAAAATAAATATTTTACGGTTGGTAAAATGTCAAGTTGTTAGACCTTTCCTTATTAATTTGTAGAAGCACTTCATAGTCTCAAAAAATACCCCTTTGCCTGTGATTCGAGTTTTAAATATTTGTAGGTTGTCTTTTAACTTTGTGCCTTGTAATTTTTCTAATTCAGGGTTTTTAATTTTTAGAGTTATGACTTCAGAATTTTATATCAAACTTAGACTTTCTCTATTTCAAGGTTATAAAACAAAATCTCCATTTTTTTTGGCCTACACTTCCATTTTTAACAGTATTTAAATATTTTGACTAGTCATAAATTTTTGTCATCTGTACCTCAAATATTTTCTTCCAGGTTATAATTTTCTATTGCCTTTTTATGATAGATTATTTGGTTGTTCCAGGTTATTTGCCTCCTACCTCTTCATAAGAGAAGTTTAATCTTTTCTTGTTGACCTGCAGTGCGTCCTACCCAGGGAAGGAGTCAATATCTCATGCCACTGAGGTGTACTTGGCAAATGATCACCAATGTTTTTACAAAATGAGATCATGTTACACATTTGGTTTTTGCTTGAAAGGACATCATTATTTTCTCTCTTGCTCTTTTCTCTTTGTCACAAGAATGGCTTGTCCCAAAAAAAGGCTGGACCAAGGTTAAAGTTGATACACAGCCACCAAGAAGTAATGTGAGTGAGAAATAAATGTCTACTGCTATAAACAACTGAGATTTTAGGGTTGTTTGTTACCTCAGCAAAGCTAGTTCACATTTTAATTGTGTCTATGTTTAATCTTTGTATCATGAAGTATAACATACATCCAAAAAAGGAAACAAAACAAATATTCCCTGCCATAAATCACCACTATGTTAAACCCGATGTTACCAACACCACCCAGGTCAAGAAGTGAAATATTGCCAGCCCTCAAAAATAAGATTATACCTTTTCCTTATTGTTATGAGCTGAATTGTATACCAGCACCACCACCCCTCCCCGGCCCAAATTGAAATGTTGAACTCCTAACCCCCAGTACTTCAAAATGTGACTGTATTTGGACATATGGCCTTTAAAGAAGTAATAAAGTTAAAATGAAGTCATTAATGGGCCCTAATTCATAGGACTGATGTCCTTATAAAAAGAGGAAATTAAAAAAAAATTAAAAAAAAAAGAGGAAATTAGGACAAAAATATTCACAGCAGAAAGACCAGGTGGAGACATTGGAGAAAACAGCCATCTACAAGTCAAGAAGAAAGGGCTTGGGCTTCCCTGGTGACACAGTGGTTGAGAGTCCTCCTGCCGATGCAGGGGACACGGGTTCGTGCCCCGGTCCGGGAGGATCTCACATGCCACGGAGCGGCTGGGCCCGTGAGCCATGGCCACTGAGCCTGCGTGTCCGGGACCTGTGCTCCACAGCGGGAGAGGCCACAGCAGTGGGAGGCCCGCGTACCGCAGAAAAAAAAAAAAAGAAGAAAGGGCTCAGAAGAAACTAACTCTGTTGACATCTTGATCTCAAACTTCTAGGCTTCAGAATTGTGACAAAATAAATTTCTGTTGTTTAAACCACCCATTATGTGGTGTTTCCTTATGGCAGTCCTAAGAAACTAACACACCCATTATATTGGGTTCCTTGCTACCCATTATCAATAATCTCTATACTTACTTCCATCACTATAGTTTGTTGCTTGGTTTTTTTAATCTTCATAGAAATATGATCATACACTTCGTGTGTGTGTGTGTGTGTGTGTGTGTCTTGTGCTCATGATTATGTTTGTGAGATTCATCACTTTCTTTGCTATAAAAATACAGTTGATCCTTGAACAACACAGGTTTGAACTGCATGAGTCCACTTATATGTAGATTGTTTTCAACAAATTCTACAGTACTACATGATCCAGGGTTGGTTGAATCCATGGATGCTGAACTGCGGATACCAAGGGCTGACTATAAAGTTATACGCACATTTTTGACTGTGCAGAAGTTCAGCATCCCTAATCCCCATGTTGTTAAAGTTAAACTGTATTCCACTGAGTATTAACCCATTCTACTGTTTGTGAACTTTTGGGTTGTTTCCAATCTGAACTTGTTATGAATAATACTACTACAAAATTCTTGAACACATCTCTTGGCATTTATGTGCATATGTTTCTGTTGGGTATGTATCAAAGAGTAGAATTGCTGGGTTATAGGGTATGTATACATTCAATTTTGGTAGACAATGTCAAATAGTCTTCAAAATGGTTTTAATAATTTATATCCCCACCATAAGTTCAGGAGAGTCTCTGAATTTCTACATCCTTGCCAACATTTATAATTATAAGACTTCTTGAGGTTTTTTAATTCAAGAATTTAAAATGCTTTCTCATTATGGTTTGAATTTGTATTTTGTGATTAAAAAGGAAGTTAAGTACCTTTTCATATATTGTTTGGTCATTAGAATATCCTCATCTGCAAAGTCTTTGTTCATGTTTCTATCAGATTGTTGGTATCCTTCTTACTGATTTGTGTTCTTTCTATATTGTGGAAGTGAGCCCTTTGTTGTTTACTATGATATAAATATATTCTTTCATTCAGAAAATGTAAACTTGTCCCTATCTTACACCATGGTAAAAAATCAATTCCAGATAGATTGTGGGCCTAAGTAAAAAGCAAAACAAAGCAAAACAATACAACTCTCAAACGATAATATGGAAGAATATCTTCATGACTGATGTAGGGAAAGTAGGGCACAAAAACTAGACTGATAAATTTGATCATAACAATATTATGATATTGTTCACCCAAAACCACCATTAAGAGGATGAAAAGGCAAGCGCACAGAAAGGAGGGGATATTTTTGGAGATATTTAAGGGAAGTAAATCCTCATTTTCATAGGCAGAAAATAATGGATAATATTTAAAGTTGATTCATTAAGAAATAGTAAAACAAACATTGGTTAAAGATTGAAAAACACAGAAGCACATAATAGATTTCTGGGAATAGCTGTTTCTGGGAATAGGACTGGACATGAGAATTGGTGGGAAAGAGAAGAACTCTTGGTTTTCATTGTAATCTCTCTATATAATTTGATTTGTTAATTATGTGCATATATTACTTTGATTTTTTAAAAAGATACTCTTAAAAGTATAGTATTTCTTAAACCCTAACTGAAGTACTTCTGGATTAGAGAATGAAGACACCTCCCCAGAAATGTAGGCGTGTCCTAAAACTGCAATGATAAACTTAAAAATGCTTTCAAGGATTGTATTTTATAGTAAAATCACAAGAATTTTGTATTCTTCCTCATAATCATGTTAGTTTAACTGAAACAAGCCTTTTATTTAAAGTACTTACATATTCACTCAAGCCATCAAGTAAATTTCATGCTCAGGAAGGTACAGCAGGTTTACTCTTTGGCTTCAAGTAGCCCCAGGACACCCCTGAGAGCCCCCTGGAGCTGTAAGTAACCCAGTTTGAGAAGGATATTTCTAACTTGTTAATGCTGCCATAATGGCTAAATATATTATAGCTTCCAGATGTTGTATCTACTTCAGATGTTAGATAGGGAGCATGGGGGAGCGTAATTGAAACAATGTTCATCTTGCAATCAGAAGATCTATTTGAGTTCAGACTGGGACCTTACTTTGGGCAAGTCACTTTAAATCCCATGACTTTAACCTCCTCAACTGTAGAACAATCCTAATAAGTACTGATTTTTTCTACTACCCCACAAAGTTGTTCTGTGGCTTATGTGAGAAATTATTTTGTAAACCATGTAACATGTGTCTTCCAGAGTATTGGCAGTCAAATTTTAATGCCAATATTTTAAATATAAGTTGGTTACTATGATATGTATTAGCATCTTTATAGTCTCTATCTCCTACTCCAAGGAGTTTACATTTGACCAACGAGTGAGTTCTATTTGATAAACATTTATAGCATCCTCTCTACATCAGGCTATGTGCTAGGAAGAAATGTGCATCATAGATATAGTAGAAATGCCTTTCATGTGAGCATACATGCTGCATATTTTCTTAGTTGTGTTTCCTTGGTGAAGTCATTTCCCTTTTCTGGGCTTCAGTTTCTTTATCTATACAACGGGGATGTTGGGACTTTGCACATAATTAGAATTTATTGAGTTCCAATATCCTATATTTACCAGGACTCTTTAATGCCTTTTTAAAAATCTGCAGCAATTATTTATTGAGTACCTTCTCCGTACTCAATATATGAGTTAGGGTTCAACCAGGAAGCACTCCATATTGAGCTCAGAGGAAACCAGTTACATGGGTGAAAGGGCTAAGAAGCCAAACACCGGGCAGAGATGGACCCAGACAGACTAGTGGCTAGACTAGAGAAGAGACACAACCAGGGCCAGAGACACTGTGTAAGTCAGAGAGGGGAGGGAGGATAACCTGGATTCTTCTTTTTCCTCTGCCTCTTATCTCTGACTTGCACCTTCCGGGGCCCAATCTGGTGAGAACTTTCCAACCAGTAGCCTGGGAAATTCAGGAGTCATAACCAGTGATACAAAGCAAAGGGTAAGGAATGGATCTGAGCACAAACAGCACACAGACTGGCCCTCTCACTATGGTGCTTGGTACTCCAAAGAGCTTATGATGTACTGGAGGAAACCAAACGCATAATGATGAAGCAACAAAAATTACAATAATAATAGTTGTAATGTTTCATGCATATATGTTATCTGAAACATTGACATTTTTGTCTTCATTTTTCAGATGAGGAAACAGACTAGAGAGCTAACTTGCATAAATTTATAGAGCAAGTAAAAATGAAACTGAATTGGAACCTACAACACCTGCCTCCAAAGGATGTAATTTTCTTCTGTACGAATTAGATGTTCTCAATAAGAGGAGTGTTCAGAGAACAGCAAAGTCTCTATTTCCTCATCTGAGAAATGGGATTTGAAACAGCTCCAATATTAATTCTTTATCATTACAGCTTAGAATCATCTAGGAAGACTTTATAGAAAAGGTGAGATCTTTGGGGGTCTTGAAGGATATGTAGGACTCATAGTGAAAGGGTATAAGTAAAGTTCCTTTTGTTTTCCCTCTCTGAGAAATCTCTTCTCTCTCTGCAGATTTCATTTGCGTTTTGAACAATGAAACCTAATATTGCTTCCAGGAACCCTAATGAGCCCTCCTAAGTTTATGCTTAGGTATGCAAAGCAGTTGTCACATCATACAGCTCTGGGGCCTTGGGGGCATCCCAGAGAGTGTCCTGGATTCACTTCCCATCCCCAGTGCCTTGCACCCTGAGAGGTACCTGCATGTAGACATTAGCTCTCCTGGGCAACTGGATTTCTATTGGCCATACATCTGAGAATTCTCAAGAACACTGTTTATTCCTTGAGAAATCTGGAATGAATTAAGCTGAATAAATTGGCTCTCAACTTGGCTGTTTCAAATGGCAGCAAAGAAATAACATATGCTGCTTTTCCCCCTTTCTCTTTCTTTCCTTTTTTTCTTTATGGAAGGGAAATGAAAACACACCCATATCCACACAAAAATTAGATTTGGTCAAACCATGCTCCACTTCTCCAGCAAGTGGAAACCTTTGATCAGAATATTTAGGTGTCTCTGAAGAGTGTTAGTATAGCAAGAAACCTGGGGAATTCATTCTAATGCATGTCCGCAACCTGTGCAGCATAAATCTAAGTTGAATGGCCGTGTCTACAGAGCCAATCTGTAGCTGAGTTGCTAGGGCTACTGATGCAGTAAGCAAACACAACAAAGAATTTTCCCTTCTTAATCCTCTGCAGATATTACCTTTCTCCTCAATGCCAAACATTCATCAAAAGAAAACCATATGGAGACTTTGAAACATTATTCAGAAAAAAAATAAAAAGAAAAAAAAGGATAAATAATCGAGGCATAATTAGTCATGATTTTACCTGACACATGCATGATTTTAATTGTTTAATCTCAGTTTACAAATAATTAATGATAACAATGATAAGTGCACTTTTGAGCACTCTGCTAAGTCCTTAGCATGTACTGCCTCATTTGTATGTGACAATAGTCTCAGAATCAAAATACTATTATTATCCTTACCTCATAGATGATAAAACTGAGCCTTAGAGAGTATAAGTAAATTTCCTGAGCTAACACATTTAGAAAGTAAAGGAGCCAGATTTCGACATTAAGTTTATCTGTCTTGCCCAGCTCTTAACCCTATGTGATGGACATGGAGATGTGCTGCCCAGATTCCCCTTCAAGAAAGGATTTGTTGCCCCAGCTGCTGGGGCTGCTGTCAGCAGACAGAATTCAGCTGTCAGCTCCTTCGGGGTCAACTCAGCTGCAGAGTGTTGCCTCACCCAAGGTCAAACCTTTCCCAGGGCTGCTCGCATCCAATGACTAATGGCAGTCCTAGACACGTGCATACATCGTATTCCATGGTCAAGCTGGAGCCTTTCCTGTCACCTGGTATATGGCCAGAGAATTACTCTGAGGTGTGGAGAGTGATGCCTTTAGAACCTAAAGAATCCTGCCAAGTGTTTCTGCTTCCTTCTTTACGGTAGCAGGTACAAGACCCAGGAGTCTGTCTTTTAATTGGAGTGCATGCCCCAACATGCCCTTGACCACTGGATCCCTAAGTACTTTACTGAAGTGGCAGATCTCTGAATCTTTGTAGGTTTTATTTCACATCTTCTGGAGCACTTTTGTCTTCCCAAGGCCTCCAGTGTACTAGATACTCATTGCTCATTCCACTCGATCCACATGATGTCATCAATATGATGTTCCATGTCATGTCCTTGAGGTTCAAATCTCTTTAGACTGTATTATAATTGACAATGGACAAATTAACATGGACGTGGCAAAATTGTACATGAATATTTTGTCTCTTCCATGTGATGCTGACTTTTAAAAATCTTCTTTTCTGATTGGAATAGGAAGGAACACATTCACCAAGTCAAGCCTCCTGAGGCTCTATTAATCTTCTCCATCAAAGATACCACCTTTAACACAGCAGCAGCACTGGGACCACTCCTTGATTGAGCTTGCAGTAGTCTACAGTCACTTTCCAGAATCTATTTGCTTTCATCAGGGACAGTATTAGTGAATTCAATATGATAGTGTCCTCTACTCCTACATCCCTGAGATCCTTAAGGTGACATTCATCTCCTCCATCCCATAGGAAACTGATACAGTTTTTGATGTGCTATCTTAGGGTGATGAAGGCATGTTACTGTAACTGCCAGGTATGTCAATCTATTTATACATTCAGAGGCTGGGGAAATGACAACCAGGTAAGCCTGTGGACCAGTGGACTGATTGTTAGCCAACCTTTGGCCAGGATTCCATTTGCAGGGCTTTTATATTTCCCCACTGTAATACAGGATCTGTGATAATTCTCTATGTCTTTTGGAGTTCCCCTTTCCCTAATCAAGTAAATGGCTGAAGTTCCCTTTGGGGAAAGCCCGTGGGAATTAACACAGTATACACTTGCAGGTCTTTCCTCACGGTGACTGAGCCACATCTTCAAGTCAACAAGTTCTCAGCCTAAAAACTGTCTCAGGTATGGGAACTAGGCAAAGGATTTGAACATTTTATTAGGACAATCTCCTTCAGTCTCTTGCTCCTCTATTCTTGCTTTCTTTGCATCATATATATTAAGATTAAGAGGTATCCTCATTGACTGCCCATCTATTTTGCCCATTAGGATGTGGTGTTATATTAACAATCTCCACTGCTGGTTGCCATCTCAACTTTACAAGTAATATGATAACTGCAAACTTGTGGCTTCAGGTAGCTAACCACCATCACCTGAGCTCTATTGTTCCATTTGGGGATGGAGGGTAGCATCATACACATTACTATCAACAAACCAACCTCTATGACAACTCTCCTACCTCTGTGACAAGTCTATAGATATTCAACAACAAAGAGGCTTTCTTACCTCATCAGAGAAGAGAGAGCCTTTGTTCTGTGGGTCTCAGAGTAGAAAAGCAGCATCATAGACTGGATATGTTTCCTTTTGTTTCCAACTGTCCCAAAGAGATAGGCATCAGGTCTGTCCTTTTATGGAGTCAGTTGGAAATGGTTTTCACTTTTGTGTAATTAGTTAAAAAATAAGAGCCAAGTAGAATACTGCATCAAATTAGAGATGGCTGGTATTCAGGGAAAGATTTGAATCTTTCCAACAACAACAACAAAACAATATACAGAAAAGAAAATTACAGGCCAATATCCCTGATGAACATAGGTGCAAAAATCATCAGCAAAATGTTAGCAAACTGAATTCAACAATACATTAAAAGGATCCTACACCATAATCAAGTGGATGTAAGAATGGTTCAACAACTGCATATCAATCAATGTGATACAGCACATAAGAAATTGAAGGATGAAAATTATATGATCATCTCAATAGATGCAGGAAAAAGCATGTGACAAAAGTCAACAACCATTCATGACAAAAACTCTCAGCAAACTAGGTATAAAGGGAACATACTACAACAAAATGAAGTCCATTTATAACAAGCCCACAACCAACAACATAATAATAAAAGGCTGAAAGCTTTTTCTCTAAGATCAGTAACAAGAAAAGTATGCTCACTCTTACCACCTTTATTCAACATAGTACTAGAAGTCCTAAGCAGAGCAATTAGGTAAGAAAAAAAAATAAAATGCATCCAAATCAGAAAGGAAGAAGTAAAATTGTCTCCATTTGCAGATGGAGACAAAATATGACATAATATTATAAATAATAAATAAAGACAACCAAAAAACACTTACTACTTTTTTTTTTTTTTTTTTGCGGTACGTGGACCTCTCACTGTCGTGGCCTCTCCCGTTGTGGAGCACAGGCTCCAGATGCGCAGGCTCAGCGGCCATGGCTCACGGGCCCAGCCACTCTGTGGCATGTGGGATCTTCCCAGACTGGGGTACGAACCCATGTCCCCTGCTTCGGAAGGCAGACTCTCAACCACTGCGCCACCAGGGAAGCCCACTTACTACTAATAAACAAATTCAGTAAAGTTGAAGGATAAAAATAGAACAATATACAATAATCAGTGGTGTATCTATACATTAACAACAAACTATCAGGAATTAAGAAAGTGATCCCATTTACAATTGCATCAAAAAGAATAAAATACTTTGGAATAAATTTAACCAAGGAAGTGAAAGATCTGTATACTCAAAACAATAAGATATTGATGAAAGAAATTGGAGAAGCAACAAGTAAATGGAAAAATACTCTATGCTTATGGATTGGAAGAATTAATGTTGTTAAAATGTCCATACTACCAAAACAATCTACACATTCAGTGCAATCCCTATGACAATTACAATGACACTTTTTCACAAAAATAGAACAAATAATGCTAATACTTGTTTGAACCTCAAAAGACCCTAAATAGCCAAAATAATCTTGAGGATAAAGAAGAATAAACCTGGAGGTATCACACTTTCTGATTTCAATCTGTATGACAAAGTTGTAGTGATCAAAACAGTATGGTATTGACATAAAATCAGACACATAGATCAATGGAACAGAATAGAGAGCCTAGAAATAAACCCATGTATATATGATCAATTAATGTATGACAAAGGAGCCAAGAATATATAATGGGGACAGGATAGTCTCTTCAATAAATGGTTTTAGGAAAATTGGATAGCCACTTGCAAAAGAATGAAACTGTACCCCTATTTTACACCACACACAAAAATCAATTCAAAATGGATTAAAGTCTTAAATTTAAGACCTGCAACTGTAAAAATCCTAGAAGAAAACAAACATAGGGAATAATCTCCTTGAAAAAAGTCTAGGCAATGATTTCTTGATCTGACACTAAGAGCAAAGGCAAGAAAGAAAAAATTTAAAAAGAGGGACTACATCAAAGTAAACAGTTCCTCCACAGCAAAGGAAGACATCAACAAAATAAAAAGGCCACTTACAGAATGGGAGAAAGTAATTGCAAATCATATATCTGATAAGGGGTTAATATCCAAACTATATAAAGAACACACAAACACAACAACAAAAACAAAAATCTGATTTAAAAATTGGCAGAGAGTGTAAAATAGATAGCTAGTGGAAAGCAGCTGCATAGCACAGGGAGATCAGCTCGGTGCTTTGTGTCCACCTTGAAGGGTGGGACAGAGACACAAGAGGGAGGAGATATGGGGATATATGTATACATATAGCTGATTCACTTTGTTATACAGCAGAAACTAACACACCATTGCAAAGCAATTATACTCCAATAAAGATGTTAAAAAAAATTAGGCAGAGAAACTGATGTTTCCAAAGAAGACAAACAAATGGCTACAGGTGCATGCAAAGGTGCTCAACAGCACTAATCAACAGGAAAATGCAAATAAAAAAATAATGAGATGTTATGTCGCACTTGTTAGAATGGCTATCATCAAGAAGATGAGATAAGTGTTGGTGAGGATGTAGAAAAGAGGGAACACTTGTGCACTGTTGGTGGGAATGTAAATTGTTGCAACCACTATGGAAAACAATATCAAGCTTCCTCAAAAAATTAAAAATAGCACTACCATATGACCTAGCAATTCCATTTCTGAGTATATAACCAAAGGAAATAAAAACAGGATCTTGAAAAGATATCTGCACTCCCATGTTCAGTGCAGCATTATTTACAATAGCAAAGATATAGAAACAACCTAAGTGCCCATCAATAGATGAGTGGATAAAGAAGATGTTGCATATATCTATATCTGTATCTATATCTATATCTATTACCTATATCTATACCATACACACCAATGTAATATTATTCAGCCATGAGGAAGAAGGAAATCCTGCTGTTTGTGACACGTTGACCCCTAAGGGCATTATGCTAAGTGAAATAAGCCAGAGAAAGACAAATACTGCATGCTAACACTTATATGAGGTATCTGAAAAAAAAAAGTCAAAGTCAGAAACAGAGACTAGAAAAGTATCTGCTAGATTCTGGGGCATGGGAAAAATAGGGAAAGGCTGGTAGAAGACTACAAACTCAGCTCTAAGATGAATAAATTCTGAGGGTCTAATGTATAACATGGTGACTATAGCTGACAACTCTGTATTGTATAGTTGAAATTTGCTAAAAGAGAACTTAAATGTTCTTACTAAAAAATTACATATATATAGAAATATGTGAGGTGATAAATGCATTAATTAAGTAGATGGGAGGGAGGAATGCTTCACCATGTATACGTATATCAAATCATTATGATGTACACTTTAAATATCTTACAACTTTACTTGTCAATTATACCTCAATAAAGCTAAAAAATAGTCTCTAACCTTTTAAATAAATGTTTGTGAAAAAATATACAAATCTTTTAAAAAATATATGTAAAAACTAACTACATTTCAAACTTAAGATTGGTTCCAAAATTCAAACTTTTGTATTAAAATCAAATTGCTTTATAACTATATTTATAATTTAGTAGAAAGATGACCAAAAAAACCCTTCTTTCATAGTTATCTTTTATTGGATAGCCCTGAGTCTCACTAAGGAGGGGCGTTTCCCGAGTTACCTTAACAAGGTGGGAACTCATAACACTTGCATTGTTTAATCTGTGTTCTCCACTTATCTTCAAGCTCCCTAAGATAAAGCCCACGTCTATCCTGTTCACCTCTATTTCACCATGTCTAGTATAATGCCTGGTACCTGGTCTAGCATAATGCTTAGCAATATTTATTTATTCATTCATTAATTCATTTATTATTAATAAACACTGGATGAGCAAACAATAGATGCATAGATTAACATATTCCATCAAATCAAATTTAGATTCTTAGTCATCCATTGCCTAATGGGTGTCTTTTCTCCATCTTGGTCACAAAT
Source organism: Leucopleurus acutus (assembly GCF_964270905.1). Lineage (NCBI taxonomy): Eukaryota > Metazoa > Chordata > Mammalia > Artiodactyla > Delphinidae > Leucopleurus > Leucopleurus acutus. The sequence continues at coordinate 146,645,657 of NC_139143.1, read as the reverse complement.
AGATATTATCTCTTCAGCCCTTTAAGTGGAAGAAATCCCAGAGGATGTAATTTTTACTCAGGGAGCCAAAACAGGAAGGAATACATTAAATGTGAGCCATTGGGAATCCTGCCCACCTCAGGACGTTGGTAGTGTTTTAATGAGACAGACCCATATCTACTTCCTTTGCTCCATCCACTTCCCTCTTATAGCATGTATCTCTGTGGAATCTCATTCTCAGCAACATGTAATGCTAGCCTTAACATATGAGCAGAAATAAAGAGTGACCTTTTCCAAGTTTCTTAGTTTCGACACTGCCCATATACATAGTGTCTTTTGTGAATTGGTCTTAGCCTTTAGAGGCACTGAGTCCTTGTTTCCTTTTTGGGCAACTTCTAAGTCATGAGCCTTGTCTTAGAAAACTTACAGCTCTTCATCTTATCATCTCATTTGATACTCCAATGGTCCTATGAGGTAAGAGACCAGATGTCATGCATGGAAAGACCAGTGAACCAGAGATAAGTCAGAAGAAAAGGATGTGCATTTCTCTCTACTATTTATCAGCTGTGTGATCTTAGGCAACCCTCATGACACTAATAAAAAGCAATGCATTTTATTAGATTCAAAACCCAATGAATACTTAATGAGTGTCGTTTATGTGTATGGTTCTAGATACTGGAGACACAGTGGAACATAAGACAGGTAAGGTCTCTTTTCTCACAGCTTTCATTCTAGAGTGGTACAGACAAACAGAAAGGTGACAAATAGATAAGAAAAATTTGAATATTAATATGTGTCATCAAGAAAAAAATTTTAATTAGTGATGGATTTAATTGTGACCAGTAGAAGTTATTTGAACTGGGAGGTCAGAAAACTCCCATCCCTTGAAGTGGTGAAATTTTCCATATTTGAAGAACAAAAACAGAGTCAGACATACGAAGATTCAGGTGAAGTGTTTTCCAGACAGAAGGAACAGATATTTAGAGGTGATTACAAAAGTTCTGAGATGGTACAAGCTGAGTTGTGTCTGATAATTCTTACCTTCAGTGACTCTCAATTTACAGAAGATACATCTAAGGCCTAGAGCAGTAAAGCTGCTTGCTCAGAAGTAGAGGCTGAGATCTTATAAAAGGTTTCTTGTAAGAGATTCAGATCCATAACTTCAGACTAAAGAGAATAATTTTCACTGCTTAAATTCATAGATACCTTAGTTTAGACCCTCAGGACTCTGTCCCTGGGTTGTTTCAGTTGATTTCTAATTGGTCCCTCAGCATCCATATCCACCTCCTTGCCCCTTCCCAGCCCAACCCTACTTCATCTTATGTATTGAAGATGGCCAGAGTTACGGTTATAATACACAAGTCTAATCTTGCCCCCCGCCGCTTTTTTTTGCTTTAAACACTTTCTGTTGCTGCCAACAGCCTAAAGGTAAAGTCCAAGCCCTCCAATTCATTATTCAATCTATTCCCAAGATTTTCAACCTTGTCTCTTACCACCACTTTTCCTCACATTCTCTTTTTAGCCTCAATAAATAAAATGCCATGTCATTTTATGCCTCCACTTCTTTAAACATACTGTTCTCCTTTGTTAGTAAATTTTAATCACCTATTAATTACTCTCTCAGCTGATATTTAGTGTGTAAAGTGCATCACTCCCTTATCTATGCCAGCATAACACTTTTGCTCTATTATGGTAGTTTCCATTTCTGTTTCAATGGGTTCATTTATTTGACCTGTTAGATTATGAGAACCCAAAGGGCAGAAAACACATTTTTTGGTATGTCCAATACTCATCCTTTACTTCTGATTTAGTTTTTGATTCATGGGTAATTTTAGAAGTGCATTCTTTAATTTACAAATATTTGGGAATTTGTAAAGCTATCTTAGGTTATTGATGTCTAATTCAATGCCTCAAAACCAGATAAAATGCTCTGTATGATTTTAATCCTTTAAAACTTTTTTAAAGAATACTGCAGTAGTATGGCATATGTTCTATTTTTGGTGAACTAATATGTACACTTGAAAAGAATGTATTTTATGTTGTTGGGTGGAGTGTTTTATAAATGTAAATTGGGTCAAATTTCTTGAAAATGTTTTTCAAATTTTTTACATCCTTACTAATTTTCTTTCTACTGTTTTATCAATTACTGGGAGAGAAGTTTTGAAGTTTTATCAGTTTTGCCTATATATTTTGAATTTTTCTTATAAGGTACATACACATTTAGTAGTTATGTTTTCTTAACAAATTAACCCTTTTATTATTATAAAATGTCCCTTTTTATCCTTGATTATATTTCTCGTTCTGAAGTCTTTGTTATTAACATTGTCACTCCAGTTTTCATAGGCTTAGTGTTTGCATGGTATATCCTTTTCTATCATTTTACTTTCAATCTACCTCTACATTTATATTTAAAGTAGGGTTCTTGTTAGACATGCAATTGGGTCTATATTATCCAATCTGATATCTTCCACATCTTAGTTGGACTTTGTTGGCCATTCACATATAATCTAGTTATTGGCAAATTTAGGTTTAAATTTACGATAAGCTGTTTGTTTATATTGGTCCTGTTTTTTAATTTTTTCTACTTTCCCTTTTCCTGAAATCCTTTGGATTGAATTAATTTTAGTATTCTATGTTGTGATGATTTAATTTTATGTGTCAAGTTGGGCCATGGGCTGTGGTGTTCAGATATTCAGTCAAACATTATTCTGGGTTTATCTATGTAAGTTCTTTTGGATGATGTTAACCTTTAAATCAGTGGACTTGGAGTAAAGCAGATTGCCCTTTATAATGTGAGAGAACCTCATCAAATTAGTTGAAGACCTAAATAGAACAAAAGGACTGGCCTCCCTCAAGCAGAAGCAAAGCAGACTGCGTTTGGACTTCATCTACAACATTGGCTCTTCCTCTTTTTACAGAAGCCTGCTGGCCTTTGGACTTAGTCTGAAACATTAGCTGACCTAAGTCCCTAGCCTGCTGGCTCACTCTACAGATTTTAGGCTTGCCAGCCTCTATAATTGTATGAACCTCTTCCTTATAATAGCTTACATTCTCTCTCTCTCCCTCTCCCTTTCCGTCTCCCTCTTTCTCTCTCTCTCTCTCTCTCTCTCTCTCTCTGGTTTTGTCTTCTTTGGTTCTTTGACTTTCTATGGTTTCTAGGGTTCTAGTTTTCATGTAATTTGGAAAAATTTGGGAAATAATTTCTCCAAGTATTTTTTCTTCTTGCAGTCTCTTATTTTGGATCCCCAATTACATGCTTGTTGGGTCACTTGATATTTTTCTAGCTGTGTTTATTTTCTGTATTTCTCTCTGTGCTTCAGCTTTCATAGTTCCTATTAGTATGTTTTCAATCATTGATCTTTTTGTCTATTGTGTTGAGTCTGCTATTAAGTCCAACCAATGACTTTTTCATTTTAGATATTAAGCTTTTGTTTCCAGAAGTTCCACTTGGATTTTTTTCGTATCTCCACTTTCCCTCTTTATTGTGTTCATATTTTCATACTTTCCTTTACATCCTCTGACATAAATATATATATATTTAAACAAGTTATATATCTGTTTAACAAAGAAAACATATATATATATATATATATATATGTTTAAATAAGTTATTTTATAAGTATATAAATCTATAAGAATTTATTTAAGGTCCTTGTCAGCTAATGCTGTCATAGCTGTGATTTCTGAGTATGTCTGTATTAGGGTTTTGTTCCTATTCAATACAGGTAATATTTTTCTGCATCAGGCCTTCTGTACTAATTTTTTTATTAAGACTTTACATTTTTAGAGCAGTTTTATGTTCAAAGGAAAATTGAGCAGAAGATACAGAGATTTCCCACAAACCTCTTGTTCTCATACATACATAGCTTCCTTCATTATCAGCCTTCCCCACCAGAATGCTACAATTGTTACAACTGATAAACTTGTATTGATGCAATATAATCACTCAATGGCCATAGTTTATATTACAGTTCACTTTTGTTGTTATGGATCTATGGGTTTGGGTAAATCTATTATGATATATATTGATCATTATAATATTTTAAAGAGTATTTTAATTTCCTTGAAAATCTATATGCTCTATATTCATCTCTCCCCTTCACATACACCCCTAGCAACTACTGACCTTTCAGCTGTCTCCATAGTTTTGTCTTTTCCAAAATGTCATGTAGTTGAAATCATGCAGTATGTAGCCTTTTCAGATTGGCTTCTTTCACTTAGTAATATGAACTTAAGATTCCTTCTCCAACACTCTTTTCTTTCCTTATGTATATCTGAGTTTCTGCCCTATATCGTTTTTCTTCTTTCTGAAGAATTTCTTTTATAATTTCTTGAAAGGCAGGTTTACTGGCAACAAAATCTCAATTTTGTTTGTCTGAGAAAGTCTCTATTTCTCCTACACTTTTGAAAAATAATTTCACTGGATACAAAATTCTAGGTTAGTGGGGTTTTATTCTTTCAACACTTTAAATATTTTACTCCACTCTCATTGTTTGCATGGTTTGTGAGAAGTCAGATGTAATTCTCATCTTTAGGTAGGTACGTTTTTCCTCTAGCTCCTTTCAGGATACTTCTTTATCTTTGATTTTCTATGGTGTGAAATGCTATATCTAGGTGTAAGCCCTTTTTTTGTTTGTTTTTGTTTTTTACATTTATCCTGCCTGGTGTTCTCTGAGCTTCCTGGACCTGTGGTTTTGTATCTGACATTAATTTTGGGAAAATCCCAGCCATTATTGTTTCAAATATTTCTTTCTTCTTTTCTCTCTTTATTCTCCTTCTGGTATTCTCATTAGGCATATGTTACACATTTTATAGATGTCCCACAGTCCTTGGATATTTTTTTCCAGTCTTTGATCTTTTTGCTTCTTTGTTTTCAAGGATTCTATTGATATATGCTCTAGATTAGAGATTCTTTTCTAATCCATGTCCAATCTACTAATAAGTCTATCAAAAGCATTCTTCATTTTTGATAGCTTTTTTCTAATCTCTATCATTTCTTTTTGGTTCTTTCTTAGGATTTCCATCTCTCTGCTTATATTGCCCTCTTCTTGAATGCTGACTACCTTATCAATTAGACCCCTTAGCATATTAATCATAGTTGTTTTAAATTCTTGGTCTGATCATTCCAGCGTCTCTGACATGTCTAGTTCTGATGTTTGTTCTCTCTTTCCAAATTGTGTTTTTTGTCTTTTAGTATGCCTTGTAGTTTTTTCTTGATAGCTAGACATGACATACTATGTAAGAGGAGCTGCTATAAATAGGCCTTTAGTAATGTAGCGGTGAGGTCTGGGGAGAGGGGAGGCATTCTGTAGTCCTTTGATTAGGCATGAGCCTCCAGCAATTCATCAATTATAGTTCAGCTTTTCCTACCTGACACTAGTTCCTAGGCAGTATCCACTTGTGAGTCTGCTACAGTAAGCTGTGACTCCCTGTAATCACTTCTCCAATCTTGGGAGAAGTAGTTTGCCCTATGTCCTCCCATCTTATTGATCCAAGAAGAGTTGATTATTCAGTCTGTTCAGCTTTTTACTTGTTGTTGGGAAAGGAGTGGAGACTTCCAATCTCCTTCCTTATGGAACTGACAACTAGAAGTCTGTGTACTTTGATTGGCTGATGTATACTGGGAGTGTCACATTGTTGAGTGTCTGGATTTGTTGCCTTCCTTTAAAGAATGTTGGGATTTATTCTGCAAGTGGCTAATATTATTTTCAAAGAGAACAGACTTGAGGACACAGGGGGGAAGGGGAGGCTGGGACAAATTGAGAGAGTAGCATTGACGTGTATATACTACTACATGTAAAATAGATAGCTAGTGGGAAGCCACTGTATAGCACAAGGAGATCACCTCAGTGCTTTGTGATGACCTAGAGGGGTGGGATGGGGAGTGTGGGAGGGAGGCTCAAGAGGGAGGGGATATAGGTATACATATAGCTGATTCACTTTTTTGTACAGCAGAAACTAACACAACACTGTAAAGAAATTATAGTCCAATAAAGATGTAAGAAAAACAGCAAGCAGCTTTAGTTTTTGAGGCTTTATTTTTTAACTTTGTTAGAATGGATCTAAGGTATTTTTTCTCAACTGGACCATGCCTCTTCCTGGTCTGAGCAAATGGCACAGCTGTTCCATTATGTCTCTCCATTCTGGCTGTTTGGTACTTGAAGAGAGCTCATGTGAGCTCTGAGAATTTTGCAGCTTATACACTCCCAATTGTTCTTTGTCCTTACTCATGGAATTGTATTTTACACATCAGTGGTTTTGTATTGAGAATATAATAAAAGGTAACCTTTTCCTCTGCATAGCTCTCTACTTTCCAGGACTCTTCTTTGAAAATTTCAGTCCTCTTTATTGGAAGAGTTGTTTTACAGTTCCTAAATATGAAACATTTTTTTAAATTAATTTTGTTCACTTTTATAGTTGTTTACAGTGAAAAGTAAGTCTGCTCTTAGTTACTCCATCATAGCCTGTAGCAGATATTCAGAAATCACAAGCTTTTGAATGTTAAGCAATTTGAGTTAAAATAATATCTGTGTGATTTCATTTTGCATTTCTCTGATTATTAATATAAGTAAACAACTTTTTCTAAATTTATTGGTCATTTGTGCTTCTTCTATTCATATCTTGGGCTATTTTTAAAATTAGGTTGTCTTTTTCTTGTTGATTTATATGAATACTTTGAATATTCTGGTGCTAATTCTTTGCAAGTTATATTATTGCATATATTGGCTCCAAATATGTTGTTAGTTTTCTCACTTTACAATGTATTTTGTTTAATAGAAATTTTATTTTGTTTTAAATGTGGATAGCTATATTAGTTATCTATTTATTTTTATTTAATACTTCTTTGATTTCTTCAAAAAGTTTTAGAATTTCACTCTTCATATTTATAACTTAAATCCACTTATAATAACTGATTTTGTGTATGGTATGAAGTAGAAAACTAATTTAATTTTTTCCTTCAAGTATATACAATAGCATCCATTCCATTTATTGGAATAATCCTTTTTACTCTATTGGTCTACAATACTACACTTGTCATATGTCAAGTTTCCATGTGTAAATAGTTCTGAGTTCTTTATTATTTTCATTGGTCTGATTGTTCATGTGGATTTGTGCTAATTCCACATGGTTTTAATTACTAGAGCTTTATGATTAAGCTTCATATATGGAAGAAAAAGACCATGAACTTTGTTTTTCTTATGTGTTCTTTAAAAGTTTCTTAGCCATTTGCATGCAGTGAAAAATATTGTTAAGCTTTGGTTTTGAATTTGTAAATTAATTATAGAGAATTGACATCTTTATTGAGTCTATACAATCATGAACATAATATATATCTCCATTTACTCAGGTTTTCTTTATATCCTTCAATAATTCTTTATAAATTTCCTAATAATGGGCATGAATACCTTTTCATTAAACTTATTCTTTTTTTTTTTTTTTTATTTGGTACATGGGCCTCTCACTGCTGTGGCTTCTCCTGTTGCAGAGCACAGGCTCCGGATGCGCAGGCTCAGCAGCCATGGCTCACGGACCCAGTCGCTCCATGGCACGTGGGATCTTCCCAGACCGGGGCATGAACCCGTGTCCCCTGCATCAGCAGGCGGACTCTCAACCACTGTGCCACCAGGGAAGCCCTAAACTTATTCTTATATGAGTTAAAGATTTTAATCACTCTTTGAATGGGATTTATATTTTTCTATTACATTTTTCTGATCGTTGCACTTGTACAGAAGTGATTTTTGCTATTTATCTTACATTTACTATCTTTGCTAAATTATTTAGTTATCTAATATAGTGTCTATGGATCTCTTGAGAGTTTTTGCAAGACGATTATATTGTCTATAAATAAGTACAGTTGTCTCTCTTCCTTTCTAATTTGTATTCCTATTTTTTTTCATTTTCTCTTTTAATCATATTGTGGAGGACTCTTTACTACAACATGGATTAGAAACAGAAATAGTTCTATTGTTTCACCATCAAGCATGATGTTAGGTAAGTTCTGATAGATACTTTCATCAGATTAAGGAAGTTACTTTCTAATCAGAGTTGATTAGGAGTTTTTTCATTTTGAGTGAACATTAAACATTTATTCTACATCTATTGAGATGATTGTTTATTATTTTTCTCTTATATCAACGTAGTATACTGTATAATAGATTTTCTTTTTTTAATTAATTAATTTATTTATTCTTGGCTGCATTGGGTCTTTGTTGCTGTGCGTGGGCTTTCTCTAGTTGTGGCGAGGGAGGGCTACTCTTCGTTGTGGTGTGTGGGCTTCTCATTGTGGTGGTTTCTCTTGTTGTGGAGCACAGGGTCTAGGCATGTGGGCTTCGGTAGTTGTGGCTTGTGGGTTCTAGAGCACAGGCTCAGTAGTTGTGGTGCAAGGGCTTAGTTGCTCCACGGAATGTGGGATCTTCTTGGACCAGGGATCAAACCTTTGTCCCCTGCATTGGCAGGCAGATTCTTAACCACTACATCACCAGGGAAGTCCCTGTATAATAGATTTACTGATGATGAACTGTTCCTTCTTCCTGAGTAAATATTACTTGCTCACGATGTCTTTGTAAAAAGAAAAATAAAAACCCTCAAATCTACATGTCCATATTTTATTTAGTATTTTTGGGTCTGGACCTGTTTTTACTTTATATAGGGATCATTAAATTGTACTCCAACTTTCTTTAATGCCCACTGGTTTATTTTACATTTCTACTGTTCCTTGAGTCCACTTTGGTAAGTTATTTTCTTCCTGAAATGTAACCATTTCAACTAAATTTGCAAATAAAGTCACATTAAACTAATTCTGTGTAGTAGTTCTTTATGGTAATTAAGTCTTTCAGAGATATTTGGGATTTTTTTTTACAGTGGTTTGGGGCTCTATAAATTTTTTTCATGAAAGTGGTATAAGAGTGAAAGCTCTACCACCCTTCCTTCACAACACAGCCAAACCCTGTGACATCTTCACATAGACTATGGCTGAAACTTCTATCCTGTGGAAACATGGCCTGATGATCTAGTAGTGTAGAGGTATGCACTATTGTCTCCTTTTAACAGATAAAGAATTTGAGGCTCAAGGAGTTTAAGAAAGCTGACCAAGTTTAAAACCGACTTAGTGTGGAGTTAGGTCTTTTTAAAATACACAGCTCAAGCCCTTTCCATCACAGTGGCCTTTCTCAGTGTGTAGTCTGACAGCCACCTCCAGCAGAATCATCTATGGCATTTGATTAAAAATTCTCATTCCTGAGCCCCACTCCAGATATAGAGAATCAGAGTCTCTGGGGGCTTAAGGCCTGAGAATCTGCACTGTAAACAAATTTCATAGATGATTTTTACCCACTAAATTTTGAGGACCTCTGTACCAATAGTGGCTTTCTTACTAAGCCACTCAACAAAGTAGAATACTTAACAAGTCATTTCCTACTGAATTGCCATCACTGGTGGCTGGCTTTCCTGGTGCAGGAAATTATAACCAAAGTTATAATGCACTTACTCCATTAAAAAGAAAAATGTAGTGCTGTTCAGTGTAAATATTCAAAACAGGACATTTTAGCAACTGGCTAAGAGCCCCAAATGCACACATGGCACCAGGAAAGGAGTTGCACAAACTTGGGGTCATGGAAAGATTAGCAAAGGAAATGAAGTAAGAAAACGGATGTAAGACTGAGACTGTTGCAGAGCTCTATATTACAATAAGAAATATTATACCAAGGTTCCGGTGAAGAAGTCTGTAAAAGTCTTTCTAAGTTAATTATCAGCTAAGAGATTTTTCTCTTTTATCTGTGGTTTGGTTTAGGTCTATCTTTTGCATTTGTTTTTGCCCTGGATTCTTGGAAGTTCCTGTATATTGATTTTCTAGAAAAGGATTAAAGAAAAACAATCTCTTCTTCATTCTTTACTGACAATTGCCACCCTCTGTGCTCCTTCATTTAGTACTGATTCAACATCTTATTCATACTTTCATTCAGCAATTGATTTTGAGCATTGGACAATATGCTGGATGCTGCAGCCCCTGCCCTTGGAGATGCCATAATCTACTGGGGGAAAAATCATAAATAATTACAATCAAAAGTTAAAAATGCTAAATAAAAAAGTGTTTCTCTGCCTGAGAGAATTGACATGTTTAAAAGGACTGGAGAGAAGAATAAAGGTGAATGATTTGAGTACTAGACTGCCTGGGTAACAATTTTGTCTCTACCACTTACTACCTGTGTGCCCTTAATCTATTTGTTCCTCAATTACTTCATCTGTAAAATGGAAACAATAGTAGTGTTGACTTCATAGGGTTGTTTGTCATGAGATTAAATGAGCTGATATATGTGAAGTGCTTAGAATAAATAGTTCTAGGTATATAGTTATATATAGATGTTAGTTGTTACTGTTGTATTATTATAAAAGGGTTCAAGAAACACCTGTTATATTCCTCACCCAAAGAATCATGTGAACAATAGCCCAGAGACATGTGAAGGACTGTGATATCCAAGCAGTGACAAGACGTTCTGTGTGTAAAGTTCAAGTCTGCATTGTGTGCACATGAGTGTTGTGTGCATGTGGTTGCGTGCATGTGAGTTTAGAGTGTGGTCTGGTTGTAGGGGGAAGGATGTACCAGTGGACCATAATGTTGGGTAGCTTGGTTAAGACCTGATGAGGAAGGGCCATGAGTGACATCTAGAAAGGTAATATCTCACAGTGGGCCCACAGCCTAGAGTCTGGAACCAGATGACCTGGTATGAATCCCAATTCTCCCGCTCACTAGACAAGTGGGCTCGGCCGGTTACTCTCTGAGCCTCACTTCCCTCATCCATAAAGCGCAGATACTCTTAGAGCATCTCCCACATCAGCTGGTGAGGAGCAAGTGCATTAATATGTGCAAAGTGCTAAGAACTCTCTGCCTCATGTATTGTAGCCTGGATTTATACATTAGTCGTAATTATTAAGAGTTTGCCCCTTATAACATAGGCACACACACAAAAAGTCTACAGCAATGTTCAAATAGGGGATAATATGATCAGAATTTTCATGTCCCAAAATTAATGGAACCATAATAAATAAGCAAATAAACATAATAAATAAAAAAATAAAATAGTTATTTTCCTAAAGTGGGAGAGAAAAAAAATATCTTTAAAGACTGGATCCTCCTAGAGGCCAAGACAGAATGTGCACTCATCGACTCTGGGTTTACCCAGCCTAGGATTTGGGGTCTACAGTGCAGTCCATCAAGACTGCACAAACTGTGCTGTCAGACCCAGAACAAGGAAGATGACAGTCCCACATTCCTCTCCGCTGGTTCCAGCACACTAAGTGTGAGGGGCAGTTCTGGGAAGCATGCAGAAAAGGCAGAGGCTCTCCAGCTGTGCTCAGAGGAGAGCAGCCCAGACAGTGAGGAGGTTAGAAGCCATTTCACGACAGGCGCAGGGAGGGAACAGGGATGTTTAACTGAGAAGGTAGATTGGGAGGCAAGCCTGGTGCCAGGATATGATGGTCGCCCTTAATATAGGAAGGGTTGTCATGTGAAAGAGGCATAGGCTAGTTTTGTTTGGCTCCAAGGGATGGAAAATAAACCAAGAGATGAAAATTACAGAGATACGGATTTCTACCCAGCTTTTAAAAGGTAACAATTTGGTCAGCTTTTATTGATCACATTCAATATCTCAAAAACTGACCTAAATACTTTACCTAAATTATCTCAGTTAATATCATAAAAACCCCATGGATTATGTACTGTTATTATCCACATTTTACAGATAAGGAAGTAGAATTATTAGGTAATTTACTCAAAGTCACATGGGAAATAAATGGCAGAGCAGAGATTGGAAATTCACTTTTAGGAAACATGCAACACTGCCTCTGCACAAGCCATACAAAGTGGAATGAGATGACTCAGCAGATCCCACACTTCCTTCTCCCTTCTCTCCTGCCATCAATGAGTTCTGTTGTAGGCCATTTCATACATAATTTCTAAAGTGAGGCCTTCCTTGTCTAGGTTAGTTGACCCTATTAGAGTTTCCTGTGGTACAGTGTTCATTTCACTTTATAAAATTGATCAAACTTTGTATTACTTGTTAGTTTTCTACTTTTTACTGGACTCTTAAGCCATCTTGCTCACCATCATGTCTTAGTGCCTAGACTAGTGTCTAGCTCAGAGCACAGGCTCAGTAACTGTGCTAGTCAGAGTTCTACACAGAAACAGAACCAATAGAGGGTGTGTCTGTCTGTCTGTCTATCCATCTATCTTTATTTTTATATTTCTCTCTCTCTCTCTTAGAGTTAAGAACAACACAACACACCCACATTTCTTAAGTAGCTTCAAGAGGGGAAGAGAGTGAGAGAGAGAATATTTAAGGAACTGGCTCTCACAATTGTAGGGGCTGGCTAGTCTAAAATTTGCAGGGCAGGTTGGCAGGTTAGAAATCCAGTGAAGAGGTGATCTTGTAGTCTAGATTCAGAAGGCAGTCTGGAGGCAGAACCCCTTCTGCCTTAGGGGACCTCCTTCAACAGATTAGATGAGGCCTACCCATATTATGGAGGGTAACCAGCTTTACCCAAAGTCTATTGATTCATATGTTAATCACATCTTAAAAATACCTTCACAGCAACATCTAGACTGACGTTTTGCCAAACACCTAGGGTACTAGGCTAGTACACTAGTCTAGCCAATTTGACTCAAAAATTAACCCTCATAGTAACTATAACTACTTTTTAAATAAATGAAGAGTAAGTTACCCAATACAGGAGATGTTCAAGTTAAGATGGGCTGAGATATTGTAAAGGCCATTTAAATATATGACCAAATTAGATTAATTTTAAGATTTTTCTATTTTATTTATTTCATGAGTTTAGGAATGACATATCTCACTAGAGAATTTTTAGAAGGAGATAAAATATTTTTAGCATGATTCCAATGGATGCCAAGCTATTCCTCTTATTTTTTTTAGAATTTATTTATTTGTTTATTTATCTTTCACTAGTTGCAGCGAGTGGGGGATACTCTTGTCTGCTGTGCGCGAGCTTCTCACTGTGGTGGCTTCTGTTGTTGCAGAGCATGGACTCTAGGCGTGCAGGCTTCAGCAGTTGTGGCTCATGGGCTCTAGAGTGCAGGCTCAGTAGTTGTGGTGCATGGGCTTAGTTGCTCTGCGGCATGTGGGATCTTCCCAGACCAGGGCTCGAACCCGTGTCCCCTGCATTGGCAGGCGGATTCTTAACCACTGCACCACCAGGGAAGCCTCTATTCCTCTAACTTTTATACAATGTATTTATTGTTATACATAAAATCCATAATAATCTGGATTTTTTTCTTTGGATGAATTATTCTCTAAGCAACTTTTTATGGAGTGCCTACCTATATACAGGTGCTATTGTAAACAAAACAAACAACAATCCCTACCTTTGGAGAGTTTATATTGTAGTAGGAGGATGAGAAGAAAAACGATAAAAACTAAGTAAACTACAGAGAATTTCAGATGATGACAAAGTACTATGGAGAAAAATAAACTAGGGAAGAAAATAGGAAGCACTGGGGCCCAGGAGGGAGCAGGAGAGTGCCATTGTCAACAGGGAGGACAGGAGGGCCTCAGTAGGAGGTAAAATTTGAATAAAAAGCTAGAAGAATAGGAGCCAGAGTAAGCCATGTACGCATTGGGGAACAGAAGAAACATTTCAGGCAGAGGAAACAGCAAGTGCAAAGGCTGGGAGGCAAGCTTCCCATGCTAGAGCAAGAATGACAAGACGACAGATGTTGCTGAAGAGGAGAAAGGAATAGACGCCAAAGCCAGAGGAGTCACAGGGGCTAGAGAGTGTAGGGCCTTATGGGGTTATTGGAGGGTTATAAAGGTTTTGACTCTGACTCAAAGAAAAATGGGAACCACTGGAGGGTCTTGAGTGGAGAAGGACATGGTCTGACTTACATTTTTCAAGGACCACTCTGGCAGTAATATGGAGAACGTGGCTGGAAGCTACATATATTCTGGGTCTATCCAAGCAGTTGTACATAATTTCCCAACCCTTAGTTTTCTACCACCCTCCCATTTTATAGGTTGTTCTTTTTGTTTTGTTTTAAACAAGTTCACTGAATTATAATTCTCATAAACTGCATGTAGTTAAAGTGTACAAATTGATAAGTTTTGACATGTACGTATACCTGTGAAACTATCACCATATTCAAGATAGTGAAATATCCATTACCTTCAGAGTTTTTCATTTGGTGTTTTTATTTAACTAATTGCATGACACAGCTGATACTTTAAAAGTGGGGTGGGGTGGGGTGAGTGTGGAGTAAAGGCAGTGACCATTTGTTCTATATTCTTGGCAAAAATCTGGACATCATCCTATACAACTGTTAAGGGGGGTTTCCTCCTTTGCTTACTTTAGGAATACCTAGAAGCATATTTATAGGGTCAATTTCAACTATTCTAAAACTTTCATTGCATTTTGAAAGGTGCGGCCTACAGTTCTGAGCAGAAAGAGAGAGTGACCCATGTTTTATGTGGCAAATATTTCTTGCCAAGATTGTTTAATGGAAGCACATCCAGTCTTTTGCAGTTATTTTGGTCCTGTTATGGGGAAAGTAGGCTATTTGGTTTGGAATTGCCTACGTTTCTGACAGACAAATATAAGTCAATTAAAATGGATGAAAAGATGTGGTAGAAAGAGAAATTATTTCCCCTGCTGAGGAATAAAGACATTCCAACTTGTGCATCATTATACTTGGCAGTAACCCCACCCCCGTTGAAGCTAATTAAGAAATATCAGTGCTTTGGTTTTGATTTCCTTAATTCTATCCTTGATTCTCCTCCCACCTCACCCCTCGTCCCCAAAGATCAATATATTTTCTTACTAGGTGAGAGGAAATTCCTGAATAACTTAATAATATACCTTGCCAGCATTATCCACTGCACCTTGGAATTTCCTTCTGCCCAGTGTGCTGCCTCTCCAAGTCCTTTCTCACCTCAGTCAGATAATGCATGCTTCTCCCCTTACTCTGCACTGACTCCTCAAGAATCTCATGACGTTTATTATTGCCCAAATAGCCAAATAAGGATTGATTTCCTCAAGTCCACATTCATCCACCCATCTATATATTCATCTGTAAATTTTTTGTTCAATAATTACTTACTAAATACCTCTTGTATCAGTCAGAGTTCCAGCAGAAAATACATGGAGCATACAAATTGGGTGATTTGAAAAAAGAATTTAATATAGAGATGATGTACAAAAGCATAGTGAGTGTAGGGAGCCCAGGAGGAACCAGTGTAATCCTGGATACAATGACCACAAGGTTCATTACCACTCCTAGGCCTAAAGGGGCAAAGGGGGAGAGTTAAAAGAACATGAAAGAGACAGGGAAAGGGAGAGACTGACTAGACAGAAACCTTGGCCTGTGGCCAAGGGATGCAGCCAACCGACAGCATTGTGGCTGGGAAGAAGCCTAGGGAATAAGTACCCTGACCTTACTCTCCTCTTAATTTCTTAACATGTTCACCCTTGACAAAATTCATGCAGAAACAGGGCAAAGGGAAGCCTACTAATACTAATCATACAGGTCAGCCTTTCCAAGGAGAGAGCCTCGTAGACAGTGGATATGGAGGGGAAAGCAAAGGATATCCAGCTCTCCTGCTTTGTGACAAACAATATGTATTGAACTGCTTACCGAACAAATATAGTTAGATATCCTACAGGAACCTCAAACTCAACAGGTAGAACACTGAACTCTTTTATCCCCCAAAACTTACTCTTCTCCCTCCATTACCAATCCTGGTGCCACCATCTGCTTAGGCACCCAAATTAGAAGCATTGGAAGCTTGGGTTTCATTCCATACTCTTTCTCCCTCTTATGCTCCTGCCCTTCCAACCTTGGTTATGTCACCAAGAACTACCGTTTTACCCTTAAAATGTTCACAAATCCATATTCTCCTCTACTTTCCTATTATCATTGCCCCTGGTGCAGGCTTTTGCATCTTTTACCTGGTTTAGTGCACAAGCAACTTGACACGCTAATTCGTTCTCCACATTGCCACCACAGTGACTTTCTAAAACATGTCTTCTTACTTGTTTATTGTGTCTCTCCCACTGGAATATAAGCTCCAGTAGGGTAGAAATCATGTCTCTTTTGTTTACTGCTCTATTCTTAGCATGTATGTATGGCATTAGATGGGTACTCAAATATTTGTTGAATTTGAATATGCTACGTCACTCCTCTGTCTAAAACCTCAGTGACTCCTGTTACATATAGAATCATGTAATCATTATTAGTATTACCAACAAATATTTATTGAGTACAGTAACACAGTTAATGCTCACAACTGTGAAGTAGGTACTATTACTATCTTCAGTTTATATTTGAGGAGAATGGAGATCAGAGTCACATGGTTAAATAAGGAAAAATTCGTAAGACCTAGAAGAGAGCAGAACCATAGATGGAAGGAGCTTGGGTCTTTGAATCACTGTGGAGGGCTGCCATCTAAACTCTTGTATTAAATGGTTATATGAGAAAGAGTTAAGCTTCTATTGTGTGGAGCTTCTCATTATTTGAGCATTGCTTTTATGTAGTTAACCTATCATGACTACTGTAGCTACTACTCAAGAAGAATTTGCATATTAAAAATCTATGAAGAAATGATATAGCCAAAAATATTAGCAAATGGGAGTTAATTTTCTTTGGTTTAAATGAAAATAACATGGGGAGGCGGAGGGGGGAGCTTCGGAGCAGCGGAGGAGAACACAGCAACAGGGGTGCGGAGGGCAAAGTGGGGAGATTCCCGCACAGAGGATCGGTTCCAACCGGCACTCACCAGCCCGAGAGGCTTGTCTGCTCACCCGCCAGGGCGGGCGGGGCTGCGAGCTGAGGCTCGGGCTTTGGTCGGAGCGCAGGGAGAGGACTGGGGATGGCGGCGTGAACACAGCCTGCAGGGGGTTAGTGCACCACGGCTAGCCGGGAGAGAGTCCGGGGAAAAGGTCTGGAGCTGCCGAAGAGGCAAGAGACTTTTTCTTCCTTCTTTGTTTCCTGGTGCGCGGGGAGAGGGGTTTAGGAGCGCTGCTTAAAGGAACTTCAGAGACAGGCGCGAGCCGTGGCTGAAAGCACGGACTCCAGAGACGGGCGGGAGACGCTAAGGCTGCCGCTGCCGCCACCAAAGGGCCTGTGTGCGAGCACAGGTCACTATCCACACCCCTCTTTCGGGGAGCCTGTGCAGCCCACCACTGCCAGATTCCCGGGATCCAGGGACAACCTCCCCGGGAGAACGCACGGCGGGCCTCAGGCTGGTGCAACGTCATGCTGGTCTCTGCAGCCACAGGCTCTCTCCGCACTCTGCGCCCCTCCCTCTCCCAGGCCTGAGTGAGCCAGAGCCCCTGAATCAGCGGCTCCTTTAACCCCGTCCTGTCTGAGCAAAAAACAGAGCCCCTCCAGCGACCTACACGCAGAGGCGGGGCCAAATCCAAAGCTGAGCCCCTGAGAGCTGTGAGAACAAAGAAGAGAAAGGGAAATCTCTCCCTGCTGGGAGAGAAGTAGCAGATTAAAGTAACAGAAGTAGCAGATTAAAGCTCCACAATCAACTTGATATACCCTGCATCTGTGGAATACATGAATAGGCAATGAATCATCCCAAATAGAGGAGGTGGACTTTGAGAGCAAGACTTATGATTTTCTCCACTTTTCTTCTTTTTGTGAGTGTGTATGTGTATGCTTCTGTGTGACATTTTGTCTGTATAGCTTTGCTTCCACCATTTGTCCTAGGGTTCTATCCATCGGTTTTTTTTAAATTTTTTTCTTAATAATTAATTTTAATTTTAATAACTTTATTTTACTTTTCTTTCTTTCCTTCCTTCCTTCCTTCCTTCCTTCCTTCCTTCCTTCCTTCCTTCCTTCCCTCCTTCCTTCCTCCCCTCCTTTAGACAGCAAATCATCCCAAATTGAGGAGGTGGACTTTGAGAGAAAGATTTATGATTTTTTTTCCCCTTTTCCTCTTTTTCTGAGGGTGTATGTGTATGCTTCTGTGTGAGATTTTGTCTGTATAGTTGTGCTTCCACCATTTGTCCTAAGGTTCTATCCGTCCCTTTTTTTTCTAAATAATTATTTTTTAATTTAATAACTTTATTATATTTTACTTTATTTTATTTTACTGTATCTTCTTTCTTTCTTTCATTTTTCCTTCCTTCCCTCCTTCCTTCCTCGCTCCCTCCTTCCCTCTTTTCTTTCTTTCTTTCCTTCTTTTCTTCTTTCTTTCTTCCTTCCTTCCTTCTTCCTTTCTCCCTCTCTCCTTTCTTTCTTTCCTTCTTTCCTTCTTACCTTCTGTCCTTCTTTTCTTCTTTCTTTCTTTCTTCCTTCCTATCTTTCTTTCTTACTTTCTTCCTACTTCTACTAATTCTTTCTCTCTACTTTCTCTCTCTTTTATTCTGAGCCGTGTGGATGAAAGGCCCTTGGTGCTGCAGCCAGGAGTCAGGGCTGTGCCTCTGAGGTGGGAGAGTCAACTTCAGGACACTGGTCAACAAGAGACCTCCCAGCTCCACATAATATCAAATGGTGAAAATCTCCCAGAGATCTCCATCTCAACACCAGCACCCAGCTTCACTCAATGACCAGCAAGCTACACTGCGGACAACCTATGCCAAACAACTAGCAAAACAGGAACACAACTCCACCCATTAGAAGAGAGGCTGCCTAAAATCATAATAAGTCCACAGACACCCCAAAACACACCACCAGATGTGGACCTGCCCACCAGAAAGACAAGATCCAGCCTCATCCACCAGAACACAGACACTAGTCCCCTCCACCAGGAAGCCTACACAACCCACTGAACCAACCTTAGCCACTGGGGACAGATATCAAAATCAACGGGAACTACAAACCTGCAGACCACAAAAAGGAGACCCCAAACACAGTAAGATAAGAAAAATGAGAAGACAGAAAAACACACAGCAGATGAAGGAGCAAGATAAAAATGCACCAGACCTAACAAATGAAGAGAAAATAGATGGTCTACCTGAAAAAGAGTTCAGAATAATGATAGTAAAGATGAACCAAAATCATGGAAATAGAATAGACAAAATGCAAGAAACATTTAACAAGGACTTAGAAGAACTAAAGATGAAACAAACAATGATGAACAACACAATAAATGAAAAATACTCTAGATGGGATCAATAGCAGAATAACTGAGGCAGAAGAACGGATAAGTGATCTGGAAGATAAAATAGTGGAAATAACTACTGCAGAGCAGAATAAAGAGAAAAGAATGAAAAGAACTGAAGACAGCCTCAGAGACCTCTGGGACAACATTAAATGCACCAACATTCGAATTATAGGGGTTCCAGAAGAAGAAGAGAAAAAGAAAGGGACTGAGAAAATATTTGAAGAGATTACAGTTGAAAACTTCCCTAATGTGGGAAAGGAAATAGTTAATCAAGTCCAGGAAGCACAGACAGTCCCATACAGGAGAAATACAAGGAGAAATACACCAAGACACATATTAATCAAAAACTGTCAAAAATTAAATACAAAGAAAGCATATTAAAAGCAGCAAGGGAAAAATAACACAAAAGGGAATCCCCATAAGGTTAACAGCTGATCTCTCAGCAGAAACTCTGCAAGCCAGAAGGGAGTGGCAGGACATACTGAAAGTGATAAAGGAGAAAAACCTGCAACCAACATAACTCTACCCAGCAAGGATCTCATTCAGATTTGATGGAGAGATTAAAACCTTTACAGACAAGCAAAAGCTGAGAGAGTTCAGCACCACCAAACCAGCTTTACAAAAAATGCTAAAGTAACTTCTCTAGGCAGGAAACACAAGAGAAGGAAAAGACCTATAATAACGAACCCAAAACAATTTAGAAAATGGGAATAGGAACATACATATCAATAATTACTTTAAATGTAAATGGACTAAATGCTCCCACCAAAAGACACAGATTGGCTGAATGGATACAAAAACAAGACCCATATATATGCTGTCTACAAGAGACTCACTTCAGACCTAGAGACACAGACCTAGAGACACAGACCTAGAGACTGAAAGTAAGGGGATGGAAAAAGATATTCCATGCAAATGGAAACCAAAAGAAAGCTGGAGTAGCAATTCTCATATCAGACAAAAAAGACTTTAAAATAAAGACTATTAGAAGAGACAAAGAAGGACACTACATAATGATCAAGGGATCGATCCAAGAAGATATAACAATTGTAAATATTTATGCACCCAACATAGGAACACCTCAATACATAAGGCAAATACTAACGGCCATAAAAGGGGAAATTGACAGTAACACATTCATAGTAGGGGACTTTAACACCCCACTTTCACCCATGGACAGATCATCCAAAATGAAAATAAATAAGGAAGCACAAGCTTTAAATGATACATTAAACAAGATGGACTTAGTTGATATTTATAGGACACTCCATCCAAAAACAACAGAATACACATTTTTCTCAAGTGCTCATGGAACATTCTCCAGGATAGATCATATCTTGGGTCACAAATTAAGCCTCAGTAAATTTAAGAAAACTGAAATTGTATCAAGTATCTTTTCCGACCACAACACCATTAGACTAGATATAAATTACAGGAAAAGGTCTGTAAAAAATACAAACACATGGAGGCTAAACAATACACTACTTAATAATGAAGTGATCACTGAAGAAATCAAAGAGGAAATAAAAAAATACCTAGAAACAAATGAAAATGGAGACACGACAACCCAAAACCTATGGGATGCAGCAAAAGCAGTTCTAAGAGGGAAGTTTATAGCAACACAAGCCCACCTTAAGTAACAGAAAACATCTCAAATAAACATCCTAACCTTGCACCTAAAGCAATTAGAGAAAGAAGAACAAAAAAACCCAAAGTTAGCAGAAGGAAATCATAAAAATCAGATCAGAAATAAATGAAAAAAATGAAGGAAACAATAACAAAGATCAATAAACCTGAAAGCTGGTTCTTCGAGAAGAACATTAAAATAGATAAGCCAATAGCCAGACTCATCAAGAAAAAAAGGGAGAAGACTCAAACCAATAGAACTAGAAATGAAAAAGGAGAAGTAACAACTGACACTGCAGGAATAAAAAAGATCATGAGAGATTACTACAAGCAACTCTATGCCAAAAAAATGGACAACCTGGATGAAATGGACAAATTCTTAGAAATGCACAACCTGCCAAGACTAAATCAGGAATAAATAGAAAATATAAACAGATAAATCACAAGCACTGAAATTGAAACTGTGATTAAAAATCTTCCAACAAACAAAAGCCCAGGACAAGATGGCTTCACAGGCGAATTCTATCAAACATTTAGAGAAGAGATAATACCTATCCTTCTCAAACTCCTCCAAAATATAGCAGAGGGAGGAACACTCCCAAATTCATTCTACGAGGCCACCATCACCTTGATACCAAAACCAGACAAGGATGTCACAAAGAAAGAAAACTACAGGCCAATATCACTGATGAACATAGATGCAAAAATCCTCAACAAAATACTAGGAAACAGAATCCAACAGCACATTAAAAGGATCATACACCGTGATCAAGTGTGGTTTATTCCAGGAATGCAAGGACTCTTCAATATACCCAAACCTATCAATGTGATACACCATATTAACAAATTGAAGGAGAAAAACCATATGATCATCTCAATAGATGCAGAGAAAGCTTTTGACAAAATTCAACAGCCATTAATTATAAAAACCCTGCAGAATGTAGGCATAGAGGGAAATTTCCTCAATATAATAAAGGCCATATATGACAAACCAACAGCCAACATCATCCTCAATGGTGAAAAACTGAAAGCATTTCCACTAAGATCAGGAACAAGACAAGTTTGCCCACTCTCACCACTCTTATTCAATATAGTTTTGGAAGTTTTAGCCACAGCAATCAGAGAAGAAAAGGAAAGAAATCCAAATCGGAAAAGAAGTAAAGCTGTCACTGTTTGCAGATGACATGATACTATACAGAGAGAATTCTAAAGATGCCACCAGAAAACTACTAGAACTAATCAATGAATTTGGTAAATTTGCAGGATACAAAATTAATGCACAGAAATATCTTGCATTCCTATACACTAATGATGAAAAATCTGAAAGTGAAATCAAGAAAACACTCCAATTTACCACTGCAAACAAAAGAATAAAATATCTAGGAATAAACCTACCTAAGGAGACAAAAGACCTGTATGCAGAAAATTATAAGACACTGATGAAAGAAATTAAAGATGATACAAATAGATTGAGAGATATACCATGTTCTTGGATTGGAAGACTCAAAATTGTGAAAATGACTCTACTACCCAAAGCAATCTACAGATTCAATGCAATCCCTATCAAACTACCACTGGCATTTTTCACAGAACTAGAACAAAAAATTTCACAATTTGCATGGAAACACAAAAGACCCCGAATAGCCAAATCAATGTTGAGAATGAAACACGGAGCTGGAGGAATCAGGCTCCCTGACTTCAGACTATACTACAAAGCTACAGTAATCAAGACAGTATGGTACTGGCACAAAAACAGAAAGGTAGATCAATGGAACAGGATAGAAAGCCCAGAGATAAACCCACGCACATATGGTCACCTCATCTTTGATAAAGGAGGCAGTAATGTACAGTGGAGAAAGGACAGCCTCTTCAATAAGTGGTGCTGGGAAAACTGGACAGGTACATGTAAAAGTATGAGATTAGATCACACCCTAACACCATACACAAAAATAAGCTCAAAATGGATTAAAGACCTAAATGTAAGGCCAGAAACTATCAAACTCTTAGAGGAAAACATAGGCAGAACACTCTATGATATAGATCACAGCAAGATCCTTTTTGACCCACCTCCTAGAGAAATGGAAATAAAAACAAAAATAAACAAATGGGACCTAATGAAACTTCAAAGCTTTTGCACAGCAAAGGAAACCATAAACAAGACCAAAAGACAACCCTCAGAATTGGAGAAAATATTTGCAAGTGAAGCAACTGACAAAGGATTAATTTCCCAAATTTACAAGCAGCTCATGCAACTCAATAAGAAAAAAACAAACAACCCAATCCAAAAATGGGCAGAAGACCTAAATACACATTTCTCCAGAGAAGATATACAGACTGCCAACAAACACATGAAAGAATGCTCAACATCATTAATCATTAGAGAAATGCAAATCAAAACTACAATGAGATATCATCTCACACTTGTCAGAAT
Source organism: Leucopleurus acutus (assembly GCF_964270905.1). Lineage (NCBI taxonomy): Eukaryota > Metazoa > Chordata > Mammalia > Artiodactyla > Delphinidae > Leucopleurus > Leucopleurus acutus. The sequence continues at coordinate 146,622,500 of NC_139143.1, read as the reverse complement.
GGTCATCATCAAAAAATCTAGAAACAATAAATGCTGGAGAGGGTGTGGAGAAAAGGGAATACTCTTGCACTGCTGGTGGGAATGTGAATTGCTTCAGCCACTATGGAGAACAGTATGAAGGTTCCTTAAAAAACTACAAATAGAACTACCCTATGACCCAGCAATCCCACTACTGGGCATATACCCTGAGAAAACCAAAATTCAAAAAGAGTCATGTACCAAAATGTTCATTGCAGCTCTATTTACAATAGCCCGGAGATGGAAACAACCTAAGTGCCCATCATCAGATGAATGGATAAAGAAGATGTGGCACATATATACAATGGACTATTACTCAGCCATAAAAAGAAGTGAAATTGAGCTATTTGTAATGAGGTGGATAGACCTGGAGTCTGTCATGCAGAGTGAAGTAAGTCAGAAAGAGAAAGACAAATGCCGTATGCTAACACATATATATGGAATTTAAGAAAAAGAAATGTCATGAAGAACCTAGGGGAAAGACAGGAATAAAGACACAGATCTACTGGAAAACAGACTTGAGGATATGGGGAGGGTGAAGGGTGAGCTGTGACAAAGTGGGAGAGAGGCATGGACATATATACACTAACAAACGTAAGGTAGATAGCTAGTGGGAAGCGGCCGCATAGCACAGGGATATCAGTTTGGTGCTTTGTGACCGCCTGGAGGAGTGGGATAGGGAGGGTGGGAGGGAGGGAGATGTAAGAGGGAAGAGATATGGGAACATATGTATATGTATAACTGATTCACTTTGTTATAAAGCAGAAACTAACACCCCATTGTAAAGCAATTATACCCCAATAAAGATGTTAAAAAATAAAATAAAATAAAATAAAAATAACACATTAAAATATAACTCCAAGAGGTTAATAAGATCTCCAAAGAGGTAAAGAATAAATTATATCCATATAAATAATGTTATTAAAATAAAACTAGGAAGATGTATAAGATGAGGATATGGGAATGTGAAAATGAATAACTAATTCTGAAAGTCCAACATGGAATATATAGCTGTTGATCCATTCATCTACTGAAGGACATCTTGGTTGTTTCCAAGTTTTGGCAATTATGAATAAAGCTGTATAAACATCCCTGTGCAGGTTTTTGTGTGATCATTAAAAAAAAGCTGAATAAATATCTGTGTGCATGTTTTCTTAGTTTTGTAAGAAATTGCCAAACTGTTTCCCAAAATGTTTGTACTATTTTGCATTCCACCCAGCAAAATGAATGAGAGTTCCCATTGCTTCGCAATCTAATCAGCATTTGGTATTGTCACTGTTCTGGATTTTGGCCATTTTAATAGGGTTGTAGTTGTATCTTGTTTCAATTTTCATTTCTCTGATGACATATGATGTGAAGCATTTTTCATATGCTTATTTGCCATCTGTATATCTTTTCTGTTGAGGTGTCTGCTCAATTTTTTGGTCTATTTTTAAATTGAGTTTTGTTTTCTTATTATTGAGTATTAACAATTCTTTGCATTTTGGGGGTAAGAGTTTCTTAATCAGATGTTTCTTTTGCAAATGTTTTCTCCCAGTCTGTGTCCTGTATTCTCATTCTCTTGACATTGTGTTTTGCAGAGCAGAAGTTTTAAATTTTAATGATGTCTACCTGATCAATTATTTCTTTTAAAAATCAAATTCTGAGGACCTTCAAGATGGCAGAGGAACAAGATGTGGAGATCACCTTCCTCCCCACAAATACATCAAAAATACATCTACATGTGGAACAACTCCTACAGAACACCTACTGAACAACTACCTCAAACTTCCCAAAAGGCAAGAAACTCCCTATGTACGTGGGTAGGGCAAAAGAAAAAAGAAGAAAGAGAGACAAAAGAATAGGGATGGGACCTGCACCTCTGGGAGGGAGCTGTGAAGGAGGAAAAGTTTCCACACACTAGGAAGCCCCTTCACTGGCAGAGACAGGGGGTGGGGGGGTGGGGGAAGCTTTGGAGGCATGGAGGAGAGCTCAGCAGCAAGGGTACAGAGGGCAAAGGGGAGATATTCCCGCACAGAGGATCAGTGCCAACCAGCACTCACCAGCCTGAGAGGATTGTCTGCTCACCCACCAGGGTGACTGTGGGCTGGGAGCTGAGGCTCGGGCTTCGGAGGTCACATCCCAGGGAGCAAACTGTGGTTGGCTGCGTGAACACAGCCTGAAGGAGGCTAGTATGTCATAGCTAGCCGGAAGGGAGTCTGGGAAAAACTCTGGACCTGCGTAAGAGGCAAGAGACCATTGTTTTGGGGTGCGGAAGAAAAGGAGATTCAGAGCATCGCTTAAAGGAGCTTCAGAGACGGGTGCAAGCTGCGGCTATCAGTGCAGACACCAGAGACAGTCATGAAATGATAATGCTGCTGCTGCAGCCACCAAGATCCTGTGTGCAAGCACAAGTCATTAGCCACACGTCCCCTCCCAAAAGCCTGTGCAGCCCACCACTGCCAGAGTCATATGATCCAGGGACAACTTCACAGGGACAACACATGGCATGCTGCAGGCTGTTGCAACATCATGCCAGCCTCTGCCTCTGCAGGCTCACCCAGCACTCCATACCCCTCCTTTCCCCTGTCCTGAGTTAACCAGAGCCCCTTAATCAGCCTCTCCTTTAACCCCCTCCTATCTGGGCAAAGAACAAGTGCCAGAGGGCGACCTGCATGCAGAGGCAGGGCCAATTCCAAAGCTGAACCCTAGGAGCTGGCGAACAAAGAAGAGAAAGGGAAATTTCCTCATGCAACCGCAGGAACAGTGGATTATTTCTTCACAATCAACTTGATGTACCTTGCATTTGTGGAATACAGGAATAGACAACAAGTCATCCCAAAATTGAGGTGGTGGACTTTGGGAACAAATATAGAGTTGGCATTTGCTGTATGAGACTGACTAGTTTCTGATTTTTATGTTTATCTTAGTTTAGTTTTTAGTGCTTCTTATCATTGGTGGATTTGTTTATTGGTTTGGTTGCTCTCTCCTCTTTTTTTAAAATTAATTTTTTACTTAAATAATATTTTTTTAATTTTAATAACATTAGTTATTTTATTTTTTCTTTCTTTTTTTTCTCCATTTTCTTCTGAGCCATGTGGCTGACCGGGTCGTGTTGGTTCAGCTGTGTGTCAGGCCTGAGCCTCTGAGGTGGGAGAGCCGAGTTCAGGACATTGGACCACCAGAGACCTACTGGCCCCATGTACTATCAATTGGTGAGAGACCTCCAAGAGATCTCCAACTCAATGCTAAGACCAGCTTCACTCAACAACCAGCAAGCTACAGTGCTGAACACACTATGCCAAACATCTAGCAAGACAGGAACACAACCCGACCCATTAGCAGAGAGGCTGCCTAAAATCATAATAAGTTCACAGACAGCCCAAATACACCATCAGACACAGTCCTGCCCACCAGAAAGACAAGATCCAGCCTCATCCACCAGAACACAGGAACCAGTCCCCTCCACCAGAAAGCCTACACAACCCACTAAACAAACTTTTGCCACTGGGGGCAGACACCAAAACAACAGGAAATATGAACCTGCAGCCTGTGAAAAGGAGACCCCAAACACAGTAAGTTAAGCAAAATGAGAAAGCAGAGAAACACACAGAAGATGAAGGAGCAAGGTAAAAATTCACCAGACCAAACAAATGAAGAGGAAATAGGCAGTCTACCTGAAAAAGAATTCAGAGTAATGAGAGTAAAGATAATACAAAATGTTGGAAAGAGAATGGAGAAAATACAAGAACATTTAACAAGGACCTAGAAGAACTAAAGAGTAAAGAAACAATGATGAACAACACAATAAATGAAATTAAAAATTCTCTAGAAGGAATCAATAGCAGAATAACGGAGGCAGAAGAATAGATAAGTGACCTGGAAGATAAAATAGTGGAAATAACTACTGCAGAGCAGAATAAAGAAAAAAGAATGAAAAGAATTGAGGACACAGTCAGAGACCTCTGGAACAACATTAAACACACCAACATTCGAATTATAGGGGTCCCAGAAGAAGAAGAGAAAAAGAAAGGGACTGAGAAAATATTTGAAGTGATTATAGTTGAAAAATTCCCTAATATGGGAAATGAAAAATTCTACCAAGTCCAGGAAATGCAGAGAGTCCCATACAGGATAAATCCAAGGAAAAACTCGCCAAGACACATATTAATCAAACTATCAAAAATTAAATACAAAGAAAAAATATTAAAAGCAGCAAGAGAAAAGCAACAATAACATACAAGGGAATCCTCATAAGGTTAACAGCTAATCTTTCAGCCAAAAGTCTGCAAGCCAGAAGGGATTGGCAGGACATATTTAAAGTGATGAAAGGGAAAAACCTACAACCAAGATTACTCTACCCAACAAGGATCTCATTCAGATTTGGCGGAGAAATAAAAAACTTTACAAACAGCAAAAGCTAAGAGAATTCAGCACCACCAAACCAGCTTTACAACAAATGCTAAGGGAACTTCTCTAGGCAGGAAACACAAGAGAAGGAAAAGACCTACAGTAACAAACCTAAAACAATTAAGAATATGGTAATAGGAACATACATATCAATAATTTAAATGGAAATGGATTAAATGCTCTAACCAAAAGACATAGACTGGCTGAATGGATATAAAAACAAGACCCGTATATATGCTGTCTACAAGAGACACACTTCACACCTAGGGACACATACACACTGAAAGTGAGGGGATGGAAAAAGCATTTCCATGAAAATGGAAATCAAAAGAAAGTTGGAGTAGCAATTCTCATTTCAGAAATATAGACTTTAAAATAAAGACTGTTACAAGAGACAAGGATGGACACTACAAAATGATCAAGAGATCAATCCAAGAAGAAGATATAATAATTGTAAATATTTATGCATCCAAAATAGGAGCACCTAAATACATAAGGAAAATTCTAACAGCCATAAAAGGAGAAATCAACAGTAACACAGTGATAGTAGGGGACCTTTTTTTGTAACAAATTTATTTTTTATTTATTTATTTTTGACTGTATTGGGTCTTCATTGCTGCACACAGGTTTTCTCTAGTTGCAGCGAGCTGGGGATACACTTCGTTGCTGTGAGTGGGTTCTCCTTGCTGTGGCTTCTCTTGTTGTGAAGCACAGGCTCTAGGTGTGCAGGCTTCAGTAGTTGTGTCACACAGGCTCAGTAGTTGTGCCTCACGGGGTCTAGAGTGCACAGACTCAGGAATTGTGGTGCACAGGCTTAGTTGCTCCACGGCATGTGGGATCTTCCTGAACCAGGGCTCGAACCCATGTCCCCTGCACTGGCAGGTGAATTCTTAACCACTGCACCACCAGGGAAGCCCAATAGTAGGGGATTTTAACACCCCACATCCAACAGTGGACATATCATCCAAAATGAAAATAAATAAGGAAACAAAAGCTTTAAATGACACATTAAACAAGATGGACTTAATTGATATTTACAGGACATTCCATACAGAAACAACAGAATACACTTTCTTTCCAAGTCCTCAGGGACATTCTCCAGGATAGATCACTTCTTAGGTCACAAATCAAGCCTTGGTAAATATAAGAAAATTAAAATCATATCAAGTATCTTTTCCAACCACAAGGCTATGAGAATAGATATCAATTACAGGAAAAAAAATGTAAAAACTACAAACAAATGGAGGCTAAACAATACACTAAATACTAAATAACCAAGAGATTACAGAAGAAATCAAAGAGGATATAAAAAAATACCTAGAAACAAATGACAATGAAAATATGATGATCCAAAACCTATGGGATGCAGCAAAAGCAGTTATAAGAGGGAAGTTTAGAGCAATACAATCCTCCCTCAAGAAATAAGAAACACCTCAAATAAACAACCTACCATTAAACCTAAAGCAATTAGAGAAAGAAGAACAAAAAAACCCAAAGTTAGCAGAAGGAAGAAATCATAAAAATCACATCAGAAATAAATGAAAAAGAAATGAAGGAATGATAGCAAAGATCAATAAAACTAAATGCTGTTTCTTTGATAAACAAAACTGATAAACCATTAGCCAGACTGATCAAGAAAAACAGGGAGAAAACACAAATCAACAGAATTAGAAATGAGAAAGGAGAAGTAACAACTGACAGTGCAGAAATACAAAGGATTGTGAGAGATTACTACAAGCAACTATACGCCAATAAAATGGACAACCTGGAAGAAACAGAGAAATTCTTAGAAAAACACAACCTTCTGAGCCTGAACCAGGAAGAAATAGGAAATATAAACAGACCAATCACAAGCATTGAAAATGAAACTATGATTAAAAATCTTCCAACAAACAAAGGCCCAGGACAAGATGGCTTCACAGGCAAATTCTATCAAAAAAAGAGCTAACACCTATCCTTCTCAAATTCTTCCAAAATAGAGCAGAGGGAGGAACACTCCCAAACTCATTCTTTGAGACCACCATCACCCTGATACTAAAACCAGACAAAGATATCACAAAAAAAAGAAAATTACAGGCCAATATCACTGATGAACATAGATGCAGAAATCCTCAACAAAATACTAGCAAACAGAATCAAACAGCACATTAAACAGATCATACACCATGATCAAGTGGGGTTTATCCCAGGAATGCAAGAATTCTTCAATATACACAAATCAATCAATATGACACACCATATCAACAAACTGAAGGATAAAAACCATATGATAATCTCAATAGATGCAGAAAAATCTTTCGACAAAGTTCAACACACATTTATGGTAAAAATTCTCCAGAGTGTAGGCACAGAGGGAACTTACCTCAACATAATATAGGTCATATATGACAAACCCACAGCCAACAACATTGTCAATGGTGAAAAACTGAAACCATTTCCACTAACATCAGGAACAAGACAAGGTTGCCCTTTCTCACCACTATTATTCAACATAGTCTTGAAAGTTTTAGCCACAGCAATCAGAGAAGAAAAAGAAATAAAAGGAATCCAAATCGGAAAAGAATTAAAACTGTCACTGTTTTCAAATGACATGAAATGATACATAGAGAATCCTAAAGATGCCACCAGAAAACTTCTAGAGCTAATTAATGAATTTGGTAAAGTAGCAGGAAACAAAATTAATGCACAGAAATCTCTTGCATTCCTATACACTAACGATGAAAAATCTGAAAGGGAAATTAAGAATACACTTCAATTTACCATTGCAAAATAAAGAATAAAATACCTAGGAATAAACCAAACTAAGGAGACAAAAGACCTATATGCAGGAAACTATGACAGTGATGAAAGAAATTAAAGATGACACAAATAGATGGAGAGATATACCATGTTCTTGGATTGGAAGAATCAACATTGTGAAAAGACTATACTACCCAAAACAATCTACAGATTCAATGCAATGTCTTTCAAACTACCAATGGCATTTTTCACAGAAGTAGAACAAAAAATTTCACAATTTGTATGGAAATACAAAGGACCTCGAAGAGCTAGAGCAATCTTGAGAAAGAAAAGCAGAGTTGGAGGAATCAGGGTCCCTTACTTCAAGCTATACCACAAAGCTAGAGTAATCAAGACAGTATGATACTGGCACAAAAACAGAAATATAGATCAGTGGAACAGGATAGAAAGTCCAGAGATAAACCCATGCACATATGGTCACCTTATCTTTTATAAAGGAGAGAAAAGTATACAATGGAGAAAAGACAGCCTCTTCAATAGGTGGTGCTGGGAAACTGGACAGCTACACATAAAAAAATGAAATTAGAACACTCCCTAATACCATACACAAAAATAAACTCAAAATGGATCAAAGACCTAAATATAAGGCTAGACACTATAAAACTCTTAGAGCATAACATAGGCAGTACACTCTATGTCATAAATCATAGCAAGATCCTTTTTGACCCACCTCCTAGAGAAAAATAAACAAATGGGACCTAATGAAACTTCAAAGCTTTTGCACAGCAAAGGAAACCATAAACAAGATGAAAAGGCAACCCTCAGAATGGGAGAAAACATTTGTAAACAAAGAAACTGACAAAGGATTAATCTCCAAAATTTACCAGCAGCTCATGCAGCTCAACATCAAAAAAACAAACAACCCAATCCAAAAATGGGCAGAAGACCTAAATAGACATTTCCTCAAAGAAGATATACAGATTGCCAACAAACACATGAAAGGATGCTCAACATCACTAATGATTAGAGAAATGCAAATCAAAACTACAGTGAGGTATCACCTCACACTGGTCAGAGTGCCATCATCAAAAAAATCTTCAAACAATAAATGCTGGAGAGGGTGTGGAGGAAAGGGAACCCTCTTGCACTGTAGGTGGGAATGTAAATTGATACAACCACTATGGAGAACAGTATCGAGCCTCCTTAAAAACGTAAAAATAGAATTACCATATGAACCAGCCATCCCACTACTGGGCATATACTCTGAGAAAACCAAAATTCAAAGAGTCATGTACCAAAGTGTTCATTGCAGCTCTATTTACAATAGCAGGACATGGAAGCAACCTAAGTGTCCATCGACAGATGAATGGATAAAGAAGATGTGGCACATATATACAATGGAATATTACTCAGCCATAAAAAGAAATGAAATTGAGTTATTTGTAGTGAGGTGGATGGACCTACATTTTGTCTTACAGAGTGAAGTAAGTCAGAAAGAGAAAAACAATACCATATGCTAACACGTACATATGGAATCTTAAAAAAAAATGGATCTGAAGAGCCTAGGGACAAGAGAGGAATAAAGACTCAGACGTAGAGAATGGACTCGAGGACATGGGGAGGGGGAAGATTAAGCTGGGATGAAGTGAGAGAGTGGCATGGACATATATACACTACCAAATGTAAAATAGATAGCTAGTGGGAAGCAGCTGCATAGCACAGGGAGATCAGCTCGGTGCTTTGTGACCACCTAGAGGGGTGGGATAGGGAGGGAGGTTGAAGGGGGAGGGGATATAGGGATATATGTATACATATAGCTGATTCATTTTGTTATACAGCAGAAACTAACACAATTTAAAGCAATTATAGTCCAATAAAGATGTTAAAATAATTCAACTGAGTAAAGATCTTATTGGCTGTATTTAAGGATTCATGAATCAGGCTACATCCAATCTAGCAGATAGAAAGGAGCTCCAAGGAATTGAACAAAATGAAAGACTTTCATAATCAGAAGGAGTAGAAATAAGGAAGTCATACTAGGCCAAAAACAGGTTATTTATTGCTAGATTAGTTTTCTTTAGGGGATAGCAGAGGTCTATCAGGCAGATTACCTAAATAGTGCTGATCAGGTGAATCCTGATTGACTGGTTTAAGATTCCATTTCTGGGAGAGTCAAAACTGTAATTAAGTCTTGGTTTGGTGGCCTGCAGCTTCACATAAGCTACTCATTTTTGGACATGGTGATTTATTTTTAACAATTCTTTCCTGAATCATGCCTTTGATGTTGTATCTAAATAATATCTCTTAAAATTTAGTTTTAAATCCTTTTTACAAGGGTGAAAATCTTCTTTAGACAACATTGAATACAGAAATGATGATTTAACTAAGAATATTTGAAAGTTTTCAACATATCCTATATATGTCCTGTAGGATTATATATCCTGTAAAAGTCCCAAAAGACAAAACTAAAACAAATTCTACAGAAGAATTATTTAAGATATATTGGATAAGAAATATCCAGTAAGGTGAATCTTTTTTAAAAAGTGAGCACAAATACTAAGAATATAAATACAAATACGTCCATGTCCAGATATGTCAAAGATAAAAAAAAAATCTTTAAAGCCAACAGAGTAAACGAATAGAAAGATTACCTACAAAAATGGCAATCATTCTGATAGCAGACTTCTCATCAACAACAGCAAAGAACAAAGACAATGGAGTAATATCTTCAGCATGCTGAAGGAAAGCAGTCTTAAAATAAGATACACATAAGATACAAAATCATTATTCAAAAGTAATGAGGAAAAAAATAATTCCAGACATACAAAGGTTAAGATCTTTACTAAAAGAAGTGGTAAAAACTATAGTTCAGCAAGAGGAAAGGATTTATACTAGGAACATGAAAATAGTATAACAAAATATTGATGAGACTTTTTTTGGGAAAAACACATAGACAAAATAAGTCCTGAATTATTGAGTAAATACCATGAAGTTAGCAGTTGTCTCAATATTAATTTGTAAATATATCATGATACTGATTAAAAATTTCATAGCTTTTTTAAAAAATGAAATTTGGCAAGATGACAATAAAATCCAAGTGGGAGAATAAGAACAGAGGATAGCCAAGATAATTTGAAGAAGATGAAGAAGAATGTGATTGCACTTGTCCTACCAGCTATTAAGAAATATTTTACTTCTCTCCTTCCAATTTGAATATCATGTATTTTTTTTTGTTTTTTTTGTCTGATCACTGTGGCTAGGACTTCCAATACTATGTTGAATAGAAGTGCTGAGAGTAGGCATCCTTGTCTGTTCCTGAATTTATCAGGAAGGGTTTCAGCTTTTCACTATTGAGTATTATGTTGGCTGTGGGTTTGTTGTAAATAGCTTTTATTATGTTGAGATATGTTCCCTCTAATCCACTTTGTTGAGAGTTTTTATCATGAACTTATGTTAAATTTTATCAAATGTTTTTCTGCATCTATTGAGATGAACATGTGGTTTTTGTCTTTCATTTTGGTAATGTGGTATATCATATTAATTGATTTGTGTATGTTGAACCATCTTTGCCACACCGGAATGAATCCAACTTGATCATGGTGTATGATAATTTTTACGTATTGTTAGATTCAGTTTGCTAATATTTTGTTGAGGATTTTTGCATTTATATTCATCAAAAATACTGGCCTGCGGCTTCCCTGGTGGTGCAGTGGTTGAGAGTCCGCCTGCCGATGCAGGGGACACAGGTTCATGCCCCGGTCTGGGAAGATCCCACATGCCACGGAGTGGCTAGGCCTGTGAGCCATGGCTGCTGATCCTGTGCATCCGGAGCCTGTGCTCCACAATGGGAGATGCCACAACAGTGAGAGGCCCATGTACCACCAAAAAAAAAAAAAAAAAAAAGTAAAAATACTGGCCTGTAATTTTCTTTTTTGTAGTGTCTTTGTCTGGTTTTGGTATCAGGGTAATAGTGGGTTCATAGAATAAATTTGAGAGTATTCCTTCCTCTTTAATCTTTTGGAATAGTTTGAGAAGGATAGGTATAAGTTCTTCTCTGTATGTTTGGTAGAATTTCTCAGTGAAACCATCTGGTCCTAGAGTTTTGTTTGCAGGGAGTTTTGTTTTTGTTTTAGTTTTTGTTTTATTACAGATCCTATTTCATTTCTAGTGATTGGTCAATTCAAATTGTCTGTTTCTTTTTGACTCAATTTTGGCAGGCAGCATGTTCCAAGAAACTTGTCCATTTCTTCTAGCTTGTCTCATTCATTGGCATATAACTGTTCATAGTATTATCTTATGATTTTTTGGTATTTCTTCAGTATCAGTTGCTATTTCTCCTCTTTCATTTCTTACTTTGTTTATCTGGGTCCTCTCTCTCTTTTCTTCTTGGTGACACTGAGTAAAGTTTTGCCAATTCTGTTTATCTTTTCAAAAACTAATTCTTGGTTTTATTGATCTTTTCCATTGAGTTTTGAAGGGAAGAGGTAAGATTGTCACTATTTGTGATGATATGATACTCTATATAGAGAACCCAAAAGATTCCACAGAAAAACTATTAGAACTAATAAATGAGTTCAGCAAGGTTGCAGGATACAAGATTAATATACAGAAATCTGTTGCATTTCTTTAAAGAAACAATGAAGTATCTGAAAAAGAAAGTAACAAAACAATCTCATTTAAAATTGTATCAAAAAATAGAATACCTAGGAATAAATTTAACCAAGGAGGTTAAAGACCTATATGCTGAAAACTATAAAACATTGAAAACTATAAAACATTGATAAAGGAAATTGAAAATGATTCAAACAAATGGAAAGATATCCCATGATCTTGGATTGGCAGAATTAATATGGTTAGAATGGCCATAGTACCCAAAGCAATCTACAGACTTAATGAGATCCCTATCAAAATACCAATGACATTCTTCACAGAAGTAGAACAAATAATCCTAAAATTTATTTGGCACCACAAAAGACCCAGAATTGCCAAAACAATTCTGAGGAAAAAGAACAAAGCTGGAGGCTTAACCCTTCCATATTTCAGACAATATTACAAAGCTACAGTAATTAAAGTAGCTTGGTTTTGGCACAAAAACAGACATATAGATCAATGGAACAGAATAGAGAGCCCAGAAATAAACCCACACATCTATGGTCAATTAAACTATGACAAAGAAGGCAAGAATATACAATGGAAAAAAGACAGTCTCTTCAACAAGTGGTATTGGGAAAGCTGGACAGCTACATCTAAATCAATGAAATTAGAACATTCCCTCACACCATATAAAAAAATAAGCTCAAAATGATATAAAGATCTAAATGTAGTACATGACACCATAAAACTCTTAGAAGAGAACTTAGGAAAAACATTCTCTGACATAAATTGTACAATATTTTCTAAGGTCAGTCTTGCAAAAGAAAAGAAATAAAAGGAAAAACAAATGGGACCTAATCAAACTTCAAAGCTTTTACACAGTAAGGGAAACAATCAACAGAATGAAAAGACAATCTATGGAATAGAAGAAGATATTTGCAAATGATACAACCAACAATGGATTAACCTCCAAACTATACAAACAGCTCATACAACTCAATATCGAAAAAACAAACAACCCAATCAAAAATGGGTAGAACACCTAAATAGATATTTTTTCAAAGAAGACATACAGATGGACAATAGGCACATGACAAGATGCTCAACATTGCTAATTATTAGATAAATTCAAATCAAAACCACAATGAGGTATCACTTTATGCCAGTCAGAATGGCTATCATTAAAAAGTCTACAAATTATAAATCCTGGAGAGGGTGTGGCGAAAAGGGAACCCTCTGACACTCTTGTTGGGAATGTAAATTGGTTCAGCCACTATGGAAAACAGCATGGAGGTTCCTCAAAAAACTAAAAATAGAGCTACCATATGATCCAGCACTCCCACTCGTGGGCATATATCCCCAAAAGATGAAAACTCTAATTCAACAAGATACATGCACCCCAATGTTCATGGCAGCACTATTTACAATAGCCAAGGCATGGAAGCAATCCAAATGCCCATCAACAAATGATTGGTTTAAGATTTATATATATATATATATACATACACACACACACACACACACACACACACATACATACACATACACAGTGGCATATTACTCAGCCATAAAAAAGAATGAAATTCTGCCATTTTTAGCAATATGGATGGACCTAGGGATTATCATACTAAGTAAAGTAAGTCAGACAGACAAAGACAAATATTATGTGATATCACATGTATATAGAATCTAAAAAGTAATACAAGTGAATCTAGATGTAAAACAGAAACAGACTCACAAACATAGAAAACAAATTTATGGTTACCAAAGAGGAAAGGGAGGGGGGAGGAATGAATTAGGAGTATGGGATTAACAGATACAAACTACTACACATAAAATAGATAAGCAAAAAGGATTTACTATATAGCACAGGGAATTATATTCAATAACTTGTAATAACCTATAATGAAAAATAATGTGAATGTACATATTATATATATATATGAATCACTTTGCTGTTGACATGAAACTAATACAATATTGTAAATCAACTATATTTTAATTTTAAAAAGACATATTTTAAAGGCATAGCCATTAAAACTGTGGAATATGCCCAGAAATAGACAAGTATAGCCATGGAAAAAATTACAAAGCTCAGAAGCAGATCCAATAATTGATGGGAACTACATATGTAACATAGATGCTGTCTCATGTCAGTGGAGGAAGAATGAATATATTTGTTGTGTTTTCTTTGCATATACATTTGAACTTGGAGGGACAAAATTGGAAGTCTTAATCTTGTCATAGATCAAGCTATCATTCCTTATCAATATTTAATAATAATATGACATATCGATAACTGTTTCTCTCATTCCTTGGTTTATCTCTCACTTGATTGGAAACTCAGAAATCAGGGAGAAAGGAATTAACTGTGATTAAGTATTAACTTAATCTTAAAATCTTATCTGTAAAATGAGGATAATAGTATTACTACTTCAACAAATGCTGTGAGATTTAAATGAGTTAATGCATGTTAAATGCTGAGAGCAATCCTAGCTCAATAAATGTTCACTATTATAATTATCACACCACACTGCCTTGCTTGTCAGACTATTTTGTTGGTGGTGCAAAAAATCCTGGTCAGATTTTATGGACCCCAGTCATTTTATCACTTACAAATGATTTAGAATAAGAAGTAGATATCATTGTAACCCATATCTTTACCTATCACCAGCTTTATGTATTTCAAGACAGGAAGCTGGGACCACTTTAACCCTAATTTATCTAGACAATGTAACAAATTTCATGATGGGGCCACTGTGCCCATTATGGTCAACAAATTTCTTTCCTGGTTCTGTGTTCCAAGTCACATATCCACATTAAGCTATACATAATTATTTTCCATCCATACATGGTATTTAGACCAAAACATAAAATGTCCTTCCCACATTTGTCATTTTATCGAACTGCATATATTTTTCCCCTAGCTTATTTTATGCTTTTGGAAATAATTTGCATTATTCCATTTATCGCATTATTCCATTCTACATCATTAGGAATAATGAAGTAACTGGGGCCCTCTGAGAATCAATGGAAATAAATTAATTTGACATTTCCTTTCTCACTGAAGGTCGGGATTGTTGTGATGTATCTATTACCTATCATCTTGATGCCTGGGAGCAAGCGTGGGCTTGAGAGCATTATTTGTGTTGGCTTGTATTTCACTGCACTATACTTTGAGTACTATACTGTGCTTTGCTTCCTTAGCAACATCAATGCTTTCTGTTTTCAAAAGCAACACATTCAGTATTCTTAGGAGGACCATCTTCTTGGATAGTACATTCTTAACAAGTGAACTGATTGGAAATTGATCACAGAGTATATCCAATTACATATATGTTTTAATGTCTGATATGTCTATTAAATAGGTTAAAAAGATACATAAAACATAGTCTCTGACCTTGGGTGTCACAGAAATCTAGAGAGAGCTAGAAAAAAATAGAAATTTGTTCAAGGTATACATTCAGTACAGGGAAGAGAGTTACTTTTCAAGGGACATCGGGCAAGTCTTCACAGAGAATTCTCAGCTGATAATAGGGTTTTAAAGGATGAATACAAATTCCTTAACCAGACTGAGTCAAAAAAGACAACATGTTCAAAACTATTGAATTATGAAATAATATACTGTTTCTCAAAATTAAAAGACTGTACACATATTCACTAAAACTTTATTACTGACTATAAACACAAATGTGTACATTTAAAATATAAATATTTTATGCTGGTTAACTTGCTGCATAAAAAAATTACCTCAAAACTCAGTGGCTTAAAACAACAGTAATTTATTATTGTTCATGTATCTGCAAGTCCACTGGAGGTCCCCTGACAACCGATCTGGGCTGGGCTCAGGTAGGGCAATTCTGCTCTATGTGCTTCTCAACCGCCTCCTGTGACCAGTGTGCTGCCTGAGCATGACCTCATGGCGATGGCAGACATGTAAGAGGGCAAGAGGAAACACCGAAGTTTCTTAAAACCTAAGCACAGTACTACTTCCACCTTCTGTTATTGTCCCAAGCAAGTTACAGGGCCAAATCTCAAGTCAAGTGTCAGGGAAGTACACTCCACCCATGATGAAGCAATGGCAAGGGTGTACATGCTGGGATGGGTGAAGAATCAAGGCTATTAATAGAGTCTACTTTAGACCTCCAGCAAGGATTTGCTGCAGCCTACAACAAAAGGCATAGAAGGAGGTCTGCTACTAAAAGACCTGTCTAAATAGACGCGTTACAATAGAAACCCCAGGCCAAGGGAAACTTATAATCAGGTATGGGCATGAGTTCTGAGATTCCTGACAGTCAAAAGGAAAAAGAAAGAGGGAAAAGAAAATTTTCTTTGCAAAAGGGCAAAAGGAAAAATATGTCTGAGAAGGAAGAACATTAATTTGTGATAGAAACTAAGTACGTACACGTATATTGAACTCACCAGCACATTTACTACATATGCATGCATTCCCAAACATTGTGTGGTTAGAAAATGGGCTATTATGTATAACAAGATACATTCTTAATCTAAATAATCTTGTATGAGTCCATCATTCATTCTTTATCTCTCTCTCTCTCTCTTCTTCCCCCCAACTCTTGCAAATATGGCATAACCTTTGTGTATAGGGTCCGTTTTAACTGTAAAGAACAGACTATCCCTTTTACCTCTAAAGAATCCCCTATTTTTCAGCCAGGAGAGAGCAGACAAAGATAACAGGCAGATTGTTTTCCATCTCCAGTGTCTGACTGGATGACAAAGAAGTCTGTTACTTTAGCCAAGTTGTCTGCCAACATTTCACTTTCTTCACTTGTTGTTTGTTGCCTGGTCGCAAGGAAAAAGCAAAACAAAACAATCTTCAGCAAAATCTGGACCTTTTAGCCCCCACTTAATAAATATTTGAGTCAATATATTGCTTCACATCCTGTGTGGGTTGGTATGAAAACCTGTTTTGCTATCTTATACAGAAACAAACAAATATATGCCTTTGAGCTGATATCTGGTGATGCCCTGTGTGTGTGTGTATACTGTTTTAAACTTTCTCAAACAAGTGGCAACACGGTGAGGTTGAAAGGTTTTAGTCTATGACAGCCTCTGATTTTATTGCAGTTACTTACTCTCTGTGAAACGGAAACATCAGTTAATATATTTGAATCTTAATTCCTTCATTTGTAAAAGTGACAACAATAATATCTACCTCAAAGCATGGTTATGAGGATTAACATTGAGACTGTTTGTGTGTATGTGTGTGTGTCTGCCGGGATGAAAGTTGTAGCATGTATTGGGTATTTAGCAAATGTTTGACACCTTTCCCATATGAAGTCAGAAGGATTATGCCTTATTCATTCACTAAGCACATGACAGATTAACAGATTAAGTTAACAGATTAACTTAAACCAAGAAAAAAAGAAAACTGAGCTATGAAATAATCAAGTACATTTCCAGTAGTCACACAGAGGAGACTCAAGACTAGAAACTACATTTCCTAGTTCCTGGTTCTCAAACCATTGTTATTCCATTGTTATACTTTCCATTCATTCATTCACTTATCCATTGTACATTTGCACCCACTCTGTACTAAATACTCTGCTAGACACTGTACATTTAAATAAGTAAAAGAGACTTACCCTCAACTAGCTTACAGTCTATAAGGCTACAAAAAGAGAAGAACAATTATATTACCCTGTAATAAAGCTTATAACAAAGGATTTGGTAAGAGATCAAGGAGAAAAGAGCTAAAGTGATTTTGAGAAAATACCTGTGTCCATGGTTCTCTTTCTGAGAACTTCTTATAAACCTCTAGTTCTGTTGGGACCTGGCTGTTAATAAATGACACATCTTTCAAAAAGGTTAAACTGACAATTGTCTGAAAGAGTATTTTGTATGTTAAATCTATAGCAGTAGGTTTAAGACAAAATTAGAACGAATGGAACATTAAAAATTTGATATTTCCCATTAACTGGAATCTTTGTTAAGAAAAAGATATTGTCATGCCAAATCTGTAGACACTCTGTCGCTACTTTAACTGTTGTCTCCCTTCTACCTTCCCCAATCCCACCGTCCCTTCAGCTGACCTCTGCCCGCTTATTCTTGATGGCTAAATTTAGGTGTAACTTCTTCTAGCTCTTGTGGGACTTTAATTATCTATTTGGCTATCTTCAAAGATGTTTTGCATCTGAAATAATTGTAATCAGGTCTACCATGTACAGTTGTTTAGACTTCATACTACACATTGTAATCTATGTGAATGGCACCCCCGGCTATTGTGAAGCATACAACCTACACAGCTATACCAGGCGTCCCTAAATTAAATCAAGCAGAGAAATGTCCTCTTCTCTCAAGGGCCTCTCTAATTTTATCAAACTCTTTTAAAAAAGTAATTATTGAGATTTTTGAAAATTGAAGTACAGTTAATTTACAATGTTGTGTTAGTTTCAAGTGTACAGTGAAGTGATTCAGTCACATATACATATATATTCTTTTTGAGATTCTTTTCCTTTATAGGCTATTACAAGATATTGAGTATAGTTCCCTGTGCTACACAGTAGGTCCCTGTAGGTTATCTATTTTATATATAGTAGTGTGTATATGTTAATTCCAAACTCCTAATTTATCATCCCCACCCCCTGCTCTCCCCTTTGGCAGCCATAAGTTTGTTTTCTATGTCTGTGAGTCTATTCTGTTTTGTAAATAAGTTCATTTGTATCACTTTTTTAGGTTCCATATATAAATTATATCATAAGATATTTGTCTTTCTCTGCCAGACTTACTTCACTTAATATGACAATCTCTAGGTACATCCATAGAGATATACTGTGTATATATACCACATATTCTTTATCAATTCATTTGTTGATGGTCATTTAGGTTGCTTCCATGTCCTGGTTATTGTAAATAGTGCTGCTATGAAAATTGGGGTGCATGTATCTTTTCAAATTAGAGTTTTCTTCAGATATGTGTTCAGGAGTGGGATTGCAGGATCATATGGTAACTCTATTTTTTATTTTTTAAACAACTGAAAATGCACACTGTAAGAAATAAATTCATGCAAAATAAACAAGTGTACATCTCTCTCATCCTCTACTTTTCTAAGTTCCTCCCCAGAGGTAATCACTATTAACTATTTCTTATTTCTCTTTCTCCCCTGTACAGTGTTAAGTTTCAGTAGCAATTAACCTTTGAAATATCCTCACTTTCATGTCATTTACAAGTTACTTATTACATCCCCATTAAGACCACTCTCCTGACTCCAGACACACCTATCTACCTTCCACATTTCTCGTGTCTCAAAGCACTTAAAACTTACATCCAAAAACAAATCCATGATCTTTCCCTGCAAGATTTTATCCTCTTCCAGTGCTCCCTAGCTCAGTGAATTCACTACCGTCTACCCAATTAAACAAGTCAGAAACCTAGGAGCCATCTCAGACACCTTCTTCTTCCTCACCCTGACATCCTTCCCATCCTCCAAGTTCTGTCAGTTTTACCTCTTCCCTTTCTCCTCAACTTATCTCCCTTTCTACTTACACCACCAACAACAATCCAGCTACCATTATTTCTTATTTGAACTATTGTTATAACTTTGTTACTCATACACTGATATCCAATATCTTACCCTGATTCATTATACGCACTCCAGTCTGAAAGATCTTCTGGAAATACAAATTCAATATGTCACCTCCCATCTTAAAAACCTTTGCATGTCCTCCCATTGTTTGTAGCACAGCCTAGGAGACCCTGTGACCTGACCCCTTCTAAACCTCCTAACCACATCTTCCCAACACTCACTGTTTCAGTCTTCTCATTTTAGTTACTCTGTTCCTCTTTCAATTTGCTGCTTCTTATTAAAATTATGTACCAGATTATTAGTCTTTGTAACACGTTTCAATGAAGACTGATAAGCAAGACTTTCTGTCTCTCCTCTCATCCAGGGATTCCCACTTGTCTCCTTAGGAGTTCATTCCATTCCAGTCATTCAGTGCATCAGCGTGGGCACTTGGGGATGGCCCAATCTGGAAAACTTTATGGAATGTGCACCTTATGCTATAATTGTCTAAAGCATAATATAATAGAGGAACAAATGTTATGCAACAGGTTTGTGAAAATAACATTAATTTTCTTCTCACTACGGAGGAAGGTCTTAACTAGGTAAGACTAATGGAACAATTTCTGTTGTGTTCTGGTCTTAAGTCATCACTACATCACTCAAATTCTTCTGATCTCCTTCTGGGTCTTTCCCCCATTGTACCTAAGACAACCTCATTCTGAGGTACTGATGATTTGCAGCAGAGCTCTTCACACTATTTCACAGAAGATTCTTAACCTTTGCTCATGCTGTTCTTTAGTGTTTACTTCAAACATTGAAGTTTCTTTAAAGAATTAATAAGGAGGCTTTGCTTCCAAGACAGTAACAGGTGATAGGTAGAAAGTTACTAATTAGCACATCTTGATTCTGAATATAGGATCCAACAGATTTTTTTGTAGTCTGGGTACTCAGCCCAGCTGCCTCATTATTTTTCTCTTAGGATTTAGTATGTGGTTGTCTGTCTCCCTGTCTTAAAAACATTTCTTTTGGTATGGCATGAAAAAGTACTGTAAGACTCCTTGAGTTAGGAAGGTAAGTTCCTGACTGAAGTCCAAGATTAAAACAGAGTCCTTCATTGGTGAGATACCTGGAAAACATTATATTTCCCATACAGCATCATTAAACATCCTCTTTGTTGCCCTAGTTCACGATTTTTTTTATTGTTTAACCAGTACGTGTTGACAGACTTGTGGGTTGCAGGTCTGTCTGACTGCCAAGTGCACATTATTTCCATCAAGGTACATTCCATTATATTCTCTAGGAGGAAAAGTTTTAAGTGATGCCAAGTGAGAGATTACTAGTTACATTTCTACCTGAATCTGCCATTATTTTAAGGATTAATTTCTTTCCCTCCAGTTAGCTAATTGTTGTTATTCACCTCCGGTTTGGTATACCACATTTTCTGCCTTTCCAAATCTTACAGAATTTTCAAGATCTAATTTCTTTTTTCCAGCTAATATGCACTCCTTGCTGTTTTGAAATTTCATCGACTTTGGAGTTTGTTTATTTTTAATTTATTTTGTACAGAAGAGTAGTTAGTGTCACTTGACAACAACCCTATAATTATCTAGTTTCTTGGATGGTTCTTTCTTTTTATTTAAATTGTTAATAACCTGCCAGATTAATAATGATTTTCCCTGAGGGCAGAAGCTAGTTTCTTCTCACAGTGGGAGGACATGCAAAGGTTTTTAAGAAGGGAGGTGACATATTGAATTTTCTTCTATTGGATCCTCAGGATATAGCCAAAAACCTGGGCACAGATTTGGCATTTTATAAATAGTTGTTGCTTATTCTAACTTCAAGTGAAAAAATACCTATCAAGTCGTAGTCCTAAAGCTCGCAAGGTGATGAAAGCTGGAAGAAGGCAGAGTGGTTTGTGATAAGTAGTATAGTATATAAAATGTACAGAGGCGTTAAGAACATGGATTTTAGAGCCATACAGACCCCAGTGCAAATCCTGGCTATGCCATTGGATAATTATGTGACCTGGGTAGGGACTTCCCTGGTGGCACAGTGGTTGAGAATCTGCCTGCCAATTCAGGGGACACGGGTTTGATCCCTGGTCTGGGAGGATCCCACATGCTATGGAGAAACTAAGCCCGTGTGCCACAACTACTGAGCACAAGTGCTACAACTACTGAAGCCCATGCATTCTGGGGCCTGTGCCCTGCAACAAGAGAAGCCACTGCAATGAACCCACGCACCGCAACGAAGAGTAGCCCCTGCTCGAGGCAACTAGAGAAAACCCGCACACAGCAACAAAGACCCAATGCAGAAAAAAAAAAAAAAATTATGTGACCTGTGTAAATTAATTGACATCTCTAAGCCTTTGTCTTCTCATCTGTAAAATGCAGATAATAACATCTGTCATATGGAGTTGTTATGAAAACTGAGTGAGATAACGCATGAAAGTCTGAGCGTAATATTTAGTTCTTAGTAAACACTTAACAAACGGTATATATCTTAATGTTACTTATTAGTAGTATCAATATTAGTACTATTAGTATTAATGTCAATATTGAAAGAGTGATGCCTTTGCATTTGCCTCTTATTCTGACAGTTATTATTTATGTGACCTTTGTCAGGTAAGGTCCTTTGAGGTGCAGATGACAAGACGGGATATACAAGAGACTTATTGCGGGAATGATTATGAAGGATAAAGATGGGGGGAATAGGAGAGGGTAGGTGATGTAGGTCTTCCAGCTTTAAAAGGAGAGTAGAAATGAAGGATCATCAGATAGAATCTCTGACTGCAGTTCTGAGTATGGCCAGGCCAATGCCGAGCCTCAGAGCAAAAGTTCGAGGAATTCCACATGGGGCAGGAGTGGACTGGCTTTAGTGCCACTGCTGCGCTCAGTCATGGCCTGGGAGCAGCCTGAGTGAAGTGTGGCCTTGGCATGAATGTCAGTGTAGCTCTGAAGATGCAGCAACAGCATCATCTACACTACGTGCAGCAGATTTTCTTAAAAGGAGATCTGAACAATGTACCTCCATGCCAACCACTTGGTCTTAGACTCATAATTCTGTCTGTTAGAATCTTACGTTGTCATCTGTGACATGAGGAACACAATAAGTATTCCATGGAGACAGTGCAATATTTCACTTAGATGATCTACGTGGAGTATCTGGAACACAGTCAAGTGCACAGAAAATGTCCATTCCTTTCCTTTCCCCCAGTTGCATCTTCTGTCTTTAACTTCTCATCCCTTAAAGATAGATTCCCAATCTTTCCTGAATACCTCCAGTGTGAAGTTTCCACCTAATAGATAAATATCTTAAAATCTTCACTTTTGCTTTGGTCATCCAATCTTTTGGCCAAACATACTAGAATCAAATTATTCATTTAATGGCTCTGGCCATCTTGTTCCTTTATCTAGACAGAAACAGTCTCACCAAAAAAAAAAAACAATAAAAAACAGAGAAATGAAGAGCAATTCATATTGTGGCATTACGTCTCTCTTTACTCGAGGGAATAAAGCTTTCTTCTCTTTGAGATTAAATACTTTATGAGAATGCTATGTTTTGAATGTTTTGTCCTATTCAAATCATTGGGGCACATTCAAGAAATAAAACTATTTAGGTCAGAGAATATGAGTTGAGGGGAAAGATCACTATCTTGAGTCTATTGGAGTTCTTAGAAAAAAAACTCTTCTGAATTCTAGCCCACCAATAGACCACACAAAGGGGCAGAGGTTGAAATAATTACATATTACACAGAGAAATTGAAAAAGAAAACATCAATAATGGGATTACAATTCTACAGGAGAATTTTTTACAAGCTATGGCAAGCAAAGGCAGTTTTTAAATGATTCTTCCTATACACAATCTTATAAACATTGCTCTTCAGAGAAACACATTTGGCTTTTGCTTCTGCTTGATTTATAACCTTGTGATAACAAAGGTGTTGTGTAGCCTCAAAAGCTTTTCATGGAGAAGCTTTCCCTCTCCCAGCTCCAAACACCACCAGTTTAAATTGGTTATGTTCCAAAAGTTTCACAATGTTGTGTGGTTGTCTTTGGGTGCCTTGACAAATAAACAGAAGAAATAGTTTAATATTATTCTCTTGAGAAAGTTTCTCAATAAAGGATCTTTGTTCCATGGCTGACTTAGCAAGGCCAATCCTGACTGTAGCAATTCATTCTGGATATTTATTTGAATTGAGCGTTGTTGAGCTCCATTCTATGACATGGAAGATACAGCACTCAGGTTCCTCTGATGGCCTGTTGATGCTCTAAGTGGTCAGATTTCCTGCTAAAGATATTCTAAAGTTCCTTACCACTTACAGAAAAAAGACAGATTATTTGGCCTAGGCTTCTCTTCTATTTAGAAAATAACCTTTTTTTTTAATGTCACTACTTAGTAAACATATTGAAAAATACAATGAACATAATAAGCACACATGTATCCAAAATCCAGCCTTGCCGAATCTTAACATTTAGCTGTGACTGCATCAAGTCTTTTCAAAAATGACACTAATAATTAGAGCTAGAGTTGTAGGCTTCTGTGATACCCTCCTTCATCCCACTCCCTTTCTGCCCTTCCCAGAAGTAAACCATGTCCTGATTTTTTTTTCCCTTGTCACTGAAAATTTATATCTTATAATTATTTTTTGAATTTAATTTTATTTATTTTTTTATACAGCAGGTTCTTATTGGTCATCAATTTTATACACATCAGTGTATACATGTCAATCCCAATCTCCCAATCATCCCACCACCACCCTCACCCCCCACCGCTTTCCCCCCTTGGTGTCCATACGTTTGTTCTCTACATCTGTGTCTCTAATTCTGCCCTGCAGACTGGCTCATCTGTACCATTTTTCTAGGTTCCACATATATGCACTAATATACGATATTTGTTTTTCTCTTTCTGACTTACTTCACTCTGTATGACAGTCTCTAGATCCATCCACGTCTCTACAAATGACCCAATTTCATTCCTTTTTATGGCTGAGTAATATTCCATTGTATATATGTACCACATCCTCTTTATCCATTCATCTGTCGATGGGCATTTAAGTTGCTTCCATGCTCTGACTATTGTAAATAGTGCTGCAATGAACATTGGGGTGCATGTGTCTTTTTGAATTATGGTTTTCTCTGGGTATATGCCCAGTAGTGGGATTGCTGGATGATATGGCAATTCTATTTTTAGTTTTTTAAGGAACCTCCATATTGTTCTTCATACTGGTTGCATAAATATACATTCCCACCAACAGTGCAAGAGGGTTCCCTTTTCTCCACACCCTCTCCAGCATTTGTTGTTTGTACATTTTCTGATGAGGCCCATTCTAACAGGTGTGAGGTGATACCTCATTGTAATTTTGATTTTCATTTCTCTAATAATTAGTGATGTTGAGCAGCTTTTCATGTGCTTCTTGGCCATCTGTATGTCTTCTTTGGAGAAATGTCTATTAAGGTCTTCTGCCCATTTTTGGATTGGGTTGTTTGTTTTATTAATATTGAGCTGCATGAGCTGTTTATATATTTTGGAGATTAATCCTTTGTCCGTTGATTTGTTTGCAAATATTTTCTCCCATTCTGAGGGTTGTCTTTTCATCTTGTTTATGGTTTCCTTTGCTGTGCAAAAGCTTTGAAGTTTCATTAGGTCCCATTTGTTTATTTTTGTTTTTATTTCCATTACTCTAGGAGGTGGATCAAAAAAGATCTTGCTGTGATTAATGTCAAAGAGTGCTCTTCCTATGTTTTCCTCTAAGAGTTTTATAGTGTCCAGTCTTACATTTAGGTCTCAAATCCATTTTGAGTTTATTTTTGTGTATGGTGTTAGGGAGTGTTCTAATTTCATACTTTTACATGTAGCTGTCCAGTTTTCCCAGCACGACTTATTGAAGAGACTGTCTTTTCTCCATTGTATATTCTTGCCTCCTTTGTCATAGATTAGCTGACCACAAGTGCATGGGTTTATCTCCGGGCTTTCTGTCTTGTTCCATTGATCTATATTTCTATTTTGGTGCCAGTACCATATTGCCTTGATTACTGTAACTTTGTTGTGTAGTCTGAAGTCAGGGAGTCTGATTCCTCCAGCTCCGCTTTTTTCCCCCAAGACTGCTTTGGCTATTCGGGGTCTTTTGTGTCTCCATACAAATTTTAAGACATTTTGGTTTAGTTCTGTAAAAAATGCCATTGGTAATTAGATAGGGATTGCACTGAATCTGTAGATTGCTTTGGGTAGTAGAGTCATTTTCACAATATTGATTCTTCCAAGAAACCAAGAACATGGTATATCTCTCCATCTGTTGGTATCATTTTTAATTTCTTTCATCAGTGTCTTATAGTTTTCTGCATACAAGTCTTTTGTCTCCCTAGGTAGGTTTATTCCTAGGTATTTTATATTTTTTGTTGCAAAGGTAAATGGAAGTGTTTCCTTAATTCCTCTTTCAGAAGTTTCATCGTTAGTATATAGGAATGCAAGAGATTTCTGTGCATTAACTTTGTATCCTGCAACTTTACCAAATTCATTGATTAACTCTAGTAGTTTTCTGGTGGCATCTTTAGGATTCTCTATGTAGAGTATCATGTCATCTGCAAATAGTGACAGTTTTTCTTCTTCTTTTCCAATTTGTATTCCTTCTATTTCTTTTTCTTTTCTGATTGCGGTGGCTAGGACTTCCAAAACTTTGTTGAATAATAGTGGTGAAAGTGGACATCCTTGTCTTATTCCTGATCTCAGAGGAAATGCTTTCAGTTTTTCACCATTGAGAATTAGGTTTGCTGTAGGTTTGTCATATATGGGCTTTATGATGTTGAGGTAGGTTCCCCCTATGTCCACATTCTGGAGAGTTTTTATCATAAATGGGTATTGAATTTTGTCAAAAGCTTTTTCTGCATCTGAGATGATCATATGATTTTTATTTTTCAATTTATTAATATGGTGTATTACATTGATTGATTGATTTATATTGAAGAATTCTTGCATCCCTGGGATAAATCCCACTTGATCATGGTGTATGATCCTTTTAATGCATTGTTGGATTCTGTTTGCTAGTATTTTGTTGAGGATTTTTTCATCTATATTCATCAGTGATATTGGTCTGTAATTTTCTTTTTTTGTAGTATCTTTGTCTGGTTTTGGTATGGGTGATGGTGTCTTCATAGAATGAGTTTTGGAGTATTCCTTCCTCCTCAATTTTTTGGAAGAGTTTGAGAAGGATGGGTATTAGCTCTTCTCTAAATGTTTGATAGAATTCACCTGTGAAGCCATCTCTTCCTGGACTTTTGTTTGTTGGAAGATTTTTAATCATAGTTTCAATTTCATGACTTGTGATTAGTCTGTTCATATTTTCTATTTCTTTCTGGTTCAGTCTTGGAAGGTTATACATTTCTAAGAATTTGTCCATTTCTTCCAGGTTGTCCATTTCATTGGCATAGAGTTGCTTGTAGTAGTCTCTTAGGATGCTTTGTATTTCTGCAGTGTCTGTTGTAACTTCTCCTTTTTAATTTTATTGAGATGAGTCTTGCTAATGGTTTATCAACTCAAAGAACCAGCTTTTAGTTTTATTGATATTTTTCTATTGTTTTCTTTGTTTCTATTTCATTTATTTCTGCTCTGATCTTTATGATTTCTTTCCGTCTGCTAACTTTGGGTTTTGTTTGTTCTCCTTTCTCTAGTTCCTTTAGGTGTAAGGTTAGATTGTTTATTTGAGATTTTTCTTGTTTCTTGAGGTAGGCTTGTATAGCTATAAACTTCCCTCTTAGAACTGCTTTTGCTGCATCCCATAGGTTTAGGATTGTTATGTTTTCATTGTCATTTGTCTCTAGGTATTTTTTAATTTCCTCTTTGATTTCTTCAGTGATCTCTTGGTTATTTAGTAATGTATTGTTTAGCCACCATGTGTTTGAGTTTTTCATGTTTTTTTCCCTGTAATTCATTTCTAATCTCATAGTGTTGTGGTCAGAAAAGATGCTTGATATGATTTCAATTTTCTTAAATTTACTGAGGCTTGATTTGTGACCCAAGATGTGACCTATCCTGGAGAATGTTCTGTGCACTCTTGAGAAGAAAGTGAAATCTGCTGTTTTTGGATGGAATGTCCTATAAATATCAATTAAATCTATCTGGTCTATTGTGTCATTTAAAGCTTGTATTCCCTTATTTATTTTCATTTTGGATGATCTGTCCATTGGTGTAAGTGAGGGGTTAAAGTCCCCCACTATTTTTGTGTTACTGTTGATTTCCTCTTTTATAGCTGTTAGCAGTTGCCTTATGTATTGAGGTGCTCCTATGTTGGGTACATATATATTTATAATTGTTATCTCTTCCTCTTGGATTGATCCCTTGATCATTATGTAGTGTCCTTCCTTGTCTCTTGTAACATTCTTTAAAGTCTATTTTATCTGATATGAATATTGTTACTCCAGCTTTCTTTTGATTTGCATTTGCATGGAATATCTTTTTCCATCCCCTCACTTTCAGTCTGTATGTGTCCCTAAGTCTGAAGTGGGTCTCATGTAGACAGCATATATATGGGTCTTGTTTTTGTATCCATTCAGCAAGCCTGTGTCTTTTGGTTGGAGTATTTAATCCATTCACATTTAAGATAATTATCGATATGTATATTCCTATGACCATTTTCTTAACTGTTTTGGGTATGTTTCTTATGTCCTTTTCTACTCTTGTGTTTCCTACTTAGAGAAGTTCCTTTAGAATTTGTTGTAGAGCTGGTTTGGTGTTGCTGAATTCTTTTAGCTTTTGCTTGTCTGTAAAGCTTTTGATTTCTCCATCGAATCTGAATGAGATCCTTGCCAGATAGAGTAATCTTGGTTGTAGCTTCTTCCTTTTCATCACTTTAAATATATCATGCCACTCCCTTCTGAATTGTAGAGTTTCTGCTGAGAAATCAGCTGTTAACTTTATGCGAGTTTCCTTTTATGTTATTTGTCATTTTTCCCTTGCTGTTTTCAATAATTTTTCTTTGTCTTATTTTTGCCAATTTGATTACTGTGTGTCTCGGCATGTTTCTCCTTGGGTTTTTCCTGTATGGTACTCTCCACACTTCCTGGACTTGGGTGGCTATTTTCTTTCCCATGTGAGGGAAGTTTCTGACTATAATCTCTCCAAATATTTTCTCAGGTCCTTTCTCTCTCTCTTCTCCTTCTGGGACACTTATTATGCAAATGTTGTTGCGTTTAATGTTGTCCCAGAGGTCTCTTAGGCTGTCTTCATTTCTTTTCATTCTTTTTTCTTTATTCTGTTCAGCAGCAGTGAATTCCACCATTCTGTCTTCCAAGTCACTTATCCATTCTTCTGCCTCAGTTATTCTGCTATTGATTCCTTCTAGTGTAGTTTTCATTTCAGTTATTGTATTGCTCATCTCTTTGTTTGTTCTTTAACTCTTCTAGGTCTTTGTTAAACATTTCTTGCATCTTCTCGATCTTTGCCTCCATTCTTTTTCTGAAGTCCTGGATCATCTTCACTATCATTATTTTGAATTCTTTTTCTGGAAGGTTGCCTATCTCCACTTCATTTAGCTGTTTTACTGGGGTTTTATCTTGTTCCTCATCTGGTACATAACCATCTGCCTCTTCATCTTGTCTATCTTTCTGTGAATGTGGTTTTTGTTCCACAGGCTGCAGGACTGTAGTTGTTCTTGCTTCTGCTGTCTGCCCTCTGGTGGATGAGGCTATCTAAGAGGCTTGTCTATCTTATAATTTTTAAAAACACTTTTTTTATTATAAGAATTTTGTTTAAGCCATCAAACTACCACCCTTTATTTTATTTTTTATTGAAGTATCATTGATTTATAACAGTATATTAGCTTCATGTGAAAATACTCTTCTAAACTTATACAAATGTGGATATTTATCTTCAATCACTCTTAAGATCACAAGAGATGGAAAGTATAAGCAAAATGTACTGACAAAAGTATTCTTAAAATTTCTATCATTCAGAGTCAACTTTTCAACTCTTGTCCTGATTTTGATGTGCATCATTCCTGCACATGTGTTTATATTTCTGCTATGTATAAAATATATCCAAAAACAATTCATGGTATTTTCCAGGTTTTAAAAGGTACATAAATATTGTATGCTATGTATTCAACTAAAATTTATGTTTGCATGTGATGTGAGAGATATATTTTTATTTTTCTTTCCTAATAAGTAATTTTTACATCCTTTCTCCATATGTAGGCTATAATGCATTCTCTCTCTTTTATCAATTTGTTCAAGTTGTTGAATTTTATCAGAAGTTTTGTCTTCATCTATTGAGGTGATCATCTGATTTTACATTTTCTTCTTGGGTCATTTGTGGTAGCTATATTTTTCTAGGATATGGTCCATTTATGCTAAGTTTTTGAATTATTAAGCAAGGCTTCACACATAAGGTGATATTTGTGCAAAGGCCTGAAAAACAATATCTGAGGAAAAATTATACAACCAGAGGAAACTGCAAGATCAAAAGTTCTGAGGTGGAAACATGGTTAGTGCTTGAGGAACAGTCAAGACAGAGGTATGGCTGGAGAAGAGTGACAAGGTAGAGAGTTGAAGGGGATGTGTTCAGAGAGTTAACAGGTGCAAATCACATACGGCTGTATCAGTCATTGTAAGTACTTTAATCATTAATGGGAAGCCATTGGTTGTCTAAGCAGAGGGTTGACATGACATGAACTGACTTGCACCTTTTAAGGTTCAGATGTTGAGAGCAAACTGTAGAGCCAAGGGCAGAAGCAGAAAGGTCTGGTAGGTGGCTACTGAAATAATCCTGGTGAAAGAAAATGGTGGGTTGGATTATAGTCACGGTGGTGAGTGACGTTAGTGAGAAAAATGGGACAATTTTCTCTATCATCTTTCAAATATTAATTCCCCTGCCATTTTTATTTATCATTTTGAATCCCATCTTCCATGTCTCCTAAATTTTTTAATGTTTATCTCTCTGTAGTATATTCTTGGCAATTTCTTCAGGTCTATTTTCCAGTTCACTAATTTTTCTTCAGCTTATTTCAGGCTACTATTTATATTATGCATTGCTTTTAATATCAATGACCATATATTTCATTTATATATTCTTTCTCAGATACATATTTTTAATGGTTTGTTAATCCTATCTAATATATGTGATTTCTCTTTTTTTAATGTCTTTAATCATTTTTAAAGTACTTATTTCATAGTTTCTATTATCTGAGGTTTTAGGAGGTCTACCTCTTTTTTACTGATCATCTACCTCTCTCTAATGATTGTTCCCTCATAATTATGTGATTTTTCTTTGTGACCTATTCTTCAGTGGGGCATTAGCTTGAAAAACATTTTATAACTATTTTTGATGGTGTGTCTGGCCAGAATAATTTTTCACTTACTTCTTCCTGGAGCTACCAAAATAACACATGTCTGGAATCCCTTTTCTGTTAATTTCTCAGCTTGCAGCTTTCCAAGTCACTCATGTAACATTTATTCAAATTCCAAATTCAAGTGCAACCAGGACTTTGGTAACAAATAATCAGAGAAGACAATTTTGTTTTTATCTCCAGGCTGACAAACAGATTTTATTTGTGAATGTCTATAACAGCAGATGAATATTTTTAAGCCCTACACTTTCTTTTCATAGCCTTTGGATGGCTCTTACTTTGGGGGATAGATATCAACCATCTATCTCCAACACTCCACACCTAATGTCTCATTCATTGTCCCCTTAGGTACATAAAAGTCAAGATCTTTGTTAGTCCCAGGGTCAGCTCGTGAGCTTACTAGTGAAGTTTGCAGAATTTTTGTTTTTTGGTTCCTGTGGATTTTCCTTTCTAGTCGATTCAGCTATGCATTTAAAGAATGTTTGTTGTGTTTTATGGAGATGTCTAATGTAACATATTGATAAAAATGGACAGTGAACTGTCTTGCCTTTCATAATCTGTTACTAACTTATCTTTCTGGTTTCATCTTCCATTTGTCACCCACAGTAGCTTCATAAGTTGGCCAAATTGATCAATTATAACCTTGCTCCTTCTGTTGTCTTCTCCTGGATTTCTTCCCTTGCTAATCTCTTATGTCCATATATTCCTCATATATTATGGCCCTGCTTAAATGTCACTTCTTTCAGGAAGTCTTTCCTCATCCAGCAAAGAGAAGTGATATTCTCTCCTATAGTGTCTTATCTTTACTTCTTATGTATTGGCTTCCACATCCATTGTGCCCATTGTTATGCTCTTACTTTCTCTAACTCCACCCCACTCCTACATTAAACTGGAAACTTTTGATCCAGGACCAAGTCTGTGGTCAATTCATTTTGTATATATCCCATATGTAGCACTATGCCTTTTAGAGTCTGAGAGCTTATTAAACAAAATTGAATTGAAGCAGAGTTTCAAATAGAAGCTGTATTATGAACGTATTATAGAATGGGATTAGTATCTATCTAGTGAATACTTAGATTAGATATCTTAAATGCATTCCAATCTTAAAACCTAATAAAAATAATAATTGTCTAAATGGTTAAACCTATTGTTTTTCGGGCACTCTGCTAGTGCTTTACTTATATCATCTCTAATTCTCATGACAATTCTGAAAAACAGAAGAGGTTAAGGTAGTTAGTCAAGATCAGAGAGGTAGGAAGAGGCAGAGCTGAGACTTGGATCTAGATCTATCTGGCTTCCAAAGACAACAAAAAGCAAATGTACATAAAAACCAAAATAGAAAATCTATATGCTTTATTGAAGATAAAGTTGTTTGCTCCATGTGGATGATCAGAAATGGTGGACCAAAGTAGAAGGAGCTGGAATGATGCCACTCGTGAAGGCTCAGCTCCACCGTCACCCCCTCCAGAAAGGACTGACTCCACCTCCCTGGTTAGTTTCCTCCTATTGGATTTCCAGTCCTCTCTGTATTTACCTTAATTGTTGCATTTTTATCACTTGATTTTAAAAGTCTGTTTATGGGATTGTCTTTACACTAGGCACTGACTGACTTGTAAACAGGAACTTTATTTTTTTACTCTGTTTTACCATTTTATTCCCATGATAAGGAAAAGTCTTCTTATCAAAATGTTTACATATAATATCCTCGTTTTGATGACTCACAATGCAAATTAGTAACTAAACGTTCTAAGAAGTTATTCAGAAAAGATATTTGTTTGGCCTTAACTAAAGTAACATTTCCCAATCTTACTTGACCACAGAATCTTTTTTCTCAGAACACTTATTAGCATATTTTGTGAATTGGATGTTCCAGAAAATAAAACTTAGGAAATAGTGTTCTTACATGACTTTCTTGAATGTTCCCTTTCTCCTCATTTTTGGGGTGACAGGTACATAGTGACAGTGATAGGTGAATAATGGAACTCCCTAATTTTATAATATAAAAGGGATTGTCCTCATACCAATTGCTAAAAGAAATCATGCTGTGTAGCAAGAGGTAAACTCAAAGTTATTAAAGAAAACTGCTGTCTTGGCAAGAGAACGTACTTGTTATTTCTGTTTTTGAGGTAACCACACCTGCTCTAGGGATTTGGGAGGACAGAATCCCTAAACCCAAATTTGCTCTTTGCTTTTATTTCTCCTTTAGAATGTGACTCTGTTCCTTCAAAAGCATGGGCTTCTTTGTCCACTCTTTCTGTTGAAGCACATAAATCCAAGTTTATGGCAGCTGTAGTATTTAGAAATACAAAATACAGGGGAAGGAGTTCAATAGTTTTCTCAGTGCTAATGGCAGCCAAGGGCTGAGCCCTGTGTGTCGTAAATGATAGGACTGTCCAGAGGAAAAAATCCTCTGTAGGCAGTTTTTATCCCCTTTTAAATTTTTTGGTTTTAAAGAGTGGAATTTTTCAGTAGCAGAAACAGTTGCAATCAAACCCCACCTGTTTTTTATATCTCACAGCTCCTCAGGGAAAAAAGAAAATGAAGATGACCTGGGGAAGAAGAGGGGTAGTGATGCCAAGTTCCTAGCAGCACTGTTTTCCGGAAGACTTACTATGCAGAGGTGCTTTTCTTTTTATAACCATTTTGGTGTCTCTTGCCCCATGAAATGGCTCTTGAAAAGTCCCCTTTTCTGCAGCCATAAATGCCTCTACTATGACCCTCAGGAAAATAATCGTAAAACACACTCATGTGAGGAATTCAATGTTATTTTTCTCATGGGTCCCTGGTACACTATGTACACAGGCACAGGCCTACATTTAATACCAAGACACTTGGAAGTAGTGCACCCCAAGATTTTCAGTGCTGAATGTAATTATAAAACACTTACGGAAGCAGAGTTACAAAGATATTTTTATCCTCAAAGTTGTTGTTTTTGTTTTATTAACTGTTCATGGTAAGGAGGCAGTAACTGTGCATGGTAAGGAGGCAGACTTCTAAATCAAAAACAAAAGTCAATTTAAAAATAATGCTGGTAATATTTTGATAAGGGAATAGTAGCATTATTCAGTATCTATCATGAATCAGCATTCTGTATTTTACTCCATTAAATTCTCACATCATCCCTATAAGGATAATTGCTATCCTCATTTTACAAATGAGGAAAATACATCTTGGAGTTAAGAGGTCACAGAGCTACAAAATAGTGGAGCCAACCTTTGAAAACAGGTCTGAAAGTTCTCCAAGGATGCAACAGGAGGTGTTGGTGGGTGGGGCAGCTTTAGGTCAAGTTACCTAGTGAGGTAACATCTGCATAAAGACCTTAAGGGCATCAGCTCAGAGTCTGTGTGCAAAGCCATTACCAAAGGACATGGGAACACTGGGCACAAAATCGTGGGACCCTTAATGCAATCCATCTAACACACCAAGCTAGTTGGCAAGGGGTGAAGTGGCACAAAAAGAGACTGCGGGTGTAGGCAGGGTCTGGACAACACATGGCCTTGTGGAGTGTGCTCAGGGGGTCTGGTTTTTTTAAGGCTGAGAAGGAAATCCTGGTGGTGGCTAGGACTAGCTGATACCAACAAAAGCACAGACCAGTGGACAGAGTTGAGATATATTGTGTCCATTGAATGGATGGAATTGGTGACATTTTAGTTTTGGGGGCTGAAGAACTCAAGGATGATAGTTGGGTCTCTTACTTGAGTAAATGTTCAATAATGGCCCCTTGCCTGAGCTATAGAAAAACAGGGAAAGACAGGGAATTTCAGGGTAGGAATCAAGAGTTCTGTTTAGGGCACTGACATAGCCAATGTCCTGATAAGAAAAGCAGAAACTACTAGATATTTGACCCAAAGAGGAATTTGTTGCTGGGAAATGGTCACAGAGGTCTGGTTTGCATTGTAACTTTCATGGCCCTAGGCACTGTTGCTTTCATGGGCCCCTTCCTCCATACATTTTTTTCCTTCCAATTAAAAAAAATAAAAATAAAACATTTCTAAGGCCCTAAACTGTTATGGGCCTGAGGCACTGTGCCTGCTGTGACTAATGGGTAAGTCAGCTCTGACAAAGGTGTTGAAAGGATTTGTAAGCAAAGGGGGATGGGACATTACATGGAGGTCAGGAAGCTGCTGCCACCAGTGAGCTAGGGCTCAGGAGCCACACTTAACCACTTGGTGCTGGAAACGCCAACTCCTGCTGCTAAGTAGGAGCCTTCATTGCTCCCTCTAGTGCTGTGGTCACCTGTACTGCTGATATTACCATCACAGAAACTGCTGAAATCATGGCAGCTGTCACTGAGCAGAAAACACCAGGGTTGCCATTGCCAGAGATACTGCCAGGAGCTCAGTAGCTTTTCGTTTCTTCCCCTTTCTCATCTCCATGTAATACTTTTAATTGGCAGAACCTGACATGAAGTCTGCAGGTTTGGGTGTGTGAGAGTTGTCATTTGCAGGGTTCCAGTCCTAGCAGGGGTTAATAATCAACCAATAAATATCTGGCACGTGCATGTTAAGTTTGAGATGTCTGTGAAACATGCTAATGGAAATGTTGAGTGAGATCACTTTTAAGGCAGTGTAGAGAAAGAGGAGTTGGTCAACCGAGACTAAGAACTAAGATCACCAATGTTTTCATCAGATTAAGGAGGAGAAAATGGCAAAGGAGATTGAGAAGTCAGAAAGGAAAAGCAGACAACTGTGGAAGCTAGAAAGGGTGGATGATCAGCTGTGTTAAATCCTGCTGAAAGGTTGAATAAGACAAAAACATAAAGGTGCCATTGGATTTCACATCATGGATGTCATTGGTAACTTTGACAAAGGCCATTTCAACCAAGTGCTATGCATGGAAGCCAAAATGGCTTCATGTTTTCTGATTTATTTTATGAAAAACCCTGTGATATGTGGATCATATCTACAGAGTGGTGGAATAAAATTTCCAACCCAGGTTTCTAATAAATCCAGTTTTCTTTCTACTATCTTAAAAATTCTTAAAATAATCACTGTCCTTCCTTCACAAGCAATGACATTGAAAAATAAAAGGTTCCAATCCTTTCTTGCAGAACTTCTGGCCACGTGAAACTTGGTCCACATTGAATTGCAAATTAAAAAAATATACTTAGATACAAAATTCCACAGCCTCTAGGATTTCTCATCAAGAGGCACTTTGAGTGTGTACAGATGGAAACCAGGAGTGGATATGGTCTTCCCATTACCACCTCCCCCAACACTTATTTTATCATCCTTCCCTTAAAGAGCAGGGAATATTTTGTGTTCTCATTCCTTTATTTTAAGGCAACAGCAGGGAACTTTAGATCATATCTGTCAGCTAAAAATTCCAAGGAAGCTGTCTGCATGCTAGTCAGGCTCAGAAGATGAAAGGTCAAGTAATAACTGGTGAAGTGATAGGAACTGCAAAAGAGGAAAATGAAAATCTATTGAAAAATGGGGAGTTACTGTGGAAGGCTAAGTAGCTAAGAAGGGCCCTAAGGGAATATTCCCAGCTGTTTCCAGAAAGTCCATGGAATCACAGCCTGGAATGAGTGGCACCCACAGAAATATTAAGACAGAGAGGAAGATTCCAGGAAGAATGACGCTTGATCATCTCTGAGGCTTTAAATCATCTGGAGAAAACCAGGCACATTCCTTCTGCCAGTCCCTAAATTTGTCTTTTGCCTGGATTGTTGTAACAGCCTCCTTATTGGTCTCTCCACCTTTGATATAGCTCCCCAGGGTGACTCTCTCCACAATAACTAAGGTGATCTTCCAAAAGCACAAATCTAACCACCTCTTTAAAATCTCCAATGTTACCCATTGCTCTCAGGATAAAACACAAATTCCTTAACATAGCTTACATCTCTTACCTTCTCCACCCCTCTCCCAACACACACACACACCCCTCTAATATTCCAACTATAATATAATATCTTATTGGTTCTATTTCATGTAGAGATAAGGATATAGAAGTTTTTTTTTTTTTTAAAAAAGCAATGACTTGCTTTGGGACATAGCTGATGAGTGACATGGCTAGCACTAGAACAGTAGTTTTCTGCATCTGATGCAAAGTAGCAATATCGAGTAGGCAATTTTGATGCCTGCTTGAGCTTTGATTTCTTCAGTTTGTCTTATTCCTCTTCTCACTTCTGCTAATTTCACTTTTGGCTCCTTCATTTCATCTCTTACTGAGCAGTTGATCCTTTTTCTTCTAAGGTGTGATAAAGGCAGGATGAAATTTTTCGGGCTGATATCAAAATATCAGCAGGTTTGGTTTCTTCTGAGGCCTCCTGTCCTTGGCTTACAGATGGCTGCCTTCTTGCTGTGTCCTCACATGGTCTTTCCTCCATGCACATGCATCCTTAGTTTCTCTTTGTGTGTCCAGATTTTCTCTTTTTATAAAGAGACCAGTTAGATATAAGGACACCAGTCAGATTGGGTTGGGATTCACCCTACTGCCTCTTTAAAGACCATATTTCCAAATATGGGGGTGGGGTGTGGGGGGGGTGAGGGACACAATTCAGTCCATAATACTTACTAATGGGGTTTGTGTACCTGTTGGATATTGTACCGTTTCTCAGACCTTGGATCATATTGGACATTGCCACCTTTCACATCAGAATTTGTGCATAACAAGCTTGACTCCAAAATAAGGGATAAAAGCATGTTTTCAAAAAGATCTGACATCATCAAAAGGAATGTAGCACAATCTAATGTTGAGACTGAGAATTACCTCAAACTAGTACTTTGCATGGACTGCAAGACATGTCAAGCATCACTGTGTTTCTTTGAAAACTTAAGATATCCTGAGTTGCTCCTCTGACTGCTGTGGTGTCCCAGGGTACCTTAGCACACAGTTTGAGAACCCTTGTAATAAGTGACTTACATATCTATCACATTTGATCTTACCAATAATTCAGAGTTAAGTATAGTTCATTGTACTATTTATGAGAGGAGGAAACTGAGGCTAAAACTAGATATGTC
The DNA here is from genome assembly GCF_964270905.1 of Leucopleurus acutus. NCBI lineage: Eukaryota > Metazoa > Chordata > Mammalia > Artiodactyla > Delphinidae > Leucopleurus > Leucopleurus acutus. The sequence goes on along the minus strand of NC_139143.1, from coordinate 146,584,933 downwards.
AGTTCACTAAGGTAATACAGTTAATAAATAGTGAAATTAGGTCTATTTGCCTCCAATGCTGAGTTGTCTCACACTACAGCTGGGACAGATAGAGTTGATTAATATTCTGCGTCCAGTCCCACCTCCTTTCAAAGTACATTCCTATACTGCTAGAAGCTAAGCTACAAACCATTTTTTCATACTCCTTTGCAGCTAGGGTTCAGGATGCAAATTAAATGTGCTCACATGAGATTTTAAGATAGGATTAGAATAGAGGTCATCGTCATGCTTGACTCTTGGGCAGTGCCATTCCTACAACTTGTCTCCAGGCTTGAGTGTCAAGATAGTTACAGCACTGAGCAGATTCAGTGCTCCATTGCCTAGTCGCCAAATTTATGGAGGTCAAGAGCAGCTGTGATGACAGCAATGGGAGCTTCCTGATCTGGCTTACTGACTCTTGCATTGCAGTCATTGAGGTAAGTTCTGGAACTCAATAGTTTCAGTAGCTACCCCCAAATTCCTCACTTTTTGACTGCAACAAAACGAATAGCTCTGGGGTGTGGTGGGGGAGGGTCATTCTTGTGAGGTGTTTGAACATTCCTGGATATACAGCTACTGTCCACACTTCCAGCCTTTTTAACATTTTAGAAAGCCCTAAATTCCCTGTGAAGAGATCTTTAAAAATCCTTAATATATGTTTCCAACACCTAAGTCTGAGTGATATCATTATATTGCACATAATATGACTTATGAGAAAATAGCTGCAATATTTGTTTTAAAGAAATAAAAAGCATAAAAGAGCATTCCAGCCATCATGGCCTGTGTGTTTAGAAGGCTCAGACAGGATGAAATTCATGACCAACTCAAAAAGACATAATTAACTTCTATGTAAAGTGCAATGGCTATAAAAGCAAATTGTGGGGACCTTCAAGATGATAGAGGAGTAAGACGTGGAGATCACCTTCCTCCCCACAAATACAACAAAAATACGTCTACATGTGGGACAATTCCTACTGAACACTGGCAGATGGCCTCAGACTTCCAAAAAGGCAAGAAAATATCCACATACTTGGGTAAGGCAAAAGAAAAAACAAAAAAACAGAAACAAGAGAAGAGGGATAGGACCTGCACCTCTGGGAGGGAGCTGTGAAGGAGGAAAAGTTTCCACACACTAGGAAGCTCCTTCACTGGCGGAGATGGGGTGTGGGTATGGGGGAAGCTTTGGAGCCATGGAGGAGAGCACAGCAACAGGGGTGCAGAGGGCAAAGTGGAGAGATTCCTGCACAGAGGATCAGGGCCGACCGGCACTCACCAGCCCGAGAGGCTTGTCCGCCCACCCACTGGCCGGGACGGGTGGGGGCTGGGATCTGAGGCTCGGTCTTCAGAGGTCAGACCCCAGGGAGAGGACTGGGGTTTGTTGCATGAACACAGTCTGAAGGGGGCTAGTGTGCCAACAGCTAGCCGGGAGGGAGTCCAGGAAAAAGTCTGGACCTTCCTAAGAGGCAAGAAACCACTGTTTCAGGATGAATGAGGAGATTCAGAGCACTGCCTAAACGAGCTTCAGAGACAGGAGCGAGCCATGGCTATCAGCACGGACACCAGAAACGGGCATGAAATGCTAAGGCTGTTGCTGCAGTCACCAAGAATCCTGTGTGCAAGCACAGGTCACTATCCACACCTCCTTTCCTGGGAGACTGTGCAGCCTGCCATTGCCAGGGTCCTGTGATCCAGGGACAACTTCCCCAGGAGAACACACGGCATGCCTCAGGCTGTTGCAAAGTCATGCCAGCCTCTGCTTCCACAGGCTCGTCCAGCATTCCATACCCATCCCTCCCCCCAGCCTGAGTAAGCCAGAGCCCCCTAATCAGCCTCTCCTTTAACTCCCTCCTGTCTGGGTGGGAACAGATGCCAGAGGGCAACCTACATGCAGAGGCAGGGCCAAATCCAAAGCTGAAAGCAAGGAGCTGTTCGAACAAAGAAGAGAAAGGGAAATTTTTCCCTGCAGCCTTAGGAGCAGCAGATTAAATCCCCACAATCAATTTGATATACCCTGCATCAGTGGAAACCAGAACAGACAAAGAAACATAACAAAATTGAGGCGGTGAATTTTGGGAGCAACTGTAGACTTGGGGTTTGTTGCATGTGACTGACTAGACTCTGATTTTTATCTTTATTTTAGTATAGTTTTTAGCACTTGTTATAATTGGTGGATTTGTTTACTGGTTTGGTTTCTCTCTTCTTTTTTTTTAATTACTATTTTTAATTTTAATAATATATATTTTATTTTAGTAACTTAATTTATTTATTTTTCTTTCTTTTTTTTCTCCTTTTTCTTCTGAGCCATGTGTCTGACAGGGTCTTGGTGCTCCAGCCGCATGTCAGGCCTGAGTCTCTGAGGTTGGAAAGCTGAGTTCAGGAAACTGGACAACCAGAAACTTCCCAGTCCCATGTAATATCAATCACTGAGAGATCTACTAGAGATCCCATCTCAACGCAAAGACCCATCTCCACTCAATGACCAGCAAACTCCAGTGCTGGACACCTTATGCCAAATAGCTAGCAAGATGGGAACACAACCTCACCTATTAGCAGAGAGGCTGCCTAAAATTATAATAAGTTCACAGACACCTAAAAAAACACCACTGGACATGGTCCTGCCCAATAGAAAGAAAAGATCCAGCCTCATCCACCAGAACACAGACACCAGACCTCTCTATCAGAAAGCTTACACAACACACTGAACCAACTTTACCCACTGGGGGTAGACACCAAAACCAATGGGAACTACAAACCTGCAGCCTGGGAAAAGGAGATCCCAAACACAGGAAGTTAAGAAAAATGAGAAGACACAGAAATACACAGCAGATGAAGGAGCAAGGTAAAAACCCACCAGACCAAACAAATGAAGAGGAAATATGCAGTCTACTTGAAAAAGAATTCAGAGTAATGAGAGTAAAGATGATCCAAAATCTTGGAAATAGATTGGAGGAAATATAAGAAACGTCTAACAAGGACCTGGAAGAACAAAAGAGCAAACAAACAATAATGAACAACACAATAAATGAAATTAAAAATTCTCTAGAAGAAATCAATAGCAGAATAACTGAGGCAGAAGAACGGATAAGTGACCTGGAAGATAAAATAGTGGAAATAACTGCTGCAGAGCAGAATAAAGAAAAAAGAATGAAAAGAATTGAGGACACAGTCAGAGACCTCTCGGACAACATTAAACACACCAACATTCGAATTATAGGGGTCCCAGAAGAAGAAGAGAAAAAGAAAGGGACTGAGAAAATATTTAAAGAGATTATAATTGAAAACTTCCCTAATATGGGAAATGAAAAATTCAACCAAGTCCAGGAAATGCAGAGTCCCATACAGGATAAATCCAAGGAAACACTCACCAAGACACATATTTATCAAACTATCAAAAATTAAATACAAAGAAAATATACTAAAAGCAGCAAAGGAAAAGCAACAATAACATACAAGGGAATCCCCATAAGGTTAACAGCTGATTTTTCAGCCGAAACTCTGCAAGCCAGAAGGGAGTGCAGGACATATTGAAAGTGATGAAAGGGAAAATCCTACAGCCAAGATTACTCTACCCAGCAAGGATCTCATTCTGGTTCGGTGGAGAAATTAAAAACTTTACAGACAAGCAAAAGCTAAGAGGATTCAACACCACCAATCCAGCTTTACAAAAAATGCTAAGGGAACTTCTCTAGGCAGGAAACACAAAAGAAGAAAAAGACCTACAATAACAAACCCAAAGCAATTAGGAAAATGGTAATAGGAACATACACATCAATAATTTAAATGGAAATGTATTAAATGCTCCAACCAAAAGACATAGACTTGCTGAATGGATACAAAAACAAGACCCACATATTTGCTGTCTACAAGAGACACACTACAGACCTAGGGACACATACACCCTGAAAGTGAGGAGATGGAAAAAAGATACTCCATGCAAATGGAAATCAAAAGAAAGCTGGAGTAGCAATTCTCATAAGAGACAAAATAGAGTTTAAAATAAAGACTGTTACAAGAGACAAAGGACACTACATAATGATCAAGGGATCAATCCAAGAAGAAGATATAACAATTGTAAATATTTATGCACCTAACATAGAAGCACCTCAATACTTAAGGCAAATGGTAACAGCCATAAAATGGCAAATTGACAGTAACACAATCATAGTAGGGGACTTAACACCCCACTTTCACCAATGGACAGATCACCCAAAATGAAAATAAATAAGGAAATACAAGCTTTAAATGACACATTAAACAAGATGGACTTAAATGATATTTATAGGACATTCCATTGAAAAACAACAGAATACACTTTCTGCTCAAGTCCTCATGGAGCATTCTCCAGGACAGATCATATCTTGGGTCACAAATCAAGCCTTGGTAAATTTAAGAAAATTGAAATCATATCAAGTATCTTTTCCAGCCACAACGCTATGAGACTAGTTGTCCATTACAGGAAAAGATCTGTAAAAAATACAAACACATGGAGGCTAAGCAATACGTTACTAAATAACCAAGAGATCACTGAAGAAATCAAAGAGGAAATCAAAAAATACCTAGAAACAAATGACAAAGAAATCACGATGACCCAAAACCTATGGGATGCAGCAAAAGCAGTTCTGAAAGGGAAGTTTATAGCAATACAATCCTACCTCATGAAACAAGAAATATCTCAAATAAACAACCTAACCTTACACCTAAAGCAATTAGAGAAAAAAGAACAAAAAACCCCACAAAGTTAGCAGAAGGAAAGAAATCATAAAAATCAGATCAGAAATAAATGAAACAGAAATGATAACAAAGATCAATAAAACTAAAAGATGGTTCTTTGAAAAGATAAACAAAATTGATTAAACATTAGCCAGACTCATCAAGCAAAAAAGTGAAAAGACTCAAATCAACAGAATTAGAAATGAAAACGGAGAATACCTGACCCTGCAGAAATACAAAGGATCATTAGAGATTACTACAAGCAACTCTATGCCAATAAAATGGACAACCTGGAAGAAATGGACACATTTGTAGAAAAGCACAACCTTCCGAGACTGAACCCGGAAGAAATAGAATATATAAACAGACCAATCACAAGCACTGAAATTGAAACTGTGATTAAAAATCTTCCAACAAACAAAAGCCCAGGACCAGATGGCTTCACAGGCAAATTGTATCAAACATTTAGAGAAGAGCTAATACCTATCCTTCTCAAACTCTTCCAAATATAGCAGAGGGAGGAACACTCCCAAACTCATTCTACGAGGCCACAATCACCTTGATATCAAAAGCAGACAAGGATGTCACAAAGAAAGAAAACTACAGGCCAATATCACTGATGAACATAGATGCAAAAATCCTCAACAAAATACTAGCAAACAGAATCGAACAGCACATTAAACAGATCATACACCATGGTCAAGTGGAGTTTATCCTAGGAATGCAAGGATTCTTCAATATATGCAAATCAATGAATGTGATACACCATATTAACAAATTGAAGGATATAAACCGTATGATAATCTCGATAGATGCAGGAAAAACTTGAAAAAATTCAACACCCATTTATGATGAAAAATCTCCAGAAAGTAGGCATAGAGGGAACTTGCCTCAACATAATAAGGCTCAGTGGTTCTCCATCATTCCTGACTTCAGCCTGGAGCTCCAAGGGGGGCTGCACCTAGAGTCCCAGCCTTACCCAGATCCTCATGCCCCCTTAGTGGACCCCACGCCTCATTTGAGTTTTAACCTTCTCCTGTCCAAGAAAGAGAGAGAAAGCCAAAGATAGCCTGACCCTGCCCTTCCAGCTCAGCTGGGAAAAACAGCAGACTCTACTGCGCCCTGGGCTGCACCAGGCTACCAGCCACATTTTCTATGAGCCAGATGCTTATGATGGCCTGGACCAAGAAGACCCAGATGATGACCTAGATGTTTAACTGGCCAGGAGATTTGACTAGACTGTAATTGGCAGAAGAGGGAGACCATGGGCCCATAAACATCCTTCCATTGTTTGCATTGGCCTTAGCCTGTCTCTGCCCCATCTTTTTTCCCTGTGTCTGTGGAGGCCCTGCACTGTGACGCATGATCCAGGGAGCAGCATAAAGTTAGGAGAGAAAGTGAGATGTGGGCATAAGGGAATATGACAACACCAACCCCTAAGCCTAATAAAATCTTTATTTTTTATTAAAAAAATAATGACAAAAATATGACAAACCCACAGCCAACATTGTTCTCAATCGTGAAAAAGTGAGACCATTTCCATTAAGATCAGGAACAAGACAAGGGTGCCCACTCTCACCACTATTATTCAACAGAGTTTTAGAAGTTTTACCCACAACTATCAGAGACAAAAAGATTTAAACGGAATCCAAACTGGAAAAGAAGAAGTAAATCTGTCACTGTTTGCAGATGACATGATACTATACATAGAGAATCCTAAAGATGCTACCAGAAAACTCTTAGAGCTGATCAATGAATTTTGTAAAGTAGCAGGATAAAAAATTAATGTGCAGAACTCTCTTGCATTCCCATACACTAATGATATTAAATCTGAAAGAGAATTAAGGAAACACTCCCATTTACCACAACAACAAAAAGAATAAAATACCTAGGAATAAACCTACCTAAGGAGACAAAAGACCTGTATGCAGAAAACTATAATACACTGATGAAAGAAATTAAAGATGATACAAACAGATGGAGAGATATACCATGTTCTTGGATTAGAAGAAACAACATTGTGTAAATGACTATACTACCCAAAGCAATCTACAGATTCAATGCAATCCCTATCAACTTACCAATGGCACTTTTCACAAAACTAGAACAAAAAATTTTCACAATTTTTATAGAAACACAAGACCCTGAATAGCCAAAGCAATCTTGAGAAAGAAAAACGGAGCTGGAAGAATCTGGCTCCCTGACTTCAAATTATACCACAAAGCCACAATAATGAAGACAGTATGGTCCTGGCACAAAAACAGAAATATAGACCAGTGGAACAGGATAGAAAGCCCAGAGATAAACCCACGAATATATGGTCACCTTATCTTTGATAAAGGAGGGAAGTGTATACAATGGAGAAAAGACAGCCTCTTCAATAAGTGGTGCTGGGAAAACTGGACAGTTACATGTAAAAGAATGAAATTAGAACACTCCCTAACACCATACACAAAAATAAACTCAAAATGGATCAAAGACCTAAATATAAGGCCAGACACTATAAAACTCTTAGAGGAAAACATAGGCAGAAGACTCTATGACATAAATCACAGCAAGATTATTTTTGACCCACCTCCTAGAGAAATGGAAATAACAATAAAAATAAACAAATGGGACCTAATGAAACTTCAAAGCTTTTGCATAGCAAAGGAAACCATAAACAAGATGAAAAGATAGCCCTCAGAATGGGAGAACATATTTGCAAATGAAGCAACTGACAAAGGATTAATCTCCAAAATTTACAAGCAGTTCATACAGCTCAATATCAAAGTAACAACCCAATCCAAAAATGGGCAGAAGACCTAAATAGACATTTCCCCAAAGGAGATATACAGATTGCCAACAAACACATGAAAGGATGCTCAACATCACTAATCATTAGAGAAATGTAAATCAAAACTACAGTGAGGTATTACTTCACACCAGTCAGAATGGCCATCATCAAAAAACCTTTAAGCCATAAATGCTGGAGAAGGCGTGGAGAAAAGGGAACCCTCTTGCACTGTTGGTGGGAATGTGAATTGGTACAGCCACTATGGAGAACAGTATGGAGGTTCCTTAAAAAACTACAAATAGAACTACCATATGACCCAGCACTCCCACTACTGGGCATATACCCTGAGAAAACCATAATTCAAAAAGTGTCATGTACCACAGTGTTCATTGCAGCTCTGTTTACAATAGCCAGGACGTGGAAGCAACCTAAGAGTCCATTGACAGATGAATGGATAAAGAAGATGTGGCATATATATATGCAAAGGAATATTATTCAGCCATAAAAAGAAATGAAATTGAGTTATTTGTAGTGAGGTGGATGGACATAGAATCTGTCATACAGAGTGAGGTAAGTCAGAAAGAGAAAAACAAATACCGTATGCTAACACATATATATGGAATCTAAAAAAAACAAAAATGGTTCTGATGAACCTAAGGGCAGGACAGGAATAAAGATGCAGATGTAGAGAATGGACTTAAGGACATGGGAAGGGGGAAGGTTTAGCTGGGGTGAAGTGAGAGAGTGGTATTGACATATATACACTACCAAATGTAAAACAGATAGCTAGTGGGAAGCAGCCACATAGCACATGGAGATTAGCTCGGTGCTTTGTGACCACCTAGAGGGGTGGGATAGGGAGGGTGGGAGGGAGACACAAGAGGGAGGGGATACGGGATATACGTATATGTATAGCTGATTCACTTTGTTATACAGTAGAAACTAACACAACAATGTAAAGCAAGTATACTCCAATAAAGATGTTAAAAGTAAATGTAAAAAAAAACAAATAAAATAAAATAGAACAGGTACTGCAATCATGGGATAGATAGCAATTACAAAGGTTAAAATGCAGGAATTCTGCAACATGTATATGAGAAGCTGGAAAAATCACTTAGAATAAAAAATTTGCTGTGTGAAAGCCATAGTTAAGGGTCTTGAATAAATGCAAGCTCATATAATTTGGTGAAAAAAAAGAATGAGCCAGTGACCTCAGAATCTATATCCTATATATTGATCAAAGGAACCTAATTAGGGCACAGTATATAAATAAGACCTGATTGAAGGGACATCTGTTGCTCAAGGTGGCCCAATTTTTAATATGGATTCCTGCATTTGTTCAAAGTCATTGGTCATAGCTTAGCGGCATTTTTGAGCTCATTGCCCTCATTTCATTTAACCTTTCCTGAGAACATTCACAATTATTATACTCATATATTCAGTTCTATATACCAATTCATAGATAATTCCACTTTTACCTACATTCTTAGGGAGAGTGTGCATATGCTATAGACCTTACTTTTTTTTTTTTTTTTTGCGGTACGTGGGCCTTTCACTGTTGTGACCTCTCCCGTTTCGGAGCACAGGCTCCGGACACGCAGGCTCAGCAGCCATGGCTCACGGGCCTAGCTGCTCCGAGGCATGTGGGATCTTCCCGGACCGGGGCACAAACCAGTATCCCCTGCATCGGCAGGCGGACTCTCAACCACTGCGCCACCAGGGAAGCCCTGACCTTACTTTTTGTTCCAAACTTTCTGCTCTTCGTTTTTCTATGTTAAAATATAAGTTTTCTTTTCATAAATATTATATAAACTATTTTCTAATATATTAAAAAATAGACAAAATTGAGTTATTTGTAGTGAGGTGGATGGACTTAGAGCCTGTCATACAGAGTGAAGTAAGTCAGAAAGAGAAAAACAAATACCGTGTGCTAACACATATATATGGAATCTAAAAAAAATAAATGGTTCTGTTGAACCTAGGGCCAGGGCAGGAATAAAGATGCAGACGTAGAGAATGGACTTGAGGACACAGGGAGGGGGAAGGGTAAGCTGGGACGAAGTGAGAGAGCAGCATTGACATATATACACTACCAAATGTAAAATAGATGGCTAGTGGGAAGCAGCCGCATAGCACAGGGAGATCACCTCAGTGCTTTGTGACCACTTACAGGGGTGGGATAGGGAGTGTGGGAGGGAGAAGCAAAAGGGAGGAGATATGGGGATATATGTATACATATAGCTGATTCACTTTGTTATACAGCAGAAACTAACACAACATTGTAAAGCAATTATACTCCAATAAAGATGTTAAAAAAAAAAAAGGACATTGCTAGGAAAGTATTGGGCTACTTCCCGTTTATGATTTTAGGATTCATTGAACAGTTTAGATGGATGATTTCAAAAAAATAAAAACTTTTCCATGTTTACATCACTAGCTTTATTTGTTGGTAAACACACACACACACACACACACACACATATACATATATACACCTAGATGGTGAACTTTTAAATTGAAAATAATAATTATTATTATAATAAAATAATTACCTTATTTTACTAAAAACATGAGGAAGGAAAGAGAGTCTATTTAACACAAAATAGATTAATAAATCAAACTTGGCTGAGTATCAAAAGAGCAAATTCCTCTTGATAAACCTAAATTTAAAGAACTCCCGAAGCTTGTATAGTGTCCTGAATTTGGGAAATTATCTTTCCCAAAGGACTAATCCCAACAAAAATAACTGGGTCGTGCCTTCGTAACTGCTTCCATCAAGGAATGGGGAAGACTCTGTTTAATATCCAGTCTTAATGTCATTCAGACACAAGTTTGCCTTATAAATCAGAAAAGGCAGCAGAGATGTTTCTGTCCTGAGGTCAGCAGTATTAGTTAGAGCCCTGGCAAGAAAATGAAAGGCACACTCAAAAAGATAATTGAAGAGGGTTTAATGAAATGTCTATTTACACTTAAGGTCAGGGATAAGGGAACCAACATGTGGTGGTGAAAGACTCAGGGACTAGCAATAGTGATTTGCTGCAGCTTCTGCCAGGCATACCCTCTTTTCCCTGTCTATTCAGAACTAGAGGCCATTGTTGCCTATAAGTTCTTAATGGGCAGACAAGAGTGATGTTACTGGAACATGGTGAGATCTTTAGCCATGGGAGAGAGTAAGCCTGGCAGGAGCTGTAGCCATAGGTGGAGAAAGGCAGCTACTGATAATCCAGCAGAGCAGTGGAGCTGGCAAAGACATACAAAAATAAAAGTCCCAAAGCCCATTTTACATGGGGAAAGTTCCAGATTTTGCAGTAAAACAAACAAACAAAACTTAATTCAATACGACATACTGATCAAATTTTCTTGGGCTTGTTACTTATGTGTTCTGAAATTGTCCTCTCGACTTTAAAATAGGAATAATAGTGCCAAGGATGTCAGAGGGATCAACGGGAAAACTATATCTAAGAGTGATCTGAAAACTATGAAACTCAAGGGAATGACATTTATTTTAATCATTATTTCTATTGTGTTATCTTCATTATCATCATAGTTATTATTATCTTCAGAGACACTCATTAACTTCAAAAGAATACTTGAATAAGGCATCTTATGACCAAATATGATATTTTTTTTACATGCCAGAATATTTCATAGCTTAGTCCCTGCTGGCTACCAATATTTAGATATCAGGGATCCACGAACTAAGTACAGTAAAGTTTTCAGAGATTAATAGAATACTCTAGTCTTAAAAGAACTTACAGAAACACAAGTGAAAAGTCCCTTAAACCTTTGTCTATGTGAAAACTTGGAGAGATGTTCATTCAGTGGGTCCCTAAATCTAAGGTAGCAAATATGGCACAACCATTGCCACTCCCACCTCATGCACCCATGGTAGACATTGCAGAGCCCAGAGATAACATTAGAACCCAGATAACATTAGATAATTACAGATAATTAGATTAGATAACATTAGATTAGAGATAACATTAGGATCTTCCTTAATACAGCATTCCAGGAAGCCATTAGTGAGTTATTGATTGGAGGTGGCACATGAGATGAATCATACCCACTATCACTGGACATTCAACTGATAGGCAGTGTGTTGAAACTGATTGAACCCTAGGGTATTGGTTTGAGCTTCATAGTTGATAAAGGATTCCAATAAATTAGAGAAAGTCCAGAAAAGAGCAATCGATTTAGTTGAAGCTTTTCTTGAAAATGGAAGCCTTAGGAAAGATAAGCGTAAACTCTTCAAGTATCTGCAAGGCTGTGTGCTAAAGAGGGGACAGCCAGATTCACTGTGACCCCAAAGAAAAGGACTAAAGCCATAGGCAGAACTGTCTGAGTGCCATCTATCAGCTCTTTAGCATCCAGAGCTAACCATCATGGTGTAACTTTTAAAAATACTAAGTTCAGTTGAGCCTGGCTGAACATCTACCAGGGGTGTTTTGAAATAAAATAATTCTTGATTTAGGAGAGTGGGGAAGCTAGATGACTAGTAGTATCCATTCCAGCTATAAATGTTCACAGTTCTAGGTCATTCTAGGTGTTCAGTGGTGCACACCAGTTCTCAGAGAGCAGCTGTAAAGAAAAGCCATACCGGTTCACTTGGAAATCTTCAGATGGGTATAGAATTGGCAAAGTCCCATTCAATCCATTTGCCAGCTTTATTTTATAATGTGTCAGCCAGAATGCCTGTAGCCAATATTTTGTGCCCCAGAAAGGAAAACCCACAATGCAGTAAATTATCAATGATGCTGCCAAAAAGGAATTTCACTCTCAGATCAAATTTGGATTAAACGTAGTAAATCCAGGGCATTAGTTGGTTTTTTGGGTTTTTTTTTTTTTTTTAAAGATGTTGGGCTAGGAGTTTATTAATTAATTTATTTATTTTTGCTGTGTTGCGTCTTCGTTTCTGTGTGAGGGCTTTCTCTAGTTGTAGCAAGCGGGGGCCACTCTTCATCGTGGTGCGGGGGTCTCTCACTATCGCCGTCTTTCTTGTTGTGGAGCACAGTCTCCAGACATGCAGGCTCAGTAGTTGTGGTTCACAGGCCTAGTTGCTCTGCAGCATGTGGGATCTTCCCAGACCAGGGCTCGAACCCGTGTCCCCTGCATTAACAGGCAGATTCTCAACCGCTGCACCACCAGGGAAGCCCCCAGGGCATTAGTTTTTACTAATCTAAAAGACCTGTTGATGTGCTAAGAATCAAATTCCCCCCTTTAAAGGTCTGTCTGATATAACACTTGAAAGTTGAGATGAAATAAATCATTAACAGTGTTTAATATTCTCTAACTTCTAGAAATATAATACTGTCAAGGGGCTGAGGTGTGAAAACTGGCCCAAGGTCAGTTCTCATATTAGATGAAACCACTTTGAAGTATCATTTTCTTCTCCCTATTCAGTTTAGCCATTTCTTCAATATATCACTTTATCCATCACTACTTATTTAAATTAAAAACTTCACCTGATACTTGGGTCTCTAGGTGCATGTAGGGACAAAAGGGGACATAGTATAACATACACATGAAGAACAAAGATTCTAGTTCCCAATTTCTGTATAAAATGACCCAGCAGGAAAAGAGGATTTAGATATCTCCATCTGTAATGCCTGGGTATCTCTCTAAATGCGAGCAAACAAATTTCTACAATGCTGACTCATTTGCGGACAACCTTGAGGACATCCATTCTGTCTTTTTTTTTTCTAACATCTTTATTGGAGTATAATTGCTTTACAATGGTGTGTTAGTTTCTGCTGTATAACAAAATGAATCAGCTATACATAAACATATATCCCTATATCTCCGGAGGGTGGGAGGGAGACACATCCATTCTGTCTTATTTCTGTTTCCTTAACTCTCAGTGCAATGCTTGGAACACAGCGGGAATCAATAGTCATGTAGCGACTTGAATAAAACACAAACTACCAAGTTCTCCCTTCCCTGTCCTCCTCAGAGTGTTCCACACGTGCAATTCTCTCGTTTGTTTTGTTTTTCCCTTCTTTCTTATATGTGTGTCTCCCACACTAGCCTGTAAGCTCCTTGACAGCCCAAAGGACGACACCGTATGTCACTGATTCCAGCGTCTAATGCAGTGCCTGGTGGGCACTCGTTTAATGTTTGTTGAAGGAATGCTTTCTGCAGTGAGATCACACTCACAACACTCAAACAGGCTTTACGGAAGCCTGGGTCGTAAAGAACAATGGCTTTCAGAGTGGCTGGAGTCCTCAATCAACCATTTATTAACCATATAACCTATGGAAATATATTTATCCCTCATGATTTCAACATCCTCATTCGTAAAATGGAAGAATAGTAATTTAAATATATGATGCCTATAATTTACACAGCACTTTCATACATATATTCATTCCATTCAGTTTTCATCTTCCCAGTTACAGCGGAGGTACTCTAGGAAAGACAGTCACGTGACAAGTAAGAGTAAAGACTTTAGAGTTGGGTTTTGTGGTTTGAAACACAGATTTGATTCATTAGATATTTGATTCATTAGATTTGATTCATGAGATATTGGGAAACTTACTCCTATTTCCGTGCCTCAAGTTCTTCTTCTATAAAATAGGGATAGTAATAGTACCTAATTCACAGATTGTCACATGTAGAGCATGTAGAATGGTATCTGGTGCATGTATACAGAAAATTTAGCTATTAATATTACTATTATTGTTATTTCTACATCTCTCCCTTCCTTTAAATTGAACCTGAAATGTTTTATATATCATTTAACCCAACATCTAGCTGCTCAAACCGGAAATCATCATCTTCCTCTTCTATTCTAATGACATTTTCTTGATAAAGTGATATTGGCTCATATTATCTTTTTATTAATTTGATGAGCTCCACAGCTAAATTTCCAACTCCTCTAGTACTAGACCACTTTGCAAGATCACTTAGGTCCAATATTAGCCCTGAAATCTAACCTCTCTACAGTGAGACCCATCTCAATTAATTTCTCCTCTATCTTTCCAGTCACTCTGATTAAATATTTCAAAATTGTCTTCACCTCTTTCCTCTCCCTAAATAATGTTTATCTCAGCTTCTTCGCCTTTCTCCACAGTGTCTCCCAAATCCATCCTTACTTTGTCCCACTACTGGAAGCCTAGTTTAGATCACATCATCTTTCACCTGGGCAATTGCATCAGCCTCCTAACTGATCCTTCAGCTTGTTGCCCCCCAATTTCATCCTCTATTCCACAGCCAGACAAATCTTTCCAAAGTACTCCTTAAATATCATGAACCCCTCCTCAACACCATTCAGTAAGGCTCCAGATTGCTGGCCATGTAAAGGTGAAACTCCTCAGGTTAACATCCATAGTCCCCTTAACCTGGACCCCTTTGTCTCTCTAGGTTTTAACTTCCAATAAAAGATGGGAGGGGAAAATACTAATATTTATTTTAGAGCCTATCAAAGCTAGGATGATGCTAATCCTTTCTGCCCCATTTTGATTCCCATATATTCACCAGCATGTCTCTTCCAACAGACGTAAGAACTGCAGCAGGTCACTTCTCCTTTCAGAACAGACGTGATGCCAGACTTAATCCCCACTGCCCTTTGTAGATCTCCTCTTTCACTGGCTGTCATTTTTACCTGTCATATCTGCCTTCACGGTCTGCCTCCGTTTCCTTGCCATGACCCACTGGATCAGTAACGGAATTTCAGACTACTCAGATGGGCCATGATCTAACATTCCTTTAAGGTACCACTCATGAACTGCTTATGGACTCTCAACATAGAAATTATTGGCAAAACGTGCCTCTTCGAACTTCTGGGACATCACTAGAGCTAGATGCATGTTGAGATTTCTACAGAAGCACTGAAAGGTGGGTGTCATCACCCTGTTCTTAATGGAAACTCGGGCTTGGGACAGTAAAGGACCTTGTTCGAAGACGCACAGCTAGTAAGTAGCACATCCAGAATTGGAGTCCAAGTGGTTTGAGGTGAAATCCTATGTTATTTTCCAAGTACGTGCTTCTTGCTCAGTTAGTGAACTAAGTCACTTTGTTCTACATACTTACATACTTCGGTAGTAAACACAATATATCATAAGAGGTGTGGTGGTGAAAATTCTTTTCTGTACTACTCTCCCCATTCCTAATCCCTCCAGAATAAAGTGAACTCTGACTTCTCAGAAGAAAAGAGCAGAAATCATTCCCTTACACTATAGAGGCAGCGTGACATATAGAAAGAGAAAAGGCTTAAGAACCAGACCAGACAAATCAGTGTACTAGCTTGATGACCCTGAGCAAGTTATTAATTCCCCGGAGGCATTTTCTTATGTAGAAAGTGAGAATAATATTTCTTACTTCACTGGGTGGTAGGGAGTGAAAACTATATTTTTAAACACCTAGACAAATCATCAAATGTTAACTCACCATGTCTTCTATTTCCTAAATGACTATCTCCTACTGCTGCCAATAAAGAATTTTTTTTTTTTTTTTGTGGTACGCGGGCCTCCCACTGCCGTGGCCTCTCCCGTTGCGGAGCACAGGCTCTGGACGCGCAGGCTCAGCGGCCATGGCTCACGGGCCCAGCCGCTCCGCGGCATGTGGGATCCTCCCGGACCGGGGCACGAACCTGTGTCCCCTGCATTGGCAGGTGGACTCTCAACCACTGCGCCACCAGGGAAGCCCAATAAAGAATATTTTTAAAGAAAGAACTTATTCTTCCCATAAAATTCTAAATCTTTCCATTATAGTCTTCCAAAGAAGACTGAATTCAGCTTTGTTTTGAGGGTTAACACCTTCATATAAAATGGCATTTATTGAGAAGAACCGTGATCAAATCAGGGACCTTGATTCCTTTTTGTGGATTTGTTATTCAAGGAAGGCTAGAACCCACTAGCTGCCAAAGCCATGAGTAAAGCAACATTTCAAAAGCTAAACCGTCTTCCCACTTAAGGAGCAATACAATTCCAACCTCAGAGTTATCCAACCTCAGATGGAGAGAAATGAAATAGAAATACGAGTTATATAAGTGAGGAGCCCAGAGCCAGTTTGCAATATTTTCCAAGAATTTCTTTATATAAGCCATGGAAAAAACACTGAACAGTTATTTTGGGCTCAACAGTGTGTGTGGCAGAGCACCTCACAAAGTTTTCTGATTCGTTTTTACTGCTATTTTATTATACAATCTGTGTTGTATAAATTTCTCAAAGTCAATTAGATTCAGAAGGTCTCTGACACATGATCTCAAGCAATATCCCACTCAGGGCAGGCCTCTCATCCTCAGTCTCCAAGGGCTGAATATTTGCCCCCTGCATGAGGGAAGAGAAATAGTGGGAAGAAAGACAAGAATGGCAATAGATGGTTATGAAACAGTGTACCTCACAGGGTATTAGTAATATTATATGAGTTTACAGCACTCTTTATTCATCTAAATATTAGTTTCTTTGAGAAAACTGGCATTGAATTTAGTTCTAATAATACTTTGCCAGGCTACACTTCTTCGTAAGTTATTTTTCCTCTGCCTCTCTGCTAGTCAGTGTCCTTGAATAGGTTGCCACCCTACACTCTCTTCTTCTCTGATGCTTCTTTACAACGTATTCGTATTTATTAATTTAGCCTTTAACTTTTTGCTGGTAATTCTTAAATCTCTGTCTGAAGTTCAGAACTCTCTCAAGCACCAGAAGTCATAGATTCTATTGATTTCTGAATATCTTCACCTGTCATTAAACAGAAAACTTCAATAATCAGTCCAAATTGAACTCATCAGATTTACCTCCAAACCTCTTTCTCCTCTTGAATATTAGTCAAATAAAAGTATAATAAACCTCATGGGCTTCCCTGGTGGTGCAGTGGTTGGGAGTCCGCCTGCCGATGCAGGGGACATGGGTTCGTGCCCTGGTCCGGGAAGATCCCACATGCCGCGGAGCGGCTGGGCCCATGAACCACGGCCGCTGACTCTGCACATCCAGAGCCTGTGCTCCGCAACGGGAGAGGCCACAACAGTGAGAGGCCCGTGTACCATAAAAAATAATAATAATAATAATAATAATAATAAACCTCTAATGTTTTTACTTAGTTTTTTTTTTAACATACCTAAGTTCTGGAGTCAAAGCAGAAATCTAAACCATAATTAAAGGGAGTAAGAATTCCCCAAAAGTATCTGCAACTAGCAAACACCCAGAATCTGATTAATTTACAGCGACATGTTTTTCTTCTTTTTTAATAAACTTTTTGAAGTATAACTGATGTTCAAGTGGCCTCCTTTTCCAGAACATAGCAGAATAACAAGGGACATATTTGCGTTACTCCCTTAAACAACTTGAAATCCATGAAAAAATAAATATGAAAAACCTTTTCAGACATTGGACAATAGGTAGCACAAGACTGAGATAAGAGAAACAAACAAGGTGAGTTTTGTGATTGTCCAGCCTAGAGTGGCAGAACAGGTAGGGAACACTTAGATAGGTCAGAGCTTGGCAGGCAAAGGTGGTTCGAATTTGAGAGACACAGCACCAGAGTGTGGGGAACTCCAGAGATCTGCAGAGGGGTCCTTCAAATTCTTGGCTGAATACCATTCTATGCTTGCATGAAAGGAAATTACTCAAAGCCAGGAAAGAGTCATACAGAGGACTGAAAGAGTGTGTGTGCCAACCAAGCAGAATAGAAATATATTGTAACAGTTAGGGCATCAGGTCAAGTTCTCGGGAGAGTATCATCATAATGGTGGGGCTAAGCTAGCTCTAGACATAAAGGTACTCTGGACATGCCTTAGGAAATCTTAAAAGCAAACAATTGATTCCAAGTAACTCAACTGCATGCCAGAACAAAATCCTACATTATCTAAAGGAATATAACAAAACTCAGCACTGAACAATGTAAAATGACAACGTCTGGCATCTAATATAAAATTAACAGATATTCAGAGGAGCAGAATAATATAGAAAATAATCAGGGGGGAAATTAATCAATAGAAACAGACACTTAAAAGACAGACATGATGAAACTAGCAGACAAGTCTGTTAAAACACATGTTCTATATATTCAAGAAGATGGCAGAAAACATAAAGAGGATAAGAAGGAAAATGCAAGAGATAAAAATAAGACTCAACTGAAACGTATAGAAATAAGAAAAACAATATCCGAAATAAAAAATATATGGATCATATCCTGAAGAAGAAAAATTAACTTGAAGATCTAACAGTTGAAACTGCCCAAACTGAAGCGCATAGAGAAAAAGAAACAGAGCATCAGGACAGAAAAAACAAAACATTCTTCAAAATGAAAGACATTGTCTAAAAAAATTCAGACCAGCAAAGCAGTATGAAATTCACATCCAGCAGATCTGCACTGTAAGATTTGTAAAAGGAAATTAAGCAGAAGAAAATGTTACCAATTGGAGATTCAGATCTAAACAAAGGATTTAACCCCCAGAATGGTCAATATATGTTTTCTCATTGTTAATATCTTTAAAACAATTAACTTAAAAAACAATAATAATAACATTAAATTGCAGAGTTTAAAGCATAGATAGAGGTAAAATTAATGACAATACTAGAACAAAGTATAAGAGAGGGAAATTGAAGTATGCTGTTGTACAGTTCTTAAACAATACATAAAGTGGCATAATATAATTTGAAGGTGGACTGTAACAAGTTAGAGAAGTATATTGTAAACCCTAAAACAACCACTAAAAAATGTGAAGCAAAGAGATTAAGCCAATAGTGGAGAAGAATAAAATACTAAAAACTTCATTCCCAAAGAAGGCAGAAGGGCTTCCCTGGTGGGGCAGTGGTTGAGAGTCCGCCTGCCGATGCAGGGGACACGGGTTCGTGCCCCAGTCTGAGAAGATCCCACATGCCACGTGGCAGCTGGGCCCGTGAGCCATGGCCCCTGAGCCTGCACGTTCGGAGGCTGTGCTCCACAACGGGAGAGGCCACGGCAGTGGGAGGCCCGTGTACCACAAAAAAAAAAAAAAAAAAAAGAAAAGAAGGCAGAAAAGAGGATAGAAAGGAAGAATAGAAAACAAATTGCAAGATGGCCATTTAAGCTCACCAAGTTGATAGTTACATTAAATTTAGATGGTCAAAATGCTCCAACTAAAAGAGGCTGATTTTCAGACTGAATGCAAGAAATCCACTTTTAATATAACTACATAGATACTCTAAAAGTAGAAGGATGTAAAAGACATGGCATGTTTACACCAAACAAAGGAATACTGAAATGATTATATTAATATCAGGCCAAGTAGATATCAGAAGAAGGAATATTACTAGAGTTAGAGAGGAGTATTTTATCAAGTGATAAAAAAGATTACTTCATCAAGAAGGTATATCAATCTTAAAAAAAATGTATGCAGGTAAGAACAGAGTTTCAAAAAAATATGAAGCAAAACCAAACAGAATTGAAGGTAGAAACATAAACATCCACAATTGCAGTTGGGAGTTTCAAAACTTTGTTCTCAGCAACCGATAGAAGAAATTCACCAGGATCTACAAATCTTTAACGATACTCTCAACCCACTTGACCTAAATGAAATTTCTTGGACACTCCACTCCAACAGCAGAACACAAATTTTGCAGTGAGATAGATCATAGTCTGGGCTACATATCAAGTCTCAATAAATTTAATCATACAGAATTTATCTAACCACAAGGAATTTAAACTGGAAATGGATGTCAAGAAGATATCTGAAAAATCTTCAAATCTTTAGAAATTAAATAATACACTTCTAAATAGCCCATGACTGAAAGTAGAAGTAAGAAGAGAAATTAGAAACTATTCTCAACTGAATGAAAATGAAAACACAACACATCAACACTTATGGAATATGGATAAAGCAGTTCTTAGTGGGAAATTTACAGCACTAAATGCTCACATTATAAGGCTCTTGAAATGATCTAAGATTCTATTTAAAAAACTAGGGGAAAAACAAACTTACATACAATTAAATACATTCATTTTAAATGCACAGCTTAGTAAGTTATGATAAATGTACACAATCTATGTATATATCACCATAATCACCCCCGAAAGCATCCTTTGAAGCCAGACTATCACTACCACCACTGTCACTAATACAAGCTGAGGGTGACAACTGATCTGTTCTTAGTCATTATAGATTACTTCATTCCTGCTCCAAGAGGAAATAGCTTCTTTTTCCTAACATTCACAGAATCATGGGGGCATATGTAAGACTGGGTCTTGAAGTGTGGGATCTAAGGAGGTAGAATACAAGACTGCATAGGTGAACATTTATTGACTCAAGATTCAACATTCTTGCAAGTATATCTGTAGCTAGTTCTAATTCAAAATCTCGGGTCTGCAAAGGACAATAGTGAGATGGAGATGCAAGAAAATGATAAGAAAGCAAGGGAAGTGAGAATATTAAAATGGATTTATTAGGTGAGAACAGAAATTCTACCATCTGACTATGTTCCCAAGGAAGTTCGAGAGGATATTTATTTTATTAAGGCAGCATACACTAGCAAAAATGCTATTGGCATCTTTGAGAAATTCAGTGGTGTCTATCTTTTATAGGCCAGGGTACACAGGGGAGATGCTGCTGGAATTGCAGAGGCCAGAAAACAATATCCAAACATCGCAGATAAGGTGGACATAATTATCAAAATGGGCAGCAATCTTGGAGTGGCATTAAGGAGGCTTTGGCTTGCAGGGATCTGTGGCAATAGCTAATACATCATGGAATTCCTAGGGGTGAAATAGGTGGACAACATACTAGGATGATGTTCAACTTGTACAAGATAAAAAACATTTGAGAGCAAAAATCTGATTTCATCTTCTGCCATGTAAAACTATGGTCCTTCACCTAGTTTTCAGACCTAAGGCTGTTCACAGAACTAGGCTCCATTGACAGAAGACGCCGGGTCCCCTTGATAAAGGTCCTTAACCATATCACAGCAAGAGTATATGGCAAATACTCTGCTGATTTGTCCATAAACATGTGCCATTTGCCTGGCAATGGGGTATTGGGAAAAAGAGAATACCTAGAATTTACAAGGCATATTGAATAATAGGTCAAAGCTGACACACATACAAGGCAGCTTAGGTTTTTCCCCCAAAGCAGAGCCTGAGACAAGAGATTTCTTGTAGGTAGTTTATTTAGAGGAAAAAATGCCAAAGCATCAGAGTGGGGGCAATGGGAATGGTGAAGCAAAGAAGAAGGGAAAACCAATGTAAAGTTGTATTATCAAGCTGGTCCTGAGTGTGGGCAACCGTGGCTTGATCCCATTAGGGACCCTCTGAAGAATAATTTAGAATGCATCTCCAAATTGTCTACCAAGGAATAAAAGATAGGAATATTTACCTACCAGTTCTCCTCCCCCATTTGCCAAGGGTTACCTAAATGATGTTAGTCTCTTCACACTTCCTTTTTTGTTCTTTGCATCAGAATGACGTGACAGTGTTTCTGCAAGTATCCCAAAAGGCAGGTCAGAGAATCCCAGGGGCAGAAAATGAGACACTCAGTGCCGCTGTAGCAACAGGGACAGACCTTGTTTCTTAACCCTCTTATGAAGTCTTGCATAGATTATGGCTGGCGACTTCTTTGAAGGTGACTCTGTGAAAAGTTGGACTCGCATTTCCCCTCTCTCAGGGATGAGATGAGGGCAACATTTGGCTCCACATTGCAGTATGGGAACCAGATATGATAGAAGACACTAGAGGATCTCAGGTACAAGGGATGGACTGTATTAACTCCCTCTTATACAATACTTTAGATCCCCTTGGCGTCATCTACCTCTTATTCCAGCAAGCACTGTTCTGTGTTCTGTGTTCTGACTTAATGCCAGTGTAATCTGGCAGAGTCTCACCTCAGCTCTGCACCATGTGCCTGTCCTCTCCTGAAGCTTCCCTCTGATCTGAGGCATGGGATGTGCTGGCACCACACTCAGTGCCCACACAAGCAAAGTCCAGAAGTGACGCAAAGTTAAGGCCCCTTGGAGGTGAAACTTTAACAAATGATGGATAGAGAAAATGGATAATTTCTTCTTCTTGTCTCCCTGATCATGGATAATCTGGAAACGTATCACATACGATACTCAATCAGTCCTGCGGGATCAGACAGCTAGTAACCTCTAGCTCTAACCCACTCGATAACACATCCTTTTGTTGTCTTTCTCTGCTTTGCTTCCCAGTGTGAAAGAGCTGTTACATGCTATTGTATGGGATAGAATACAATCCCATAGAAGGATTCTATTGCTTGCATTTCCTACCAAGTCACTCATATATAAACCAAATCTCAAGCTCTGAATTCTGGGGAATTCAGATTAAGCAAGGAGGGTGAAAAAATTATCATTATTTCAAGATGATGATTGTCCAGAAAGCCAAAGAGACAAAGCAACAGCAACAATGAAGCTCTAGGACTAGGACTCAGTACATTGACTCATGATAAAAATATACAAAAATTAATAGGTGTTCTATATGCCAGTAATAACTTAATAAAAATTGAGTTAATAGAAAAGGTACTCAACCTAAGGAGGATGAAATGACTATATTCTGGGCCATAAAAGACATGAATTATTGGAAAGACATACCATTTTCCAATATGGAAAGCTTAATGTTATAAATATGTAAGTTCTCCACAAATTAATCTATAAATTTAATAAAATCCTAATTAAAATTCTAATTCTTTAGCCTAACGACTTAATTCCAAAAGATATTTGAGAGAATAAACTCATGAAAATAGCCAGGGATATTTTTAGAAAGAGTAATAAGAGATGATTAACCCTAACAGATAGACAAGTTTGATATAAAGCTATAGTTTAAAAATTGTACATTACAGCTGTAGACAGTCCAGGAATCCAGACCAAGTAGAGACAGATGTAATATATGTTAAAAGTGGCATACCATATCAGAGGGGAACTAGTGGATAGTTTTTAATAATAATAGCACAATTGTCTAGTCACTTGGGAAAAAATGCATTTCCTATCACCCTTCACGGAGAAACAAGTTCCAGATGTAGTAACAGCATCTTAGTTTGTTGTGTGTTCTTCCATAACTTTATTTTGGCATTTGCTTTTTTTTTTAACATTAAGGATTGCTTGGATATAATGTTCTCTGACTTGCTTTCTTCATTTATTGATAGTTACCTCTGGGGAGTAGAACGAAACTGAGTTTGAGAGTGATAATAAAAGGGAGTTTATCATAAATTAATTAGTTCATTCAACAAGCAATTACTGAGTGCCTGATACGTGCTGGACACTATTCTTAGTGCTGGGGATACAGCTGTGAAAAACAACAGTAACTCTGCCCTCATGATGCTTGCATTCTGGTGGGGAGGAGAGAGACCATTAACAAAATAAACAGGTAAAATATACCATGTGCTAAGTGGTGAAAAATGCTTCAGAGAAAAATAAAGCAGAAAAAAGCATAAGAAGGCCAGGCTTCACTGAGAAAGAGACATGTGAGTAAAGACATGAGAGAGGTGAGGGAGAGAGCCAGGTGGATAGGGGCTATATGCCCAGGCAGAGGGAACAGTGAGCACAAAGGCCTGAGGCAGAGGGAACAGTGAGCACGAAGGCCTGAGCACAAAGGCCTGGCACGTTCATTACCCTGGCAGGGGCGCTGCTCCTTGACATTGTCTGGAGAGAGACTAGTAAGAAATGAGATCAGGAAGATAAGGCATAGCTTGCAGGGTCTTAGAGGTATTTGAGGAGTTGGTGTTTCCTCTGAATGAGAGAGAAAGTTGGAAGGTTTTAAGCCAAGGACCGGTATGATCTAACTTAGTTTTCCTTAACAGGATTACTATGTGGGTGCTATGGGGAGAAGAGGGTGAAGGGAAACCAGATAAGATGCCACTGCAAACCTAGAGGAGAGAGATGACAGTGGTTGGGATCAGGGTAGTGGCATGGCAGGTGCGGTATGGTAGTTGGGATATATTCTGAATGTAGAGCTGGCAGGATTTGTTGACTAGCTGGATGAAGGCTGTAAAAGAAAGAGTCAGCAAGACTTTATTATGAGCAATCAGGAAGGTGGATTTTCTGTTAGCTGAGATGGGAAAGATGATGGCAAGGGTAAGTTGTGAAGGAGATATCAGGGCTTAGTTTTGGGTCTGTTAAATTTGAGATGTTTATTAAATGTCCAGGTGGAGATATCAAATAGCCAGGTAGATATATTACCGGAATTCAGGTGACACGCCAGGAATGGACATGTACATTTGAGAGTCATCTGATCACATTTAAATCCATGAGAGTGAATGAGATAACCAAGGGAATGAGGGAACATTTCAGTGATTCTTGTCATAAATATTAAAATTTTTAAAATAAAATTATATTTGTGTACTATTTGTACAATTTTAAAGACTAGTAAAGAACTAGAAGAAAATATATGAAAAATTTATATAATCATCTATAGAGTAAAACAGTCTAGGCTTGATACCAAAGATAGAATTATAAAAGAAGTCACTAACAGACATGATTACATAATAATGTTTTATGTCCTGTGAATCACATATGGCATATATAAAAATCAACCAGTAAATTATGCAAAATTAATGCCAATGTGTATGATATAAAAACAACTAACCTTAATATGCAAACATTTTTTGCAAATCAGTAATATTTCAGAAAAAAAGTAAGTAAAGATCTGAACTCAAAATTTATAAAAGAAAAAATAGAAACTATCATTAAATATACAGGAAATGTACAAACTAAAATAATAACATTTTCGCCTAAGTTGAAAAAATTTATCTTTATGTGATACCACCTAGTTTGGTCAGGGGTGCTAAGAAATTATACTTTCATGGTAAGATTATATTAAAGTTCCTGAGTGGCAAAGTCTAACAGAGCCTTACATGGCCCATATTCTTTGACTAGAAAGACCACCTCTTATAAGTTATCTGAAAGAAATGCTTTTGTTTATGGTTTATGATTCATTCAAAAGGAAGAGAATTACAATATTTTAAAATAGTAGAATAGGAGACATTAACTCAAGGGAGAGAAGCTTAAATAACTAATATTACAGAACTGACTAAATGAATTTTGCTACATCCATGTGGTATGCCAACATAAGTATGAAAATCATATTGTAGAGTGATAATTATAAAAATATTTGTGGGTGCATGTTTTACTTGTAAAATAAACAAAATTGATAACAAAACCAAGGGTAGCATAGCTTTCCATCTTAAAATAATTATAACCCTATAATCTGCATAGAAAAATCTGAAAGAACAAATATCAAACTTGGTTTTGTCTGGGTAGTGGAATCACAAGCGATTTTATTTTTCCTTTTCTGCTTAATTATATTTTCTCAGTCTTTTACAAAAAAAGAGCATTTTTCTAATTTTGTGTGGTTGAAAGAAGAAATCAAAATAATAAGGAGCAAAAGAAGATCCAACAGTCCTGGTTGCCATCCAGTATTATATAATCCTGGAGTGCTTCAAAACCACTCAGCTGTGTGCTGACAGCTTGTGCAATGTCTGGGATGAGAGTTACAGAACATCTTTGTCCCAGTGAATTGGATGGCTGGGCACACAAACAACCCACCCTTTATTTTATTTATCTGCACTCTGACAATGTTATTTTCCCTGCCATCATCATTTTGCTTTTCTGTTAAGAATTCAAATCACTTTACTATGTACTTAGCATACTTTATGACATCCATGCAAATATCCTTGAGTGTTAATATTTCGTTTGACCAATGAGGAAACTGAGGCACAAAGACACTGAGTAACTTGCTCAGTGTAATTGACAAGTAAGAAGTAGAGCTAGATTTCAAAAGCTTGTCTTTATATCTCCAAAACTTTGCTTTTTCTTCTACAGTTTTTCCCTAAAGAGTGGGAAAATATGATTTAAATGATAGAGGGACATCAAATAAATGGCAATAAATCTTAGTGTGAAACAGTTTGTCTCTTTTCAATTATATTTCAAACCTGACTACATGGAGGGAAATGTCTCAGTTTTGTAAGAGTCTATCTATAAAATCTTTTCAATATTTGCTGATTCTCCTTTTTTAATAATAAATGAGCAGATCTAATGTTCAGAGCCTATTTAGAATTTAATAATGTTGCTTGGTCTCACTGTATTCAGTTTTATCTTCTATTTAGAGCAAGAGATATTTTTTTCCATGTATAGTTGTAATACAAATTTTGTCTTTAAATAAATTTAAATTTTTCATAAACAGATTTAAAGAAAATATTCTAGCATTAAGAGTACAAGTAAGCACACCAACTATTTTATTTTTAAAATTTACTTATTTATTTATTTATTTATTTTTGGGTGTGTTGGGTCTTAGTTGCAGCACGCGGGATCTATCGTTGTGGTGCGTGGGCTCTCTAGTTGCAGTGCATGAACTCAGTAGTTGTGGCATGCAGGCTTAGTTGCCCTGCAGCATGTGGGATCTTAGTTCGACCAGGGATCGAACCCATTTCCTCTGCATTGGAAGGCGGACTCTCATCCACTGGCCCACCAGGGAAGCCCCCCAACTATTTTAAAAATTTCAAAGGTTAAATGCAAATGGTTGGAGCTTGGAAAATATCTGAACTATTACATGCTGCCTCTTCTCACCATTTTAGGAATTTGAAATAGGACACAGTTAACTTTTATTAAACTCTTATTGTGTCTCGGTAGTTTCTCTGTGTGATCCCACTTAATTCTCACAGTTGTTCTGTGAGATTGGTATTAATACACCCAGTTTGCAAATTTGGAAATGGAGGTCCTGCATGGATATGCAACCTAAGGGCATCCAGCTAATAAATGGTGAACTTGAGATTTGAACTTAAAGTCCCAGGTTTCCGAGGACTCAGTTTTAGACCATGCTATTCAAAGAGGGATAGCTAATTTGTTTGCTTTTTGTAATTCTATTCAAGTGCAAAGTCATGAACATGTAGTAAATCCAAGAGAAGTTCAATGTTGGGAAGACTACTGTGGGCCAGGGTTGACAATAACGGCTTTGCAAAGTGGATGTGGCTGATTTAGGCTTCTCTGAAGAACAGGTTAGGCCCTGGAAGGAGATTCAAGTGCACTTCCCATGAAACGATTGAGGTGACTTCCATACCACTAAGGCCAGCTTCTGAAACACAGCATCTTACAGCCCTTCTGCTTTATCTCTGCAAATGCCCAGGGAGGGTCAACATTCTAAGTTTCTATCAACACTTCACACCTTACTGTGAATTAATTTTTAGTACTTTGATGACAGCAAGTTGGAAATGGAAAGCATTCCAAGATCCAAGAGGTCATCAAAACACAAACACTACCAAACAGGCAGTGTGAAAGCAGTGAAGCTGAGTCTCAAGTTTGTGCCCATTTTGATAATTGCCAAGTCAATACCTGCTTGGCTGTGTAAAGGGTTTTTTACCACAGTTGCCCAAATATCAGTGGTATTCTCTACAAAATATCAGGACAGCTGTCTGGCTCTTATAAATTTTCTAATATATTTCTTACTGGCATAATATCAAAAAAGAGTCTGAAGACTTTTAGGACCTTACAAAACACATGGCTAAAATTTCTGACCAAGCTTTCTAGCCTGTGTGCCTATAAAATTCTGCTCATGGAAACAACCCTCACGGGCCTCTGTTGGCCAAGGCTTTGTGTGTATTATTGGGAAGATCACTTTCAGCCCCAGGGAGGTCACAGTGTTGACCTGACATGTTTCCTATCCTTTCCGCTCTTTAGCTGGTCATTTAAGACATTTAAACTTGACACCTCAGATCCTTTCATCCTGAAAACCAGATGTGCTCAGCTGGAGAGAGGAAAGAGCGCAACAGAATTCAAACTCTTCATAGTGAAGAGGGCCGAATTGACAAGTAGGCCAGGGTTTGTCTTTTCTGCCCGCTCCCTGACCTCTGCCTCCTTCCTATTCCCAAATTGGCTTTTCAGCCTTCCACCTAGAAAGAGAACCATGTTTTCTCAAATCTCCAGGTCTTAGTGGCCCACAAGACCCATCTATTTTATCTCTGAGGTGTTTGTTTAATATGCTCCTATCTCTATACCACCATGGCCTCATCCCATCTTCCTCTATTACTGCCCTAGATTATGAAATAATCCCCTATTTCTCCCCCTCAAAGACAATTCTCTTCATTCTAGTAA
The DNA here is from genome assembly GCF_964270905.1 of Leucopleurus acutus. Classification (NCBI taxonomy): domain Eukaryota; kingdom Metazoa; phylum Chordata; class Mammalia; order Artiodactyla; family Delphinidae; genus Leucopleurus; species Leucopleurus acutus. The sequence continues at coordinate 146,556,430 of NC_139143.1, read as the reverse complement.
TGTTTATCAAAAAGATCACCATCATGAAGATCATGGCTCCCATTGCTTGAGGGGCTGCTGTCAATGTGATTCATGTGAACATTTTACACACATGGTTTCTTCTCTCCTCTTTTTCCCCACTTCTGCAGTGTGCCCATCACCATAGCTAACCATGAACTGACTTCAGTTCCTTGGGGTACCTTACATAGTCTACTCGTGACCTGCCGCAAATCACTGTTACAACTCAGGACTCTGTTTCCTCAATTGTATAATGAAGAGATTCTATAATATCTAATGTTTATTAAGCCCTGTGGGTTAAAATTGCTGAAAGGGTTTTCTCCTTCTCTACCTTATAGGGCTCTGTGTGCTCCTGAAATGAGAGAGGGGAACAGTGAGTCAGATGTTTCCCCTGTTCACTACTTAGCCGGCTCCTGGCACATCTCCTTTTCCAAACTTTCTCAGATGTTCACCATTCTCTCTGAAGTCTCAGGCTCTGACTGCATTGGATTGAAAAGTGTGATACACCATTGGGGTCCATATGGTTTTATATTTGTTCCAGTGACCTCATGTAGCTGAGTTGTGTGTCCCTATGTCCTTCAAGGTTAGTGATATGCCTTATACTTTTTCTATATCTACTCACAGCATCTATCATAGATGTAGGGGAAGACAAATGGGAAGTAAGATTTACAGCATCACAGTTAAGAGAATTAACTCTGCAGCCTGTCAGCTTAGGTTCAATTTAAATCCTAACTTTGCCATTTACTGGCCGTGTGACCTTGGGCAAGTTACTTAATCTCTCTGGTCTCAGTTCTACTTAATAGGTTATTATGAGGATTAAGTTAGTTAATACAAGTGCTTAAAATAGTGTCCAGAACATAGTTAAGTGTTATTGAGGTATTTACTATTACTTTTTATTAAGAATTTATTCCATTCCAAGAATTATGCTAGAAGCACTAGATAATAATTATAATAAAAATCATAATAGATACTAATTATTGAGTACTTGCTAGATGCTTTCATTCTTTTTATGATGATTCCCAATTCTTAACAGCAATGCATCTCATTTTACAGATGATAAAACTGGGGCTGAGAGTATTTCAGTACCTTGTTCAAATATGAGAATTAATAATATGTTTTTGAAATAGACTTGCGGACATAGAAAACAAACTTATGGTTACCAAAGGGGATAGTGGTGGGGAGAGATAAATTAGGAGTTTGGGATTAACATATACACACTACTGTATATAAAATAGGTAAACAACAAGGACCTACTGTATAGTACAGGGAGCTATAACATATAACCTACAATGGAAAAGAATCTAAAAAAGAATATATATCTCTCTATATATGTGTGTGTATATATATATATATATATATATATATATAACTAAATCACTTTGCTGTATACTTGAAACTGATACAACATTGTAATAAATTAACTATACCTCAAAAAATAAAATAAATAGTATGTTTTTGAAGCCAAGACTAAGACCTAGATCAGTCTGAGTCCAAACTCATATTGTTTCTATCATATCTACAATACCATGACTATTTCTCATCTAATTATTTTCAATTATTATTATTATTTTCTGCTGAGACATGCATAGAAGATGAAGGTCACAGCCTGGCATTCTCCCTTGTGCTGAGCAGCCACAGAAAGAATGTTGTCTGTGGGTTATGACCAATTCAACATCCCTCTCTCCCTCCCTCCCTCCCCTTCACACACCATAGCTGTAATGCCATCCCTTTTCCTCCCACTCAAAAAAGCATTCTGTTAAGGTAAGTAGAGTGGTATTTTTACAGGCTTAACCTGACTCCACCATTGTTATGTATGCGATAGCCTCCCAGACTTTTCCCACTTCAAGGGTCACCTTCTTCAGAGTACCACTTAGTTTACCACTCAGGGTGGTCTCCCACCACTGGAAGTCCCTGCTTGTTTTGAAGTTGTCTCCACCTGAAACTCCTGGACCACACTTCCCATTGAGACAGTGCTGTCCCCCCTACATTAGCAGCAGTGGATGCAGGTAGGCTCCCCAGTGCAGCCCCTTACCTCTGTTCTCCATTACACCACCTTAAAGCCCTCACTAAAGGTTGAGCAGTTCTCTGAATGAAACTCAGAATATGGCAGCATGAAGCAGGGAGGATGGGCAAAGGACAACAATAACAAACACCACCATGTCCCAACACGACTATCAGAATATGCCTGATAGATCTCTAACAAATGAGACATTTCTACAGTCCATCTCTCCTTTAGTGAGTCCTGCTTACTGGCAGAAACTTCTTTACTCTTAGGTCTAATTCTAAGTCCCAGACAGGACTGCAAGGAAGGTATGATGAGCATCTAAAATCCTCAGGCTGAACTAACACCCCGGGGTAGAAGATTAGAGGTTGTTCTTCCAGTAGCATCACTTTTAAAAATAAATTACTCACACTCTTTTGTACTTAGGTATCAGTAGCCAACCTCTTGTGGTACGCCTCTGAATTGACTGAATTACACCGGGGCATTGCAACATGGTGGCTGAGATCTGATTTCTCAGACACGAGCTAGGGATTCAGGGACTGCTTTCTTCTCCAGCTCTTGTTATCTATGTTTGAATGTCTTTCTGGAAGGATGAAATGTTTTTTTTTTCTCATAGTTTTATTTAAGTTTTATTCTAGATCACTTTGGAAAAGTTGGCGCTTTTTCTTGGTGTTTTCACATAGTCTCCATGGGAACAATTTTAAGGGCTGTATGGAAAGTTCCCTGAACAAGTTTCCTTCATCATAGGCTTCTAGTCTAAGACTTAGAGACCTTTCATTCTTTTATTTATCTTTGTGACTCTAAGGAAGAAAGATAATCATCTTCATGCTGTTTCCTTAGAGCTATGCTTTGAAGACCTGCTAACTGAAAACAATGTCTCACGCAGATTTGCCTTGGAAAATGTTAAAGCAGAATATTTCCATCACTGCCGTCCTATGGAGCAACACTCAGGGAGCAAACCTCCCTTCTCGGTTTCATGAGCAAACTTGTGGGTTTTTTTTGCTTGCTTTGTCCTTGTTGTTGCTGTATATAATTAGAGAATCCCTGAGTTTGCAAATGGCATATGCGTTGTCTAGGCTAGTCTTTATACATTAGCAATATCCTCTAGTACTGGAGAACTTACTATCAATACTTTGGTGTCAATATATTCTATTGTTGGATGGTACTTAACATTTTGATAGTTCTTAGTATATAGTGATAAGAAGACCGCTTTTGTAGAACTTCCATTCCTGGATCCTATTTCTGACCTTGAGGCAATATCAAAGAAATCTACTTAATCAAACCATAGTAGTTTTTCTCAAAGGTGTGAGATACTGATTTTATTTATCTCATTAGAGTACCTTATACTTATATAGAGTCATAATATATATTAACTCATCTAATTCTCAAAGGTTTGTAAGGTAAATATGACTGTTTCCATTTTACAGGTGAGCAAACAAATTGAGATATAGTTATCCTATTAACATGTGTTTAATGTGAAGGCATGGTGATAAGAGGGTGTAGAATGTTGTATGGAACAAACATGGTCTCTTATCTGTTAAGACTGCAATCTAGTCAAAACCCAAAAGAAATATGTCTACATACACAGACAAGTGCTAGGCAAAAAAAAAAAAAAAAAAAAGAAAAAAGAAAAAAGAGCAAGGTGCCCTAAGAGAACTTCCAGGGTTTGGGAGCAATGGTTGAAAACTGAGTGTTCAGGGAAACGCCTTTCTGAAATTACATTTAAATATAACATGGAAGACACAGGAAGAATTAGTCAAAGACTGACCTAGAGAGTTAGGCCAGCAAGTAGGAAGATCTAAGGTGTTAAAGAGTTTGACATGGTGAAGGAAATTCAGGAAGGCCAAAGTGATGGAGGCCAGTGATCAAATGGGAGAGTTGGACAAGAAGAGGTTAGAGAAATAGGCATGTAGGGTGTCACTGGATATTGAAAATTCGATGCTTATTTTAAGACCAATGGAAGCAGAATTTTATGCAGGGGAGCGACAAGATTTGATTTATATTTTGAAAAGTTCCATCTTGCTACACTGTGGACAGTGGATTAGGGTAGGGTGTAAGCAGTGAGTGGAAGGAGAAAACTTATGAGACAAGTGCAGCAATTCAGTAAAGAGATAATGGCAGATGTAATTACAGTGACAGTGGAGACACAGAAAAGCTGATGAATTAAAGGGCTATTTGCAATGTAATTTGTATGGGGTTTGATAATGAATTGGCAAAGAGTAAATGAGAAATAAAAGATGAATCCTGTTTCTGGCCTAAGCAGCTTCTGAGTTGTCATTTACTGTAATGGAGGAAGACCAGAGGAGGAACAAATGTTAGGGATAAAGGAGGCAAGAGTTTAGTTTTTCAGGAAACATAACTTTTATTTTTGAAGTATAGTTAATTTACAATATTATGTTAGTTTCAGATGTACAGCAAAGTGGTTCAGTTATATATATTTGCTTATCAGATTCTTTTCATTATAGGTTATTATAAGATATTGAGTATTATTCCCTGTGCTACACAGTACATCCTTATTTTACATATAAGAATGTGTATCTGCTAATCCCATGCTCCTAATTTATTCCCCCACTTTTCCCCTTTGGTAACCATAAGTTTGTTTTCTATAGAATACATAACTTTTTAATGAAATCCATTCTTCCTAGATCTAGATGGATTTGCAATTCATTGATTTGTTCATTCTGACAAATATTTTTGAGGATCTCCTTAGTTCCAGAAACTATGTTAGCCAATGGAAACGAGCATATAAGATAGGATCCTTGTATATAAGAAGCTCACTATCCACTTTTGGGAAAAAATGATAAATCAATGATTAGAGTATAACATGTTAAATGTTGTGATCAAGATATACAGAAGGTGCTAAGGACACTGAGAACATAGGTAACTCTAACACAGAAGTCAGGGAATATGTATTTGTTACCATTGTGACAACTCAGCTTGGGGCCATCATGAATGTCTTCACAGGAGAGGCCTGGAAACATGGATAGGAGCTTTCCAAAAAGACGAGGGGTATAGGATGATTCCAGAAAAACCCAAATGCAAGAAAGCACAAAGGGCTTCTTCAGGAAGCTATCTGGTTCACTGTGCTGGAATGTAGGCTGCAATGGGGAAAATGGGAGAAGAAAGGTAGAATGGCATCAAATCATGGAGGAAGTTTTGAAGCATATGACGAAGTTTGAACTTTGTCTTTTAGGCAATGAGGAATCATGAAAGGATTTTATGAAGGAAAGTGTCATTGACAGGTTTCGTTTTTTTTTAAATTATCAACCTCAGTGTGTATGGAAGATGGGTAAGTAGAGGAAAACATTGAAGGTTGCTGCAGAGAAAGAAATGATGAAAAATAAACTAGGGACCACTGGCAGTGAAAAATTGAGAGAATTAAATTAGAAGGTTTTCAATTTGAAAACATTTGTTAGTTCCTGAGATATAAGAATTCAAAGGATAATGAAAAAGGTACATCTGGAGACATCTTCAAGATGACAGAGGAGTAACACCTGGAGATCACCTTCCTCTTCAAAAATACATCAGAAATACAACTACACGTGGAACAAATCCTACAGAACACTGACTGAACGCTGGTAGAAGACCTCAGACTTCTCAAAAGGCAAGAAACTCCCCACGTACCTGTGTAGGGCAAAAGAAAAAACAGAGACAAAAGAATAGGGACAGGGCCTGCACCTCTGGGAGGGAGCTGTGAAGAGGAAAAGATTCCACACACTAGGAAGCCCCCTTCACAGGCAGAGATGGGGGTGGTGGGGGGGAAGCTTTGGGGAGCCATGGAGGAGAGCACAGCAACAGGAGTGCGGAGGGCAAAGCAGAGATTCCCGCACAGAGGATCAGTGCCGACCAGAACTCACCAGCCTGAGAGGCTTGTCTGCTCACCCGCTGGGATGGGTGGGGGCTGGGAGATGAGGCTCTGGCTTTGGAGATCAGATCCCAGGGAGAGGACTGGGGCTGGCTGTGTGAACACAGCCTGAAGGGGGCTAGTGCACCACAGCTAGCCAGGAGGGAGTCTGGGAAAATGTCTGGGCCTGCCAAAGAGGCAAGAGACCATTGTTTCAGGGTGTGTGAGGTGAGGGGATTTAGAGCACCACCTAAATGAGCTCCAGAGATGGGCGCAAGCTGAAGCTCTCAGTGTGGACACGAGACGGGCATGAGATGCTAAGGCTGCTGCTACAGCCACCAAGAATCCTGTGCACAAGCACAGGTGACTATCCACACCTCCCCTCCCAGGAGCCTGTGCAGCCCACCACTGCCAGGGTCCTGTGATCCAGGGACAACTTCCCCGGGAGAAAACACAGCGTGCCTCAGGCTATTGCAACGTCACGCCAGCCCCTGCCGCCACAGGCTCACCCCACATTCTGTAGCCCACCCTACCCCCGGCCTGAGTGAGCCAGAGCCCCCTAATCAGCTGCTACTTTAACCCTGTCCTGTCTGAGTGAAGAATATATGCCCTCAGGCAACCTACATGCAAAGGCGGGGCCAAATCCAAAGCTGAACCCCAGGAGCTGTGTGAACAAAGAGAAAGGGAAGTCTCTCTCAGCAGCTTCAGGAGCAGCAGATTATATCTCCAAAATCAATGCGATGTACCCTGCATCTGTGAAATACCTGAATGGGCAACGAATCTCCCCAAAATTGAGGCAGTGGACTTGGGGAGCAACTGTAGACTTGGGGTTTGCTTTCTGCATCTAAATTGTTTCTGGTTTTATGTTTATCTTAGTTTAGTATTTAGAGTTGATTTGTCTATTGATTTGGTTGCTCCCTTCCTTTATATTTTTTTTAATATATAGATATATATATTTTTTTCTTTTTCTCTTTTTGTGAGTGTGTTTGTGCATGCTTCTTTCTGTGATTTTGTCTGTAAAGCTTTGCTTTTACCATTTATCCTGGGTTCTGTCTTTTTTTTTTTTCTTTTCAGTATAGTTTTTAGCACTTGTTATAATTGGTGGATTTGTTTCTTGGTTTGGTTGCTCTCTTCTTTCTTTCCTCCTTTTTTATTACTTTTTAAATTTTTAATAATTATTTTTTATTTTTTTAATAACTTTATTTTATTTATTTTTTTTCTTTATTTCTTTTTTTCTCTCTTTTCTTCTGAGCCATGTGGCTGACAAGGTCTTGGTGCTCTAGCCGGGTGTCAGGTCTGTGCCTCTGAGGTGAGAGAGCCAAGTTCAGAACATTGGGCCACCAGAGACCTACTGGCTCCACATAATGTCAAATGGTGAAATATCTCCCAGAGATCTCCATTTCAACACTAAGACCCAGCTCCACGCAATGAGCAGCAAGCTACAGTGCTGGACATCCCACGCCAAACAACTAGCAAGACAGGAACACACCCCAACCATTAGCAGAGAGCTGCCTAAAATCATAATAAGGTCAGAGACTCCCCAAAATATACCACCGGACATGGTCCTGCCCACCAGAAAGACAACATCCAGCCTCATCCACCAGAACACAGGCACCAGTCCCCTCCACGAGGAAGACTACACAACCCACTGAAATAATCTTAGCCACTGGGTACAGACACCAAAAAAACGGGAAACACAAACTTGCAGCCTGCGAAAAGGAGACCACAAACAAAGTAAGTTAAGCAAAATGAAAAGGCAGAGAAACACACAGCAGATGAAGGAGCAATGTACAAACACATCAGACCAAACAAATGAAGAGGAAATAGGCAGTCTACATGAAAAAGAATTCAGAGTAATGATAGGATCCAAAATCTTGGAAATAGAATGGAGAAAATACAAGAAATGTCTAACAAGGACCTAGACCAACTAAAGAGCAAACAAACAATGATGAACAATACAATAAATGAAATTAAAAATTCTCTAAAAGGAATCAATAGCATAATAACTAAGGCAGAAGAATGGATAAGTGACTTGGAAGATAAAATAGTGGAAATAACTGCTGCAGAGCAGAATAAAGAAAAAAGAATGAAAAGAATTGAGGACATCCTTACAGACCTCTGGGACAACAATAAATGCACCAACATACGAATTATAGGGGTCCCAGAAGAAGAAGAGTAAAAGAAAGGGACTGAGAAAATATTTGAAGAGATTATAGATGAAAACTTCCCTAATATGGGAAAGGAAATAGTCAATCAAGTCCAGGAAGTACAGAGAGTCCCATACAAGATAAATCCAAGGACAAACACAGCAAGATACATGTTAATCAAAATATCAAAAATTAAATACAAAGAAAAAATATTAAAAGAAGCAAGGGAAAAGCAACAATAACATACAAGGGAATCCCCATAATGTTAACAGCTGACCTTTCAGCAGAAACTCTACAAGCCAGAAGGGAGTGGCAGGGCTTCTGGCTTGCAGAAGTGATGAAAAAAGTGATGAAAGTGATGAAAGGGAAAAACCTACAACCAAGATTACTCTATCCAGCAAGGACCTCATTCAGATTCGATGGAGAAATTAAAACCGTTACAGACAATCAAAAGCTAAGAGAATTCAGCACGACCAAAGCAGCTTTACAACAAACACTAAAGGAACATCTCTAGGCAGAAAACACAAGAGAAGGAAAAGACCTGCAATAACAAACACCAAACAATTAAGAAATGGTAATAGGAACAACATATCAATAATTAACTTAAAAGTAAATGGATTAAATGATACAATCAAAAGACATAGACTGGGTAAATGGATAAAGAAATGAGACCGGGGCTTCCCTGGTGGCGCAGTGGTTGAGAGTCCGCCTGCCGATGCAGGGGACATGGGTTGGTGCCCCGGTCTGGGAAGATCCCACATGTCGTGGAGCGGCTGGGCCCGTGAGCCATGGCCACTGGGCCTGTGCGTCTGGCGCCTGTGTTCCGCAAAGGGAGAGGCCACAACAGTGACAGGCCCGCGTACTGCAAAAAAAAAAAAAAAAAAAAAAAAGACCGTATATATGCTGTATAGAAGAATAGAAGAGACCCACTTCAGACCTAGGGACACATACACACTGAAAGTGAGGGGATGGAAAAAGATATACCATGAAAATGGAAATCAAAAGAAAGCTGGGGACGAGGGGAAGATGGGGGAAGAGTAAGACACGGAGATCAACTTCCTCCCCAAAGATAAACCAGAAATACATCTATACGTGGAACAATTCCTACAGAGCACCTACTGAATGCTGGCAGAAGACCTCAGACCTCCCAAAAGGCAAGAAAGTCCCCACGTACCTGGGTAGGGCAAAAGAGAAAAGAATAAACAGAAACAAAAGGATAGGGACGGGACCTGCACCAATGGGAGGGAGCTGTGAAGGAGGAATGGTTTCCACACACTAGGAAGCCCCTTCGCAGGTGGAGACAGCGGGTGGCGGAGGGGGAAGCTTCGGAGCCGTGGAGAAGAGCAGAGCACAGCAACAAGGGTGCAGAGGGCAAAGTGGAGAGATTCCCGCACAGAGGATTGGTGCTGACCGGCACTCACCAGCCCAAGAGGCTTGTCTGCTCACCCGCCGGGGTGGGCGGGGCTGGAGGCTGAGGCTCCGGCTTCAGTCTGAGTGCAGGGAGAGGACTGGGGTTGGCGGCGTGAACACAGCCTGCAGGGGGTTAGTGCACCGTGGCTACCCGGGAGGAGTCCGGGGAAAAGTCTGGACCTGCCAAAGAGGCAAGGGACTTTTTCTTCCCTCTTTGTTTCCTGGTGCGTGAGGAGAGGGGATTAAGAGCACTGCTTAAAGGAGCTCCAGAGACAGGCGTGAGCCGCGGCTGAAAGCGTGGGCCCCAGAGCCGGGCAAAAGACGCTAAGGCTGCTGCTGCTGCCACCAAGAAGCCTGTGTGTGAGCACAGGTCACTATCCACACCCCCCTTCCAGGGAGCCTGTGAAGCCCGCAACTGCCAGGGTCCCGGGATCCAGGGACAACTTCCCCGGGAGAACGCAGCATGACGCGCCTCAGGCTACTACAATGTCACACCGGCCTCTGCTGCCACAGACTCGCCCTGCACTCCGTACCTCTCCCTGACCCCAGTCTGAGTGAACCACAGTCCCCGAAGCAGCTGCTCCTTTAACCCCGTCATGTCTGAGCGAAGAACAGAAGCCCTCTGGAGACCTCTACACAGAGGCGGGGCCAAATCCAAAGCTGAGCCCCGGGAGCTGTGAGAACAAAGAAGAGAAAGGGAAATCTCAGCAACCTCAGAAGCAGCGGATTAAAGCTCCATAATCAACTTGATGTACCCTGCATCTGTGGAATACATGAATAGACAATGAATAATCCCAAATTGAGGAGGTGGACTTTGAGAGCAAGATTTATTATTTTTTTCCTCTTTCCTATTTTTGTGAGTGTATATATGTATGCTTCTGTGTGAGATATTGTCTGTATAGCTTTGCTTCCACCATTTGTCCTAGGGTTCTATCCGTCCGTTTTTTTTTTCTTTAAAACAAAGTTTTTTTTCTTAATAATTATTTTTTATTTTAATAACTTTATTTTATCTTTATTTTACTTTATCCTTTCTTCCTTCCTTCCTTCCTTCCTTCCTTTCTTTCTTTCTTTCTTTCTTTCTTTCTTTCTTTCTTTCTTTCTTTCTTTCTTTCTTTCTTTCTTTCTTTCTTTCTTTCCTTCTTTCTACTTTTTCTCCCTTTTATTCAGAGCTATGTGGATGAAAGGATCTTGGTGCTGCAGCCAGGAGTCAGGGCTGTGCCTCTGAGGTGGGAGAGCCAACTTCAGGATACTGGTCCACAAGAGACCTCCTAGCTACACATAATATCAAATGGCGAAAATCTCCCAATGATCTCTATCTCAACACCAGCACCAGCTTCACTCAACAACTAGCAAGCTACAGTGCTGGACACCCAATGCCAAACAACCAGTAAGACAGGAACACAACCCCACTCATTAGCAGAGAGGCTGTCTAAAGTCATAATAAGTCCACAGACACCCCAAAACACACCACCAGACTTGGACCTGCCCACCAGAAAGACAAGATCCAGCCTCATCCACCAGAACACAGGCACTAGTCCCCTCCACCAGGAAGCCTACACAACCCACTGAACCAATTTTAGCCACTGGGGATGGACACCAAAAACAACGGGAACTATGAACGTTCAGCCTGCAAAAAGGAGACCCCAAACACAGTAAGATAAGCAAAATGAGAAGACAGAAAAACACACAGCAGATGAAGGAGCAAGATAAAAACCCACCACACCTAACAAATGAAGAGGAAATAGGTAGTCTACCTGAAAAAGAGTTCAGAATAATGATAGTAAAGATGATCCAAAATCTTGGAAATAGAATAGACAAAATGCAAGAAACATTTAACAAGGACCTAGAAGAACTAAAGATGAAACAAGCAATGATGAACAACACAATAAATGAAATTAAAAATACTCTAGATGGGATCAATATCAGAATAGCTGAGGCAGAAAAACGGATAAGTGACCTGAAAGATAAAATAGTGGAAATAACTACTGCAGAGCAGAATAAAGAAAAAAGAATGAAAATAATTGAGGACAGTCTCAGAGACCTCTGGGACAACATTGAACACACCAACATTCGAATTATAGGGGTTCCAGAAGAAGACAAAAAGAAAGGAATTGAGAAAATATTTGAAGAGATTATAGTTGAAAACTTCCCTAATATGGGAAAGGAAATAGTTAATCAAGTCCAGGAAACACAGAGAGTCCCATACAGGATAAATCCAAGGAGAAATACGCCAAGACACATATTAATCAAACTGTCAAAAATTAAATCAAAGGAAACATATTAAAAGCAGCAAGGGAAAAACAACAAATAACACACAAGGGAATCCCCAAAAGGTTAACAGCTGATCTTTCAGCAGAAAATCTGCAAGCCAGAAGGGACTGGCAGGAAATATTTAAAGTGATGAAGGAGAAAAACCTGCAAACAAGATTACTCTACCCAGCAAGGATCTCATTCAGATTTGATGGAGAAATTAAATCCTTTACAGACAAGCAAAAGCTGAGAGAGATCAGCACCACCAAACCAGCTTTACAACAAATGCTAAAGGAACTTCTCTAGGCAAGAAACACAAGAGAAGGAAAAGACCTACAATAACGAACCCAAAACAATTAAGAAAATGGAAATAGGAACATACATATTGATAATTACCTTAAATGTAAATGTACTAAATGCTCCCACCAAAAGACACAGATTAGCTGAATGGATACAAAAACAAGACCCATATATATGCTGTTTACAGAGACCCACTTCAGACCTACAGACACATACAGACTGAAAGTAAGGGGTTGGAAAAAGGTATTCCATGCAAATGGAAACCAAAAGAAAGCTGGAGTAGCAATTCTCATATCAGACAAAATAGACTTTAAAATAAAGACTATTACAAGAGACAAAGAAGGACACTACATAATGATCAAGGGATCGATCCAAGAAGATACAATAATTGTAAATATTTATGCACCCAATATAGGAGCACCTCAATACATAAGGCAAATACTAACAGCCATAAAAGGGGAAATGGACAGTAACACATTCATAGTAGGGGACTTTAACACCCCACTTTCACCAATGGATAGATCATCCAAAATGAAAATAAATAAGGAAGCACAAGCTTTAAATGATACATTAAATAAGATGGACTTAGTTGATATTTATAGGACACTCCATCCAAAAACAACAGAATACACATTTTTCTCAAGTGCTCATGGAACATTCTCCAGGATAAATCATATCTTGGGTCACAAATCAAGCCTTGGTAAATTTAAGAAAATTGAAATTGTATCAAGTAACTTTTCCGACCACAACGCTATGAGACTAGATATCAATTACATGAAAAGATCTGTAAAAAATAAAAACACATGGAGGCTAAACAATACACTACTTAATAACGAAGTGATCACTGAAGAAATCAAAGAGGAAATAAAAATATACCTAGAAACAAATGATAATGGAGACACGACGACCCAAAACCTATGCGATGCAGCAAAAGCCATTCTAAGAGGGAAGTTTATAGCAATACAATCCTACCTTGAGAAACAGGAAACATCTCGAATAAACAACCTAAACTTGCACCTAGAGCAATTAGAGAAAGAAGAACAAAAAAACCCCAAAGTTAGCAGAAGGAAAGAAATCATAAAAATCAGATCAGAAATAAAAAGAAATAAAGGAAACGATAGCAAAGATCAATAAAACTAAAAGCTGGTTCTTTGAAAAGATAAACAAAATTGGTAAACCATTAGGCAGACTCATCAAGAAAAAAAGGGAGAAGACTCAAATCAATAAAATTAGAAATGAAAAAGGAGAAGTAAAAAACGACACTGCAGAAATACAAAAGATCATAAGAGATTACTACAAGCAACTCTATGCAAATAAAATGGACAACCTGGAAGAAATGTACAAATTCTTAGGAATGCACAACCTGCCAACACTGAATCAGGAAGAAATAGAAAATATGAACAGACCAATCATAAGCACTGAAATTGAAACTGTTATTAAAAATCTTGCAACAGGGCTTCCCTGGTGGTGCAGTGGTTGAGTCCACCTGCCAATGCAGGGGACACGGGTTCATGCCCCGGTCTGGGCAGATCCCACATGCCGCGGAGCGGCTGGGCCCATCAACCATGGTTGCTGAGCCTGCACGTCCGGAGGCTGTGCTCCGCAATGGGAGAGGCCACGACAGTGAGAGGCCTGCGTACCGCAAAAAAAAAAAAAAAATCTTGCAACAAACAAAAGCCCAGGACCAGATGGCTTCACAGGCGAAGTCTATCAAACCTTTAGAGAAGAGATAACACCTATCCTTCTCAAACTCTTCCAAAATACAGCAGAGGGAGGAACACTCCCAAAATCATTCTATGAGGCCACCATCACCCTGATACCAAAACCAGACAAGGATGTCACAAAGAAAGAAAACTACAGGCCAATATCACTGATGAACATAGATGCAAAAATCCTCAACAAAATACTAGCTAACAGAATCCAACAGCACATTCAAAGGATCATACACCACGATCAATTGGGGTATATTCCAGCAATGCAAGGATTCTTCAATATACCCAAATCAATCAATGTGATACACCATATTAACAAATTGAAGGAGAAAAACTGTATGATCATCTCAATAGCTGCAGAGAAAGCTTTCAACAAAATTCAACACCATTTGTGATAAAAACACTGCAGAAAGTAGGCATAGAGAGAACTTTCCTCAATATAATCAAGGGCATATATGACAAACCCACAGCCAACATCATCCTCAATGGTGAAAAACTGAAACCATTTCCACTAAGATCAGGAACAAGACAAGGTTGCCCACACTCACCATGCTTATTCAACATAGTTTTGGAAGTTAGAGCCACAGCAATCAGAGAAGAAAAGGAAATAAAAGGAATCCAAATCGGAAAAAAAGAAGTAAAGCTGTCACTATTTGCAGATGACATGATACTACACATAGAGAATCCTAAAGAAGCTACCAGAAAACTACTAGAGCTAATCAACGAATTTGGTAGAGTAGTAGGATACAAAATTGAGGTGCAGAAATCTCTGGCATTCCTATACACTAATGATGAAAAATCTTAAAGTGAAATCAAGAAAACTCTCCCATTTATCACTGCAACATAAAGAATAAAATACCTAGGAATAAACCTATCTAAGGAGACAAAAGACCTGTATGCAGAAAATTATAAGACACTGATGAAAGAAATTAAAGATGATACAAATAGATGGAGAGATATACCATGTTCTTGGATTGGAAGAATCAACATTGTGAAAATGACTCTACTACCCAAAGCAATATACAGATTCAATGCAATCCCTATGAAACTACCACTGGCATTTTTCACAGAACTAGAGCAAAAAAAATTCACAATTTGTATGGAAACACAAAAGACCCCGAATAGCCAAATCAATCTTGAGAAAGAAAAATGGAGCTGGAGGAATCAGGCTCCCAGACTTCAGACTATACTACAAAGCTACAGTAATCAAGACAGTATGGTACTGGCACACAAACAGAAAGATAGATCAATGGAACAGGATAGAAGCCCAGAGATAAATCCACACACATATGGTCACCTTATCTTTGATAAAGGAGGCAGGAATGTACAGGGGATAAAGGACAGCCTCTTCAATAAGTGGTGCTGGGAAAACTGGACAGGTACATGTAAAAGTATGAGAGTAGATCACTCCCTAACACCATACACAAAAAAAGCTCAAAATGGATTAAAGACCTAAATGTAAGGCCAGAAACTATCAAACTCTTAGAGGAAAACATAGGCAGAAGACTCTATGACATAAATCACAGCAAGATTCTTTTCCACCCACCTCCTAGAGAAATGGAAATAAAAATAAACAAATGGGCCTAATGAAACTTCAAAGCTTTTGCACAGCAAAGGAAACCATAAACAAGACCAAAAGACAACCCTCAGAATGGGAGAAAATATTTGCAAATGAAGCAACTGACAAAGGCTTAATCTCCAAAATTTACAAGCAGCTCATGCAACTCAATATCAAAAAAATAAACAACCCAATCCAAAAATGGGCAGAAGACCTAAATAGACATTTCTCCAAAGAAGATATACAGACTGCCAACAAACACATGAAAGAATGCTCACCATCATTAATCATTGGAGAAATGCAAATCAAAACTACAATGAGATATCATCTCACACCAGTCAGAATGGCCATCATCAAAAAATCTAGAAACAATAAATGTTGGAGAGGGTGTGGAGAAAAGGGAACCCTCTTGCACTGCTGGTGGGAATGTGAATTGGTTCAGCCACTATGGAGAACAGTATGAAGGTTCCTTAAAAAACTACAAATAGAACTACCATATGACCCAGCAATCCCACTACTGGACACATACCCTGAGAAAACCATAATTCAAAAAGAGTCATGTACCAAAATGTTCGTTGCAGCTCTATTTACAATAGCCCAGAGATGGAAACAACCTAACTGTCCATCATCAGATGAATGGATAAAGAAGATGTGGCACATATATACAATGGACTATTACTCAGCCATAAAAAGAAACGAAATTGAGCTATTTGTAATGAGGTGGATAGACCTAGAGTCTGTCATACAGAGTGAAGTAAGTCAGAAAGAGAAAGACAAATACCATATGCTAACACATATATATGGAATTTAAGGGAAAAAAATGTCATGAAGAACCTAGGGGTAAGACAGGAATAAAGACCCAGACCTACTAGAGAATGGACTTGAGGATATGGGGAGGGGGAACGGTAAGCTGTGACAAAGCGAGAAAGTGGCATGGACATATATACACTACCAAACGTAAATAGATAGCTAGTGGGAAGCAGCCGCATAGCACAGGGAGATCAGCTCGGTGCTCTGTGACCATCTAGAGGGTTGGGATAGGGAGGATGGGAGGGAGGGAGATGCAAGAGGGAAGAGATATGGGAACATATGTATAGGTATAACTGATTCACTTTGTTATAAAGCAGAAACTAACACACCATTGTAAAGCAATTATACTCCAATAAAGATGTTAAAAAAAAAAGAAAAAGAAAGCTGGAGTAGCAGTTATCATAACAGAGAAAATAGATTTTAAAATAAAGACTGTTATGAGAGCAAGGATGGAGGCTAAATAATGATCAATGGATCAATCCAAGAAGAAGATATAACAATGGTAAATATTTATGCACCCAGTATAGGAGCACCTCAATACCTAAGGCAAATGCTAACTGCCATAAAAGCCAAAATCGATAGTGACACAATAATAGTGGGGACTTTAAAACCCCACTTTCACCAATGGACAGATCATGCAAAATGAAAACAAATAACGAAACATAAGCTTTAAATGATACATTAAACACGATGGACTTAATTGATAGTTATAGGTCATTCCATCCAAAAACAACAGAATACACTTTCTTCTCAAGTGCTCATGGAACATTCTCCAGGATAGATCATATCTTGGGTCACAAATTAAGTCCTGGTAAATTTAAGAAAATTGAAATTGTATCAAGTATCTTTTCTGACCATAACACTATGAGATTAATTACATGATAAAAACTGTAAAAAAATACAAACATATGGAGGCTAAACAATATGCTACTGAATAACAAAGAGATCACTGAAGAAATAAAAGAGGAAATAAAAAAATACCTAGAAACAAATTACAATGAAAACACAACTACCCAAAACCTATGGGATGCAGTGAAAGTAGTTCTAAGAGGGAAATTTATAGCAATACAATGAAACCTCAAGAACCAAGAACAATCTCAAATAAACAACCGAACCTTACACCTAAAGCAATTAGAGAAAGAAGAACAACAAAAAAAAACCCCCAAAGTTAGCAGAAAGAAAGAAATCATAAGGATCAGATCAGAAATACATGAAAAAGAAATGAAGGAAACAATAGCAAAGATCAATAAAACTAAAAGCTGATTCCTTGAGAAGGTAAACAAAATTGATAAACCATTAGCCAGACTCATCAGGAAAAAAAGGAAAAAGACTCAAATCAATAGAATCAGAAATGAAAACGGAGAAGTAACACCTGACACTGCAGAAATACAAAGGACCAAGAGAGATTACTACAAGCAACTCTATGCCAATAAAATGGACAGCTTGGTAGAAACGGATAAATTCTTAGAAAAACACAACTTTCTGAGACTGAACCAGGAAGATATAGAAAATATAAACAGACCAATCACAAGCACTGAAATTGAGTCTGTGCTTAAAAATTTTCTAACGAACTAAAGCCCAGGACCAGATGGCTTCACAGGCGATTCTATCAAACATTTAGAGAAGAGCTAACACCTATCCTTCTTAAACTCTTCCAAAATATACCAGAGACAGGAGCACTCCCTAACTCATTCTACGAGGCCACCAAAACCGACCAACATGTCACAAAGAAAGAAAATTACAGGATAATATCACTGATGAACCTAGATGCAAAACTCCTTAACAAAATACTAACAAATAGAATCCAACAGCACATTAAAAGGATCATACATCATGATCAAGTGGGATTTATCCCAGGAATGCAAGGATTATTCAATATATGCAAATCAATCAAAGTGATACACCATATTAACAACTTGAAGGAGAAAAACCATATGATCATCTCAAAAGATGCAAAAAAGGCTTCAACAAAATTCAACACCCAATTATGATAAAATCTCACCAGAAAGTAGGCATAGAGGCAACATACCTCAACATAATAAAGGCCATATATGACAAATCCACAGCCAACATCATTCTCAATGGTGAAAAACTGAAACCATTTCCATTAAGATCAGGAACATGACAAGGTTGTCCAATCTCACCAGTATTATTCAACAGAGTTCTGGAAGTTTTAGACACAGCAATCAGAGAAGAAAAGGAAATAAAAGGAATCCAAATCGGAAAAGAAGAAGTAAAGCTGTCACTCTTTGCAGATGACATGCTACTATACATAGAGAATCCTAAAGATGCTACCAGAAAACTACTAGAGCTAATCAACGAATTTAGTAGAGTAGTAGGATACAAAAGTAAGGTACAGAAATCTCTTGCATTCCTATACAATAATGATGAAAAATCTGAAAGGGAAATCAAAGAAACACTCCTATTTACCATTGCAACAAAAAGAAAAAAATACCTAGGAATAAACCTACCTAAGAAGAAAAAAGACCTGTATGCAGAAAATTATAAGACACTGATGAAAGAAATTAAAGATGATACAAATAGATGGAGAGATATACCATGTTCTTGGAATGGAAGAATCAACACTGTGAAAATGACTATACTCCAAAGCAATCTACAGATTCAATGCAATTCCTGTGAAACTACCAATGGGATTTTTCTCAGAACTAGAAAAAAATATTTCACAATTTGTATGGAAACACAAAAGACCCCAAATAGCTAAAGCAATCTTGATAAAGAAAAATGGAGCTGGGGGAATCAGGCTCCTGGACTTCAGACTATATTACAAAGCTACAGTAATAGAGACAGTATGGTACTGGCACAAAAACAGAAATATAGATCAATGGAACATGATAGAAAGCCCAGAGATGAACGCACACAGGTATGGTCACCTTATTTTTGATAAAGGAGGCAAGAATATACAATGGAGAAAAGACAGCCTCTTCAATAAGTGGTGCTGGGAAAACTGGACAGCTACATGTAAAAGTATGAAATTAGAACACTCCCTAACACCATACACAAAAATAAACTCAAAATGGATTAAAGACCTAAAGTTAAGGCCAGACACTATAAAACTCTTAGAGGAAAACATAGGCAGAACACTTTATGACATAAATCACAGCAAGATCCTTTTTGACCCAGCTCCTAGAGAAACGGAAATAAAAACAAAGATAAACAAATGGGACCTAATGAAACGTCAAAGTTTTGCACAGCAAAGGAAACCATAAACAAGACAATAAGACAACTCTCAGAATTGGAGAAAATATTTGCAAATGAACAAACTGACAGAGGATTAACCTCCAAAATTTACAAGCAGCTCATGCAACTCAATATCAAAAAACAAAAAACCCAATCCTAAAATGGGAAGAAGACCTAAATAGACATTTCTCCAAAGAGTATATACAGATTGCCAACAAACATATGAAAGAATTCTCAACATCATTAATCATTAGGAAATGCAAATTAAAACTACAAAACTACAACTACTACAAAAACTAACTCACCCCAGTCAGAGTGGCCATCATCAAAATATCTACAAAAAGTAAATGCTGGAGAGGGTGTGGAGAAAAGGGAACCCTCTTACACTCTTGTTGGGAATGTAAATTGATACAGCCACTGTGGAGAACAGTAGGGAGGTTCCTTAAAGAACTAAAAATAGAACTATCATATGACCCAGCAATCCCACTACTGAGCATATACCCTAAGAAAACCATAATTCAAAAAGAGTCATGTTGGGGCTTCCCTGGTGGCACAGTGGTTGAGAATCTGCCTGCTAATGCAGGGGACACGGGTTCAAGCCCTGGTCTGGGAGGATCCCACATGCCGCGGAGCAACTAGGCCCGTGAGCCACAACTGAGTCTGTGCGTCTGGAGCCTGTGCTCTGCAACAAGAGAGGCTGCCATAGTGAGAAGCCCGCACACCACAATGAAGTGTGGTCCCTGCTTACCACAACTAGAGAAAGTCCTTGCACAGAAATGAAGACACAACACAGCAAAAATAAATTAATTAATTAATAAACTCCTACCCCCAACATCTTTAAAAAAAAAAAAAAGAGTCATGTACCACAATGTTCAGTGCACCTCTATTTAAAATAGCCAGGACATGGAAGCAACCTAAGTGTCCATCTACAGATGAATGGATAAAGAAGATGTGGCACATATATAGAACGGAATATTAGTCAGCCATAAAAGGAAACGAAATTGCATTATTTGTAGTGAGGTGGATGGACCTAGAATCTGTCATACAGAGTGAAGTAAGACAGCAAGAGAAAAAAAAATACCATATGCTAACACATATATATGAAATCTAAAAAAAAAAAAAAAAGTTTCTGAAGAACCTAGAGGCAGGACAGGCATCAAGACACAGATGTTGAGAATGGACTTGAGGACAAGGGGAAGTGTAAGTGTAAGCTGAGACGAAGAGAGAGAGTGGCATGGACTTATATATACTACCAAATGTAAAATAGATAGCTAGTGGGAAGCAGCCGCATAGCACAGGGAGATCAGCTCGGTGCTTTGTGACCACCTAGAGGGGTGGTATAGGGAGGGTGGGAGGGAGACGCAAGAGGGAGGAGATATGGGGATGTATGTATATGTATAGCTGATTCACTTTGTTATAAAGCATAAACTAACACACCATTGTAAAGCAATTATACTCCAATAAAGATGTTAAAAAAAAAAAAAGGTACATCCTACTGATGGAAGTCCTGTGGGTGGGAGGGGTGCATAATCTGTAGATCCTGGATCACAGACTCAAACTATTTCTTGAATCTCAGTGGCATTCTAACACCTGCCTTGACTCTCTCCTCCTCACTTCTTATCTAGTCTCCTGTCCTACCACCTTACAGCTGCTGGCTGGACCCACTTCAGTTGGGCCCATTAGCTGTGCAGCACCCTTTTCGTAAAGGGAGTGCCTGGTACATAAATACCTTGCCTGTCTGAAGATATCCATGGCACTGAGCACCGTAAGGATCAAGACTATGCCATCTCCATGTTTTTGTGCTCAGTGGGTGAAAGAGCTAATGAACTAAGGCATGCTCAGTAGGTGCCTTGACTACCTACAAATCCATTTGCATCCGAGATAGCAAAGACAATCAAATTTTGAATTTCTACTTTGAAGAATTCATCCCCCAATAGTAAATTTGATCTTTAAAAGTAATCATTCCAGTATTACAGATGAGCACTAATAAAATACATTTGATAATAATAATCCAAGCCATTGTTTGGCCATCCAGAGCCAAAAGTTATTGTGGTAGGAGGATACTACATGAGATTTGAAGTGGATGACCAGAATTGCCCCTTGCTAGGAACTGTATGTCTGGGGCCAGACATATAATTGCCTGAGCTTTATTTTTGTCATCTGTAGGGTGGGTGGGACCACTGCATTACTGCTCACAGAGTTTTGCAATGTCTTAAAAAATGGGGGTCAAAATCACCATCATCATTCCTCACACAGTTGTTTTGTGACTCCTTAAAATTTTTTTTTTTTTTTTTTTTTTTTTTGCGGTACGTGGGCCTCTCACTGTTGTGGCCTCTCCCATTGCGGAGCACAGGCCCAGTGGCCATGGCTCACGGGCCCAGCCGCTCCGCGACATGTGGGATCTTCCCGGACCGGGGCACCAGCCCGTGTCCCCTGCATCGGCAGGTTGATTCTCAACCACTGCGCCACCAGGGAAGCCCTATGAATCCTTAACATTTTAAATGTAATATTGGTAGCTCATGGGCCATTTCAATTGACGTGGCATAAGTAGTTAGAGAAGGCTTAGGGGTTTGTTTGAAAGAGTAAAGACCTTAGTTTCAAGCAGGTTTTAATCCTGATTTCAGAATCTTAAATTGTGTGTCTTCAGACAGGTACCTAATTTCTCTAGTCTCATTTCTATCACATGTTATAAAAATACTAGTTTTACTAGATTATGAAATTTTAAAAGTAGTCAGTATATGTTTACGGAACCGTCTTTCCTGATCAACTCCTCTTTCTGATCAATATCTCTTTTTCAACCTAATAAAGAAATCTAAGGAGTGTGTTTTCAGCAATTTTTATGAAAGACATTTATTAGGCTATAAAAAACAATGTTAACATTTTTACCCACTTGTTGGGACATGGTGTTCTATGATTTTTTTTTTATGGGTAAGCTTGTTTTCCTTCATCTTTTTTTCCTCTGCTACACTCGAAGTCAGCCCAAATATGGTAACAGTAAATCATTCAGATTGGGTTAATACATGTTGTTATAGGTTTAGATACCTCTCAGTCCCCTTGCTCATCTCTGAGACAGAGAGGGAATTAGCCAGACCTTCATTAGAATCATTGCTTTGCACATTGAACCCTTGAGTGCCATGTAATATGATCTCTATTTTCCTTACCTTTCAGAGCTCTGGCTCCAGAGAAACCACAGCTCTGTTGGTTTTTGTGCAACAGACCACAATGATGTTTTTTAACTTTGCTTAATTTTCCTTCCATCTGTTTTATTCTCCAAAAGGCACTTGTTGCTTCTCCATCTCCCGTCACTGAATGCCAAGCTTGGTAGGTTATTTCTTTCCTTCTTCAGTTGGGCCAAAATGCCTCCTCTGCATGTGGCTTTGACCTGTCTTGTGGACTCATCTTCCTGGACTCTAGGCCATGATTCTCTTGGGATCGCTGAAGTTTTATAATTTCATTTATGGTCATGTGGTGGTTTCCCAAATGATGAAAACTTATTTTTTAAATCAGCTTTGAAAATGTTCCATCTTGAGGTAAATTTCATAAAATGCCATAAGAACTGAGATTTCAGTTGCCTAATCTTTCTCTTTTATACTACATAACCAGTGATCTACCCAAAGCACGAGAGGCTATATTAGAACCTGTTCAGAATAATTCCTTTAAAGGAAGCAACTTTAATTGCTACAAGCTCTCTGGGCACCGTGATCTTGAATACAAATATGGGTTGGGTCAATATTGAGAGAAATTCCAATGTGTGGATATCTCAGTTAATAGAAGTAGCGTGGTATAGTTCAGTGGTCTCCAGACCATGGCACATTTGATGCCAGAAGCATAAAAATTGCTTAAGGTGGTTCACAGCAGTAAATAACATTGAAGCACACAGTGAGAAAATCATTTCATTTTCTGTTCTCTGTAATAATTATCAGGGACCATCTCTCAGTATGTAACTGGTCTTGAACACCTTTCTGGAATTTCCTAATCCCTCTTTTTAACTCAGAGAGAAAAAAGGCATCCAACTCAGAACCTCAACAGGAAACAACAGCATATAGCTAGAATTTAGTAATGTTGCTTAGTTTAATTGTAGTTTGCATGGTTGCCTTTTACCTTTTATGATTGCCTTTGTGCTGCACTTATTTTCTATTCATAATAGTAATATAAAGTGTCCTTATAAAACATATTTATGTGAGTAAAAAATATGAGCCAATTCAAAGTAAAATACATAAAAAAATACTAGTATAAGTGGTACACATATATAGTAAAGATATTGAAAGTGACACACAAATGACTGAAGTTAGGAAAATGTCATTACGGTTGAATGAATGTGAATTGGCACGCAACCAGAGACCTGATTTTAATCCTACCTCTCCTGCTTGTTACCCATAGTTATAATATGGTGGTATTTGTAGTATTTGTAAATAACTTACTCATTTACTCGGAGCCTGTGTTTCCTCACCTTTAAAACAGGGGGAAAGATCTACTCTATAAGATTATTTAAAAATAAAATCTGATAATATATGAGCCTAGTACCTGATACAGAGTAGAAACTCAATAACTGGTATCTTTATTTTCCCTTTTATTATTGCTTTACACTTGTAACTAAAGAAAAAAATAAAGTATTGACTAAGGATGATAGAACTATGTACCCTTTCCTAGACAGTTAATATATATTTTAGTGAGTTACAAAAATATGTTGCTGTCATTGCAACATGGACCTACAGTTGACTGCTAATTACACCTCAAAAAGCTTAGGAAAAAATCTTAAGCAAGAGTTGCTGAGGAAAAGGCAGTGTCAAGGTTCCCATTTGAGTCATGTGACCCATCTCCACTGTTAAGTGCTTCCTTCTGCAACACCTCCCTTTACATCCAAAAGGTACCTCTGGAGCACTTCCTGTCTCAGAGTGGCACAGTCATTCACCCAGATCTGCAAACCAGAAAGCTGAGGGACAGGGTTGCTCCCCACTCTTCTTTCTCTCTCTCTCTCCCTCTCTCTCTCTCTGTCTCTCCAGCTCTCTCTCCCTCTCTCCACCTGTTTCTACCGCTCTCCCTCCCTCCATCCTCTACAATCCTAGGCATATTCCGTCATCAAGTTCTGTCTAATTAACCTTCTAAATACTCTTCACACTGATTCTATATCCACCACTTTCTCCTTAATCTATGTCTTGCCCATGGCAGTAACTTCCTAGAAGATCTACCATATTCCAATCTCTCCACCTCATTCTACCTTTCCCCCTCTAGGTTCTCCCAATCCTTCAAATGTTATATAAGATATGTTCCCTGCCTTCTCAAGTCTTATCACAAGCCACCTTCCCCTATTGCACTATCATCCATCCTTTATACACATTATGCTTCCTCTTGGCAAGCTCTATGTCCTTCCCATCTCTCTGCCCTAGTTCCCATTTAGCTACTATTCATCAGATCAGTGGTTCCTTCCTCTGCATAATCTTTCCTGATCTTTGTCCAAAACCTTCAATTAGGCCAAGGTTCTTGGTTATACATTTTCTTTCCTTCATAACATTTATCTGTGGTTAAACTTAAAAAAATTCTTTGTTACTTTTCTCGCTACTAGACATAGTCCATGAGAGAATGATTATGCCTGGCTTTGCTCAGCCTTTGGTCCTCAGTACCTAATACAGTGACTGACACATAGTAAGTAATCAGTAAATATTTGTTGAATGAATGAATCAATTACTTGACCTCACCAAACTGGAATTTTTTTGTTGTTTTCATATTTTTAAAAAAATTTATTGTAGTAAAATGCACATAACATAAAATTTACCATTAGTAACATTTAGTATATTACACGGTTGTGCAACCATCACCACTATCTAGTTCCAGAATATTTTCATCACCCCAAAATGAAACCCCATACCCATTAAGCAGTCACTCCCTATTCCCTCTATCCCCAGACCATGGCAACCACTAATCTGCTTTCTGTCTCTATGAATTTGCTGACACTGGATAGTTCATATAATTGGGATCATCACCACATTGTTTTGCAGATGCCAATGGGAGTGTCTATCTCCCAATCTAGATTTACCTTTACCATTTCATAACCTATCAAGTAGCATGATGCCTTGAATGTAGAAGGTATGGAATAAATGTTTCCTGAAATGAGTGTTCTTTTCTTTTCTAACTTATCATGCCAAAATATACACAAAATATATTTTTAGTGCTGAAAGTAAAGATTTTGCTGTATTTTCCTAGGAGGAAATTGAACTGAAGAAATATAGTACATTTAATGCTTTAGTTTTTATTATTGTATTGTGTACCCAATTTACTTCCAAAAATAGTTTTGAAGCCAAAAGACAATATGATTCTGGGAAATTTAATAAGATATTAAAACAGAAATAGAGTATCAAAAACTATTAAGGCAAAAGGGGAAACAAATCTATTAACCACTTATGCCAATAGATAATTACCACAATTAAGGACATCACTGAGCTTTCTGCAAATGAATGTAAGAATAAAAAATATTATTATATGATCTTGAAAAGAATCATATCTATTTTAAACAGTGATAATTTCCTTTAATGATTCCAAAAGAAATATGCAATTTACTTTTTCATTCCTAAGTATTTATAAGTTATGAACTTGGGTTAGCAACAACTTTGCAGAATGTATTTAAAGGTAAATAGTTTTTAGCCCTACTTTCTAGGGGTTAAAGTTAGTATCTCTTCCATAAGGACATTCATGATGAGGTATCCACTAGTGCTAAAAGCTTAAGAGTCCATGCACGAACCTGGTGGAGATATTTACTTACTCAGATATCAAATCTCTTATTCTATAAGCTTGTCAGACAAGCCACAATTCAAAGAAATTCCAGAGTAGCAAGTTTGCTAAGCTGAGCAATTTTGAAAATACCCACTTTCAATCACAGCAGTGGGCATAGTTTGGAAATGGGTTTCTACAAAGGCTGGTTTGAACTGCAGGTCAAGCAGAGTGACGTGTGATCATTTATATATAGGCAACATGATCATTTGTCATTATTTTGCATCACCTGGCAAAGACTGAGTCCAAAAGAGTCCACCTGTTAGACATTATATTTTGATCAAAAATCAGATCACGTACACTGGTGCTTGATTGGAAAATTTACCCATGAGTCTGCAAAAATGGAGTACAGTTAAAGCTATTTTCTGTATTTGCAAAACACAGACCTTCCTTTTCTGTAGCTTGGCAGAATGCAAATTTAATGGAAGGTTCTCGTGGGAAACTTTCAGATTTGTTAAGCATTTGATGTTAACTAAAAGCACTCTGAGTCAATTGAGAGGAGCTGTAACTGACCAAATTAGAGCTTCTGGTGTACTTAGGAACAATTGCAAGGTTATTTTAGGGAAGCTGGTCTGTAAGGTTTCCTGATTTCTTTTGTCAGCACATCACCCCAGCCTTAGGGTTGGATTAAATTAAGGCCCTCCTTGCATGCTTCCCCTCCCATCCTGAGAATGATGGTAAAGGTCATAGCCACTAAAGCCACAGGGGCCTCAATGACATCCTATTTTAGTGTTAGAATTCCAAGAAGGCTTTTGTTAAAATAAACATCAAGCACTTTTAAATAAACTAAACTGATTATTAGCTGACATGCTTTTTTTTCCCTCTTGAGAATGATCCATTGAAATCCAAGTCAAATGCATCCATACATTCAACAAGTATTTACTGAGCAGACCCACTAAGTGGCAGGTACTTTATCTGGGACTAGCAATTCAATGATAAAGACTGACAAGGTCAGGACATTTAAGGAACTTATATCCTAGATGAGTCATGCATTCACTTAGTCATTGAAAATGCATTCGCTGAGTATCTACTATGTTCTAGGCACTGCTCAGCCCATTAGAAAATATCACTGAACAAACTAGAACAAGCCTGCATTCCAGTAGGAAGGGTCAGATAATAAGTAATAAATATAATTAATAATTAAATATAGTATGATGGAAGATGATAAGTGCTATGGAATCAAGAAAAAATGGCAATCAGGAGAACAATATTAAATAAGGTGCTCAAGGTTGGGCTTACTGAGGAGGTGCTATTTGAACAAAGACTGAAAGGAGTTGGGGGAGTGGGCCATGCTGACAAGGAGCAAAGAGAATTCCAGGCAGTGGGAACTGCCAGTGGAAAAGCTCTATGACAGAGGCAAGCCTGGTACATTTGAGGAACTGCAAAAGAGGCCAGGGTGAGTGGAGTGGAGTGAACAACGTGGAAAGTGGTAGGAAATTAGATTAGAAAATAAGTAGAGCCAGGTAGGAAACTGAAGGGACAAGTGGTAATTCATACAAAGCCTTGTAAGCCATTGAAAGGACTTGGGCTTTTATTCTTCGTGAAATGCAAATCAGAGGAGAGTTTGATCTGATTTGTATTTTTCAAGGATAAGTCTAGCTTCTATGTTGGGAGAATACCTTAGGGACTATCAAGGCTCAAAGCACAGAGAACTATTAGGAAGCTACTGGAGGAATCTTGGCTAGGGGCCAGGATGGTTTAGACCAGAATGGTAGTGTTGAAGGTGGTGGGAAATAATCAAGTTCTGGAAATATTTTAAAGGTAGAGCCAACAGATTTCCTGATGGATTGAATATGAGATGGGAAATAAAGACACATGCCTTCATTCAACCAACTACTCTTTCATTCCTTGACTCATTCCTTCACTCATCTATTAATTTACTCAGCAAGAAGTAGCTGAACCCTTTCGTGGCAGGCACTGACAGTATGGAGGTAATGCACTGTCTCAGCTCTCAAGATGTTCACAGTCTAATGGAGAAGACAGGCTTAAAAACAAAATGTGCTATAATAGATATATGGAACCAAAGAGAGAATGATCAGTTCTGCTCAGAAAAATCAGGAATTTAGGCACAAAGGAAGAGACATTTGAGTTAGGTCTTAAAGGAGGAGTGGGTATTTGTCAGCTGGTTAAAGCTGGGGAAAGCATCCCAGGCAGAGGGAACTACAGACAAAGAGGCAGGAGACAGTTTCACAAATTTGAAAATCCAAAAGTACTTTGGAGTGGCTGGTACACAGGGTACAAAGGTGAGGATGTAGAAAAAAAGGCTGGAGAGAGACATGGTATCCAATTTCAGATGAACTTAGACATCAGGCTAAACATGGTGGTCACTTTCCTTTTGGTGACGAGAGGTCATAGTAGAGGTTTAAGTAGTGGAGTGGCATGGCCAGATTTGTGTTTTAGGAAAATCACTAATTCAATAGGACAAATGCATTGGAAATGTTTATAGAAATGTTTATAGGAATTTATTAACAGCATAGAAGGGCTTAGTAATTTTGTGAGAACAAGTTTGGAAAAAATACAGAATCATAAACCTTTTTAACTGTGTGTTAGTCAGAGTTCTCTAGAGTAATAGAACCAATAGGTTCTATTACACACACACACACCACACACACACACACACACACACACGTATATATGTAATATATGCATATACATATCTCTTTGTATGTCTCTTTATAGATGATATATTTTTATATATCTTGATATTATATATACACATATACATATCTATACGTGGCTCATGCTATTATGAGGCTGTGAAGTCCCATGATCTATCATTTACAAGCTAGAGATTCAGAGAATTGGTGGCGTAATTTGTAGCCTAAGTCTGAAGGCCTGAGAACCATCATCACCAATAATATAAGTTCCAGTCCGAAGGCCAAAGAAGACTGATGTCCCAGCTCTGCAATTAGGCAGAGAGAGAGAACTCTCCCTTTCTCTTTTGGTTCTATTCAGGTCCTCAAAGGATTGGATGATGCCCACCCACATTGGAGAGGGCAATCTGTTTTACTTAGTCTACCTATTCAAATGCTAATCTCATTGGAAACATACTTATAGACACATTAAGAAATAATGTTTGACCAAATATGTGGGCACCCTGTGGCCCAGTAAGGTTGATACATAACATTAACTATAATACCCCATCATTAAGATACATATCAATTAGCAATAAGAGCAAAATTATTTCATCCTGAAATATAAAGCTGCCTTCTCTCAAAAAACTGGAAATGTCCACTTTAATCCTAGCAGTGAGCCATTTTTTGACATTTATAACATGAAAGGCTCTGTTGTAAGTTGACTTTGTAAGACACAACAGTAATGTGTTCCTCCCCTCCAAAGGCATGTAAATGTAAAAACAGGTTCTGGAAACTGACAGGTCTGGACATAAGTCCCAGAGTATTTTCTTATGAGTTCAGTGTTCCTCCAAGTATGGTTTCCAATCAATTTGGAATAAAATGCACATAGGAGTCCCAGTTGAAACTTACTAAATCAGAATCTTTGCATGCAGAGCCCCAGAAACATTATTTATCAACACTCCATTCATGGTTATACACAGTAGAATAGCTATGCAACCTCAGGTGGTTTATTTCTCTGGCCTCAGTTTCCTCATCCACCTAATGAGTATGACACTACTGTGTATCTCACAGGTTGTAGAGAGGAGTAAATGAGACAATTTTTTACAAGATTTAGCACAATTCCTAGAATCTACTGTGCAGTTGATAAATAATCTATAATCAAGTAACTAAAATACAAAGTTAAATATTGTTAGTATTGTAATGGTGCAACAGCAACAACAAAAAATATAATTATAGAACTGATAAGACAGAGTTCAGTTTGGAAATGAGGAGAGCTTGAAGAGGTGTCATAGAAGGTTCCAATCTTGGTTCATGTTCCTTATGCCTGCAACATCCTTCCTCACTATCTGTACTGATGAATAACTTCTAATCTGACACCAAACCCATTCTGATCAATATGGCCAAATAAGAAGATGTGGAGCTCACCTCTTCCCATGAACACATGAAAAATACATCCACATATGGAACAATTCTCACTGTAAACCAACTGGAATCTGGCAGAAGGACTCCTAGAAAACAAAGGTGGTAAGAAAGATACATACATGATCAGGTAGGAAGGGAAGAAAAGTAATTGGGTCAGGACTTGGGCCCCTGAGAGGAGACTCAGAGGAAAAGGGAGACTATACAGGCAGACATCTGCCTTGAGGAGTGAGCAGGTTGAGCCACAGACTGGGCGTTCCACTCCTGGGGTCTTATGCAGAGGAGACAAGCTCTCTTGACTAGTTGGAGAACAGCTCCAACAAATAGAAGGGCTGTAAGAAGCCTGGAGGAATGATTGCATGCTTGTTTGTCCCCAAGGCAGGGTGGAGAGAGGTCTGCTCCCATGATTGCTTCACTGTGCACCCTAGTTGAACCTGAGTGAAAGCTCTGGCCTCACTCACTCCACAGCATAGTGAGGCACTAGATCTGGGGCTGCCAGGATCTGGGAAAAGAACTGAACTTGGGATGCAGCAATGACCCAGTCCTGGGGTGGAGCTTGGATGGGGCAGTGGTGGCCAATGTTGGCACTCACTCAAGCAGTGCCTTAGAAGCCACCCAGATCTCTGACAGCAGCCACTCTACCACAACTAAATTTCCAACACATGCTGAGAGTCCATGCAGGCCACCACCAGCCCAGCAGAGCAGCCCCACAACAAGGCTGGGGCAGTAGAGGCAGGGGAAAGTCATCAGCAAAGGTGCCAGTGTGGGGAGAGGGAAAAAAAAAAACACTTAAAGAAAACACAGCCAGCTTTAGCCAGACCCTGAGGGCTTCTGCTCTAGTAATTTGGGAAGAGACGCTACCCATGACAGGGTGGTGACAGCCACTGAGCAGGGAGGAAGTCCTGCCTCACACTCAGTGCCAGCTCTAGCACCTCCATCTCCAGTTCCCACCCTTACCAAGGTGATAGCTGCCAGCAAACCCTGAGAAAAGACAAGAATAGAGTCCACATCAAATCCAGGCCTCCCACCAAAGGCATTGGGTACACACTGTCTGCATAGGGATGCTCCCACATGAGAACACTCCTTTAAGATCACTGTAGGTAAGTATTTCACCTAAATTCATAGAATCAGAGAACGTTAAGGAAAATTAAAAGGCAGAGGAACTACTCTCAACTGAAAGAGCAAGAGAAAATCGCTGAAAAAATAATAAGACAGAAATAATTTATCAGATGAAAAATTCAAAACATTAGTAATA
Organism: Leucopleurus acutus; assembly: GCF_964270905.1. Classification (NCBI taxonomy): domain Eukaryota; kingdom Metazoa; phylum Chordata; class Mammalia; order Artiodactyla; family Delphinidae; genus Leucopleurus; species Leucopleurus acutus. Next base: position 146,525,187 of record NC_139143.1, on the reverse strand, counting down.
AAAATGTTAATTAGGGAAAAGAATTAATCTAAACATGGATTATATCAAAAGGGAACCAGAAAATATAGAAAAAGACCCAATCAGAAATGAACAATTCAATAGGTGAAATAAAAAACATACTAGAAAGAATGAATAACAGACTAAGTGATACAGAAAAACACATAAGTGATCTGGAATATAGAATAATGGAAATCACCCTATTAGAACAGGCAGAAAGAAAAAAGAAATTTAATGAAAGCAATTTAATAGATCTGTATGATAACATTAAACATTCCAATATTGACATTATAGGGGTTTCAGAAACAGAAGAGAGAGGGGATCAAAAATGTATTTGAAGAAATTATGGCTGAAAACTTCCTAAACCTGAAGAAGGAAACACATATCCAGCTACAGGAAGCACAGAAGGTCCCAAATAAGATGAGCTCAAACAGACTCACACCAAGATATAGAATAATTAAAATGGCAAAAGTTAAAAAGAGGTTTCACCCTCCCAGACTATACTACAACACTACAGTAATCAAAACAACATGATACTGGCACAAAAACAGAGATCAATGGAACAGAATAGAGAGCACTGAAATAAACCCACACAATTGACCCTATGGTTAATTAATCTATGACAAAGTAGGTAAGAATATACACTGGAGAAAAGACAGTCTCTTCAGCAAGTGGTGTTGGGAAAACTAAACTGCTACATGTAAAACAATGAGATTAGAAAATTTTCTCACATCATATATAAAAATAAATTCAAAATGGATTAAAGACCTAAATGTAAGACCTGAAACCATAAGACCCCTAGGAAAGAACAGAGGCAGAACACACTCTGACATAAATCCTAGCAATATTTTCTTGGATCTATCTCCTAAGGTAAAAGAAATAAAAGCACAAATAAACAAATGAGATCTAATTAAACTTAAAAACTTTTGCACAGCAAAGGAAACCATCAACAAAATGAAAAGACAATCTATGGAATGGGAAAAAATATTTGCAAATGATATGACCAATAAGGGGTTAATATCTAAAATATATAAACAACTCATACAACTCAATATCAAAAAAACAACCCAAACAAAAAATGGTCAGAAGGCATATATAGACATTTTTCCAAAGAAGACATACAGACAACAGACACATGAAAAGAGGTTTAACATTGCTAATTATTAGAGAAATGGAAATCAAAACCACCTCATACCTGTTAAAATGGCTATCATCAAAAAGTCTGCAAGTAACAAATGTTGGAGAGGATGCAGATATAAGGGAACCCTTGTACACTACTGGTGAAAATGTAAGTTGGTTCAAGCAACAATGGAAACCAGTATGGAGTGTCCTCAAAAAACTAAAAATAGAACTATCCTATGATCTAGCAATTCTACTCCTGGGTATATATCCAGAAAAAAAACAAAAATACTAATTCAAAAAGATTTGTGCACCCCAATATTCATAGCAGCACTATTTACAATAGCCAAGATTAGGAAGCAACCCAAGTGCCCATCAACTTATATATTTATAAAACACTATATATATATATATATATAATGGAATATTACTCAGCCATAAAAAAGAATGAAATTCTGCCATTTGTATCAATGTGGATGGACCTAGTTAACATTATGCTTAGTGAAAAAAGTCAGACAAAAACAGATACTGTATGATATCACTTATATGTACAACCTAAAATATAATACAGGGCTTCCCTGGTGGCACAGTGGTTGAGAGTCAGCCTGCCGATGCAGGGGACACGGGTTCGTGCCCCAGTCCGGGAAGATCCCACATGCCACGGAGCGGCTGGGCCCATGAACCATGGCCATTGAGCCTGCGCATCCGGAGCCTGTGCTCCACAACGGGAGAGGCCACAATAGTGAGAGGCCCACATACCGCAAAAATAATAATAAATAAAATATAATACAAACGAATATATATGAAAAACAGAAAAACAATCACAGATACAGGAAACAAACTAGTGGTTACCAGGTGGGAGAGGGAAGCGGGGAGGGAGAATTAGGGTTATAGGATTAAGGGGACAGCAGGACAAGATGGCAAGAGTAGAATGAAGTGAGTTCACCCCTTCTAACAGAAACACCAAAATCACAACTAACTGTTGAACAACCACTGACAATAAAATGCTGGAACCTACCAAAAAAGATAACCTACATCCAAAGACAAAGAAGCCACAACAAGATGGTAGGAGGGGCGCAATCCCAATGAAATCAAATCCTGTACACACTTTGTAGGTGATCCACAAACTGGAAGACAACAATTATACCACTGAAGTTTTCCCAGAGGAGTGAAAGTCCTGAGCCCCACATCAGGCTCCCTAGCCTGAGGGTCTGGCAATGGGAGGAGGAGCCCCTCGAGAATCTGGCTTTGAAAGCCAGCAGGGTTTGATCGCAGGAATTCTGTAGGACTAGGGGAAACAGAAACTCCACTCTTGGAGGGCACACACAGGGTCTTGTGCACAACAGGGAAAGAAAGCGGTGACCTCATAAGAGACTGGGCCAGACCTACCTGCTAGGGCTATAGGATTAAGAGATATAAACTACTACATATACAATAGATAAGCAACAAACATATTGTATAGCACAGGGAATTATAATCATTATCTTGTAGTAACTTTTAATGAATTATAATCTGTATAAATACTGAATCACTATGAAACTAATATAATATTGTAAATCAACTATACTTCAATTAAAAAGCAAACAAACAAAAAAACAAACCCAGATACTTTCCTCCAGCAACACTTTCATCTAGGCTGAGCAAGTGGCGACCCCTCCGGAGCCACCACAGCACTCTGACATTGCACTACTCTGTGCTATGCATGGGATGGGGGTGGTCAGGATGGCACTTCATGGCCATGTGGACATGCTCTGCCTATATCTATCACTCCTCTTAGACTGTGAGCTTCTTGAGAAAAGGACCTGATCTTCCATCTTCATTTTATATCCTCAGGGCCTCTCATACTATTTGATGCAAGCCTGAGTACTCCTTAATATCTGTTGACCTGAACTGAGGTCAAACCTCATTGTGGGCCTGATGATTACTTAGGGATCTGAAATAAAGAGATGGGGGATAGGATATTCCATATAGGCTATGGCAATGAACAAAAGCATGGCAGAGGAATAGGGACGTGTGTGTGTGGAGGAAATACAGCAAAAAGATGATGTCTGATAGTGTGTGGTCAGGGTACAGCATGTGTAACTGAATGGGCTATGAGATAAAGGTTGGCAGAAGTGTTGGTTAAGAAGTTATACTCCATATAAAATGATCATCTGTTGGTGGGTTGGATAAAGGGCTGGCATGATCAACGCTGTGTTTGGAGAAATATCTGGAGGATTAGAGTGAAAGTGGAAGTAGGGAGATGATTTCAGAAAAACTGCTCAAGCAGAAATGAAACACCTGTTAAAGCTCAACATCACTAATCATTAGAGAAATGAAAATCAAAACTACCAAACTACAACTACTACAAAAACTACCTCACACCAGTCAGAATGGCTATCATCAAAAAATCTACAAAAAATAAATGCTGGAGAGGATGTGGAGAAAAGGGAACCCTCTTGCATTGTTGGTGGGAATGTAAGTTGATACAGCCACTATGGAGAACAGTAGGGAGGTTCCTTAAAAAACTAAAAATAGAACTACCATACAACCCAGCAATCCCAATATTGGGCATATACCCTGAGAAAACCATAATTCAAAAAGAGTCATGTACCACAATGTTCATTGCAGCCCTGTGTACAATAGCCAGGACATGGAAGCAACCTAAGTGTCCATCGACAGACAAATGGATAAAGAAGATGTGGCACATATATACAATGGAATATTACTCAGCCATAAAAAGAAATGAAATTGCGTTATTTGTAGTGAGGTGGATGGACCTAGAGACTGTCATACAGAGTGAAGTAAGTCGGAAAGAGAAAAACAAATACAGTATGCTAACACATATATATGGAATCTTAAAAAAAAATGGTTCTGAAGAACCTAGGGGCAGGACAGGAATAAAGACACAGATGTAGAGAATGGACATGAGGACACGGGGAGGGGGAAGTGTAAGCTGGGACTAAGTGAGAGAGTGGCATTGACATATACACACTACCAAATGTAAAAATGTAAAACAGATAGCTAGTGGGAAGCAGCTGCATAGCACAGGGAGATCAGCTTGGTGTTTTGTGACCACCTAGAGGGGTGGGTGGGATAGGGAGGTTGGGAGGGAGACTCAAGAGGGAGGAGATATGGGGATATGTGTACACGTATGGCTGATTCACTTTGTAATGCAGCTGAAGCTAGCACACCATTGTGAAGCAATTATACTTCAATAAGGTTGTTAAAAAAAAATGTTTGGGCTTCCCTGGTGGCGCAGTGGTTGAGAATCTGCCTGCTAATGCAGGGGACATGGCTTTGGGCCCTGGTCTGGGATGATCCCACATGCCGTGGAGCAACTAGGCCCGTGAGCCACAACTACTGAGCCTGCACGTCTGGAGCCTGTGCTCCGCAACAAGAGAGGCCCACACACCACGATGAAGAGTGGCCCCCGCTTGCCACAACTAGAGAAAACCCTCGCACAGAAACAAAGACCCAACACAGCAAAACTAAATAAATTAATCAATAAACTCCTACCCCTAATATCTTCTTAAAAAGAAAAAAAGAAAAGTTTGTCCACATCAGCTTGATACAAATTAGCTGGCCCTGACTCAAAAACTTTTGCAAGACCAATAAATGAAGACTGAGAATGTTTCTTGGAGCCTCATTTATTTTGTTCCATCATGTTTCGTAATTGTTACTGTTGATTGTCCTCTTCTAAAACCAACCAGGGCAGGTTGGATGAGACCACTGGATTTTTCTCATTCTGTTTAGTAATGTTTTGCTGTGTAATCTTGAGACTACATCTGAGAAGCTGGAAATTACTCAGGTGATTTTCCTATTCTTTTTTAAAAGACAATACTCTCTTTTTATTCATCAGAGAAAGCCCTGCTGCTATTAGTCTGTGCAGTTTACTGAAGCTTGGAATTTAGCACTCAGGGAATTGTTTAAATTGTATTGGAGCATCACATCCTCCCCTGGTGTCTTGCCAAAGGAGAGAATTCAAGAGATATTTATTGAAATAATAAGTTAATAATTCACTACATACACAGGTTATTCAGTACAGACCCCAAAAGAGTTATGTCATCTTATTGGGACTAAACTAGCCATAGAGGAAAGGTAATTTAGGTTTGTCCTAAAATAAAACAAAATAAAACAGCAAAAAATTAAAAAATAAGCTTCAAAGTTATCAAGTTATTTAGCAAGTAACACAACTCTCTGCCAGAATAAGTCCAATATTTTTTAAAGAAATATAGCAAAATCCAGCATTCGACAAGGTAAAATTCAGAATATCCAGCATCCACTCTAAGTAGCTAGGTAGGCAATAAGGCAGAAAAAAAATTTTAAAAAGGCTTATAATCCACAGAAAAATTTGTCAATAGAAATAAACCAAGAAATAACGTAGGTGATGGAACCAGCAAACATGAATATTAAAAGAGCTCTTACAAATATGTTCAATATGTACAAAGCTTTAAAGAAAAATGTGAATACAATGAGGGAACATATTTTTAAAAGAATAAAATGCAATTTCTAGAGATTAAAAAATATAATATCTGAACTATAATTTTCACTGGATGGGCTTAGTAGAAAATTAAACTTTTTCCTCAGTGGAAGAAAAACATTGTTGATTCTCAACATTATTAGTCATCATGAGATAACACTACACAAGCTAAAATTAAAAAGATTAACAATACCAAGCATTGTTGAGTATGTGCAGTAACTAGAACCTTCATAAATCACTGCTATTAATATAAAATCTACAACATTTTAGAGAAACTTATGGTGGTTCCTTAAATAACTAAACACGCAGTTACTGTACAACCTAACAATTCAACCCTTGGGTGTTTATCCATGAAAAATGAATATATCTGCCACAAACACTTGTACAAAATTATTTCTGGAAGCATTATTCTTAATAAACCAAAATCTGGAAACAACAAATAAGTTCATGAAAAGGCAAATAGATAAACAAATTGTGGTATATCTATAAAATGAAATATTACTTAGAAATAAAAAGCAATGAACTATGACATAGGTAACAACATGGATAAATCTCAAAAACATTATGCTGAACAAAAGAAGCCAGACACAATAGTATATGCTATATGATTTCATTTATACAAAACTCTAGAAAAAACATATATTTTATAGTGACAGAAAACAGATCAGTGATTGCACAGGGTCAGGTGAAGGTGGGAAATTGAATAGGAAGAGATACAAGAGGTGATGGAAATATTTTATGGATCAATTGTTGTGGTAGTTACATAAGTATACAGATTTGTCAAAGCTTGTCAAATTGTACACTTTAAATGGGTGCATTTTTTGTATGTAAATTATTCCTCAGTAAAGTTGATTTAAAACAATATAAAATTATGTTGTCATGTATCCAAGTTTGTTCAAGAAAACCCAATGTAATTATTAATAGTGTATCTCTTTACTGTCAAGATTATAACCCTACATATAAGTGACAAAGGGCTTATAGTCTTAATAAATAAAGACAGACAACCAATAGAAAAATAGCCAGGACACTCAAAGAGATACTTCACAAAAGAGGACATCCAAATGGCCACCAAATGTATAAAAAATAATCAGGGAAATGCTAATTAGTATCTCAATTCCATCATACACCTATCAATATGATTAAAATTAAAAACACTGATTATGCCAAGTGTTGCCAAACTTGTGAAGCAAGTGGAATTCTCAATTACTGCCTATGAGTCTGTAAATTAATGTAACTGTTGAGAAAACCTGTAATTGCCTATAAAAATTGAATATAAACATATCCTATGATGCATCAGTTCCATACCTAATCATATATAAATCTGAAGTGCATGGCTGCATTAAAGTATCTGTATAAGAATGTTTAAAAACCATTATTCATAATTGTGTCAAATTGGAAACAACCAAAAGCCCATAAACTGTGTTAATTGATAAATGAGTTGTAGTTGATTCACATAGTAGAATATTTTATTCAGTAATAGTATAGGAAGCCAGGATAGTGATTACTTTTAAAGGAGGGTGGAGTAGTAATTGGGAGAGGGGGACTTCTGAGATAGAGATCATATTCTGTTTCTTGACCTGGGTTGTGCTTACATGGATATGTTCAGCCTATGATAAATAGTTTAGCATTATACTTAAGTTCATGTACTTGCTTCATGCATATTTTATGCTCACATATTTAAAAATTAGGGATTAAAGGATGGCAGATCATCATCAATATCTCTTATGTCTAGTTGGCTTTTTTTACTTTCAGTGTCTGTTCTTCTATCAGTAGATCATATCATAAACCACAAAAATAATTCTCTTCAGAAAAATTCTTATCTTAATCAGTTTTTGTTTCTGACATTATGTAAGTCAGGTTACCTGGAACAATATTTCTGATAAAAACAATGTACAAACTTGAAGTAAATATGAATAAATATATTTTAAATGCATTCTTCATATATCTATGTATGTGTAGAATTATATTACTTGTAGCATACAAATGCTTTTACTAAGAACAATTATAAAAGCTAAATAAATTTTTAAAATAGCTCATGAAAAGGTATCAGAAAACCACTAAAGAAACAAAGACTTTGGCAGCCAAAATTATGAAAAAGGAGAACCACAGAGAGGTGGGATGATACACTGTATCTGATCTTTCTTTAGGGACAATTTCCACTTCTGGTTTGAGAGTAAGAGGATGAGAATCTGGATAAAAGATCACTGTCAGTGGTCAGAGAAACCAGCAGAACTTTCATGGGAAAACACATGGCCAGTTTTCCTTTTTAGACATTTGCCAAGTTCTGAGACTACGCAGAAAGCCCCTGAAAAGGAGACTGGAGTTTTTTACAGTCTTTCCATGTTGAAAAGACCAGTATCAGAATTTAGCACCCATTAGAAGGAGGGACATTGGTGAACACACTGGGATTTTAGTTGAAAGTCCTAAGGAGCTATGCCCTAGGAACAAAGGCCAAGCAGGGTAGATATGTACTTTCCAAATAGCAACTCACCTTTAACTCAGATAAATATTTGGTTGGACTTACATGCTCACTCCCCACTCTCTATGCCTAGTACACAAAAGGGTAAACTATCTCTGGAGAAAAATACCATCATTTGCATGGTTTGTTATACACAATGTCTAACATTCAGTGAAAACTTACTAGACATGTTTTCAAATAGGATACTACGTCGAAAACCAACAGTGAAAACAAAACAAAACCAAAATCAGATGGCACAGGCGATCCAGATATTGGAGTTAATCAGGCAAGGATATTAACTGTGATCAACATCTCCCCAAATTACAGAAAAAGATAGGTAAAAAAATGACGTGATAGAGAATTTCACCAAGAATCAAGCTCTAAAAATGGATTGCTGAGCTGCCAAAAATGAAGAAATTTGAAGAAGCCAAACATGAAGGTAAAGCTGAAATTGTGGGATATAATATGCACGCTATACATTTTCATCATGTATAAAATGTTTCTGCACATTTTGGTGGCTTTAAACTTGTTTGGTTTTGACAATTGTGCAATGTATAGGAATCAAGAGATTGAAGTTTAGGGTGTAGTATGGTCTGAATTGTGACCCCACCTAAAATTCTTATGTTGAAGCCGTGTCCCCCAATGTGACCTCATTTGGAGACAGGGCTTTTAGGAGGAAATTAAGGTTAAATGAGGCCATAAGGGTCCTAATTCAATAGGATTGCCAGCTTATAAGAAAAGAGAGAGTTTAATCTCTCTAGTCACCATGTGAGGACACCATGAGAAGGCAGACATCTCCAACCAGGAAGAGAATTCTCACCAGAAACCAACCATACTGGCACTCTGAACTGACCTCCAGCTCTAGAAATGTGAGGAAATGAATTTCTGTAGTTTAAGCCACCCTATCTGTGGTGTCTTGTTATGGCAGCTTGAGAAGACTAATACAGGGTATAGGCAAAGTTAGAAATTTAATAGGAGGTTGGGCCCACATATAAATCTAGACCATCAGAGAACTACACCCTCAGTGGAAGGGTAAATGAAGAATAAATAAACTTCTTAGTAGAGGAGAGCAAGGAGACATGCCTGTGATTTGATTCATAATCCAAAGGAAAAAAGAAAGAGAATGTTAATACAAGTCAATTATCAGATGAATTTTTCAATCCAAATTTCTGCTACTTTGTAGGCCGAAACACCTAATGAAAATAATTTAGTTTGAAGAGGTCTTGAGTTATAGTGAACTAAAACAATTAGCAGAACCATATGCAAACCTTCTCAGAAAATATAAAGACTCAGTCCATGCTGCTAAATACTACCACACATAAAATTCCAAGAAAAGCATGCTCCAAGTAAAAGACAAAAAAACAAAAAGGAAACAGAGTACTGAGAATGAAAGTCAACATAAAAAGTAGATAGAAGAATCAGAACTATAATAACTTCACATATTAGAACTATTCAATATTTATATAAAATAAGAATGTTTAATATTTTCCAAAAAGTTTAAAGAGGCTTAAATATAAGCAAGGAATAAGAAATGGGGGGAAATGACTAAGTATATTTGGAAAAGTACCAAAAATAACTTATGAAAATGGAAAATATAATTATTAAAATTAAAACTTTAATGAATGTTTTTTCTGCAGAAAAAATTAGTGGACTAGATGATTAAGCCAAAAATGTTACCTAAAATGAGCCCAGAGATATGAAATTAAAATAAAATAAAAAGGAAAAATATGAAAGAGAGATTAAGGTGTATAGAAGATATATTGGAAAGGTCTAACATATGAATAATAAGAGTTCCAAATAGAAACAAGAAAAAGAAAGGAAATAATATTCAATTATATAATGGCTGAGCATTTTTCAGAATGTGGAAGAACAAACAATATACTGCTCATAGAAGTATGAATTTTGGCACACATTTTGGTATAATCTAATAGAGTTAAATGTGATTATTCCTTATAACTCATTAATTTTACTCCAATGATCTATACCTTAGACAAATTCTTACACATGTACATTACAAGATATGTCCAATACTCTTCATAGGAGTGCTTGCTGTTCATAATAATTTGTGAGGTATATTCATACAGTGGAATACCACACAACAGCAAAAATAAATGCATTATCAAGGATTAAACTTGAAAACATTAGAAAGCAACTCAAAAGAATACATACCATACAATTTCATTTTATGAAATGCAAAACAATAATCTTTATAGAAATCTATATATCAGATGGCCCCACACACAAAGATCACTATTGTTAAGTATTATTGCATGCTTACCCAATCTTTGTTCTATAGTCCCATAAATAAATAAATAAATAAATAAATAAATAACACACACACACACACACACACACACACACACTCTCATTATACACCACATATTACATCCACACACAATTGTTTAAAAGTTTGCGACCATACTATATATATTTTTATAACCTTCTTGATTCACTTAGAATAAATTATAAACAGTTTCTCATGTCAAAAAAAATCTGTAAATGATTTTATTGGCCACATAGGATTGTAGCATATGGATGTACCATACTTAACCAATCTTTTACTATTCAACACTTAATTGATTCAAACATTCTTCCATAATAAGTAACATTGAAATAATGCATATCCTTATACATAAATTTTTATGTTATGTCATTTTTTATTTCAATAGGACGAAGTCCTCTCAGTAGAATAGCTTGTTGAATGCTTATTACACTATACACTGCCACCAGCAATATGAAAGTAATCACATCCCTAATAGCTTTTCTAGATACTAATGCTTATTTAATTTTTATCAATTTGATAGGTGAAAAATGGCATTGAGCTGTTTTAACTTATTCTCCTTTTCGATCTCTAGTGAGATTGAAACTTTTCATATATAAACGGGTCTTTTTATTCTTTTATAAATAGCTTGCACATTTATTTTGCCTACTTGTATATTTAACATACATATTTATCTTGTCTATTTTTCTTCTGGATAGGCAGCTTTGCAAAAACAATGTGAAACATATGTGTGTATGTGTATATGTTTATGTGCATTTACTGAAACAATTTTGTAATAGACTATTGTTTTCTAGCATCAGATTTGGCCAGGCCTCCATGCCAGGTAAACCAAGAAATTGTCACTTGCCTTTTTTTATTTTTTTGTGGTACGCAGGCCTCTCACTGTTGTGGCCTCTCCCGTTGTGGAGCACAGGCTCCGGACGCGCAGGCTCAGCGGCCATGGCTCATGGGCCTAGCTGCTCTGCGGCATGTGGGATCTTCCTGGACCGGGATACGAACCCGTGTCCCCTGCATCGGCAGGAGGACTCTCAACCACTGTGCCACCAGGGAAGCCCACTTGTCTTGTTTTTGATGCTGTTGCCTGCCATACCCTTTTGGTGAACTTTTCCACATACCCTGGGGCCACTAGGCAGAACTTCTTTCTCATGCTGTAGGCCAGGGATTAACAAACTGAAAAGGGGGGCAAAGTCTTGCCTGTCACCTATTTCTGTATGACTTTCAAGCTAAGAAAACATTTTAAACAGTTGTGGAGAAAAATGAAAAGAAGAATCATGTTTCATGACGTGAAAATTATGTGAAATTCAAATCTCAGTAACCATAAATACAATTTTATTGGAACACAGATATACTCTGTTCTATCATCCATGGCTGCTTTCATGCTACAATAGCAGAGGTGAATAACTGCTACAGACACCACTTAGTCAGCAAAGCCTAAGATACTTATTATTTGGCTCTTTACAGAAGAAGTTTGCTGGCCCTTGCTCTAGATTCATACCTTCAAAAGGAATAATAAATAACATATTCCATCTCTAATATGTCTCTTCTTCATCATTAGCTCTCACCTATATTAGGGTTGTTAATGGGATTTTGCCATAAACTCTTTTACTTATTGCTATAATGCTGGACATCTTTATCAGAAAGAATAGATTTGAGCCATTTCTTATTTCAATCCAACTCCAGAAATTCCTTGAGGCATCTGCAATATAAAAGGCATCCTTCTTTATTTTGGCTTTGTGCATCTTTTTACCCATTTTAAATTCCTTTGACCATTTTAATAACAGTTTGGTAGTAAGAAGAAACTGATCTTACTTAGCTCATGGCTATTTATGTAGTAATTTAAATGGGGGTTTTAACCAGGGATATCACACACTCTACGACTGGTATGGATCCTCTCCCATCCCATGATAATCACTATTGTTTGAGAATGTGTTTGGGAATGGAAAACAAGTTAGGAAGCAATGATCAAAGTTTAAGTGAAAGAGATACCTGATTCCTTACCTAAGTTTATCTCACTAATATTTTGCAAGGGATAAAGAACAGTATTTCTGAATCACTGGCTAGCAATTGTTTTCAGTTAATTGTTAAATCCAATGACTAGTCTGAGTAAGAAAGAAACACCATGTCCTTAGCCCATGGCAGTGGCCTCCACACTGTTTAGTAAAGTGCAAATCCCATAGATGTAATAATTGGTATAGACAGAACCAGATTGACGGTATGCCAGACTGAGGTTATTTGGCTCACCAATATATAAGGCACACTAAAGCATCAGTTAAAAAAAAATGAGATTGAGAAAATGTTACCTACAAGAGCTTATCTCAAAGAAAATACTAGATGTGCCTGAAAGGAATAGTTTGATAAGTCACCTGGATCATTCTTAAGTAACAAAACATGATTACTAAACTTCCTTCTAAGGATGGTGGGTCCATTTTGCAGCAGGGCTATTGTTTTGCTAAGGGAGTTATGTGAATAAATAGCTGTAATCCTCCTTCTCATCTTTCTCCCTTGCACCTTTAAGAGATGTTCTTAAAATAGATTTTTATATCAGTTTGAATGGGCATCAGCTTTTCAGCCTCCAAGTCACCCACATAGCATACCAGTCTGGGGAAAGGAGATCTCCATACAAATCTATTGAAATACCCAACCTGGCACTTTAACGTTCAGTAAAGGAGTTTGATGGGCTATTGTTTCCCACAGAATCATAGTACAAAATACTTTAAAATAACATTGCTCCCAGGCCATATTTAACAGTGTTACATGAGAAAATCATGACATGGCCCAATGGGAAATCAATTTTCATTTGCATCCCTTTCTGCAAAATCAGTATCTTTTAATAACAAGATCATTGGCAAGAAGGAAGGGTACACCAGACAGACACACAGTTAGAGAGACAAAAAATGGATTCCTGGAGTTAAATCATGCAGACAACATTTTGTAAAGCATGTTGAAATAAAATGAAAGACTATGCTCAAAGTCAGTCAAGTGCTACTATAGGGAGTAAAAGCTGTCAATAGATTCAAAGGTAGTTTTGTGTAAGTGTTGATTCTGGAGCTGCTGCAGCCATTTTGCAACCCTGCAGAGACAAGCTTGAGGAAAAAAGTCAACTGAATTATAAAATAACAAATGAGTAGGAGTGCTCGCGTTGGGCTGGTATGGTTTTATTTGGGGCTGCGTGAACCTGGTAGTGCAGCTGCAGCCTTGGTGAGGCTGGGAGGAACCAAGTGGAGGGACGAGCCAAGGACTGAGGTGAAGAAACTGATGCTAATAAAAGGTTATATAGATTAACTGCTGAACAATCATCGACAGGAAGACACTGGAACACACCAAAAAAGATACCCCCACACCCAAAGACAAAGGAGAAGCCACAATGAGATGGTAGGAAGGGCGCAATCACAATAAAATCAAATCCCATAACTGCTGGGTGGGTGACTCACAAACTGAAGAACTTATACCACAGAAGTCCACCCAATGGAGTGAAGGTTCTGAGCCCCATGTCAGGCTTCCCAACCTGGGGGTCCAGCACTGGGAGGAGGAATTCCTAGAGAATCAGACTTTGAGGGGTAGCGAGATTTGATTGCAGGACTTTGACAGGACTGGGGGGAAAAGAGACTCCACGCTTGGAGGGCAGACACAAAGTAGTGTGTGCATCGGGACGCAGGGGAAGGAGCAGTGGCCCCATAGGAGACTGAACCAGACCTACCTGCTACTGTCGGAGGGTCCCCTGCAGAGGCAGTGGGGTGGGGGGAGCTGTGTCTCACCATGAGCACAAGGACACTGGCAGCAGAAGTTCTGGGAAGTACTCCTTGGTGTGAGCCCTCCCAGAGTCTGCCATTAGCTCCACCAAAGAGCCCAAGTAGACTCCAGTGTTGGGTCGCCTCAGGCCAAACAATGGACAGGGAGGGAACCCAGCCCCACCCATCAGCAGACAAGCAGATTAAGGTTTTACTGAGCTCTGCCCACCACAGCAACAGCCAGCTCTACCCACCACCAGTACCCCCCCAATCAGGAAGCTTGCACAAGCCTCTTAGATAGCTTCATCCACCAGAGGGCAGAAAGCAGAAGTGAGAACTACAATCCTGCAGCCTGTGGAAGGAAAACCACATTAACAGAAAGATAGACAAGATGAAGAGGCAGAGGGAAGGATGAAGGAACAAGATAAAACCCCAGAAAAACAACTAAATGAAGGGTAGATAAGCAACCTTCCAGAAAATGAATTCAGAACAATGATAGCGAAGATGGTCTAGGACCTTGGAAAAAGAATGGAGGCAAAGATCGAGAAGATGCAAGAAATGTTTAACAAAGATCTAGAATAATTAAAGAACAAACAAACAGAGATAAACAATACAATAACTGAAATGAAAAATATACCAGAAGGAATCAATAGCAGAATAACTGAGACAGAAGAACGGATAAGTGACCTGAAAGACAGAATGGTGGAATTCACTACTGAAGAACAGAATCAAGAAAAAAAAATGGAAAGAAATGAAGACAGCCTAAGAGACCTCTGGGACAACATTAAACACAACAACATTCACATTATAGGGATCCCAGAAGAAGAAGAGAGAGAGAAAGGACCTGAGAAAATATTTGAAGAGATTATAGTCGAAAACGTCCTAACATGGGAAAGGAAATAGCCACCCAAGTCCAGAGAAGAGAGTATAGCCACCCAAGTCCAGAAGCGCAGAGAGTCCCATACAGGATAAACCCAAGGAGAAACGTGCCGAGACACACAGTGATCAAATTGGCAAAAAATAAAGACAAAGAAAAATTACTGAAAGCAGCAAGGGAAAAATGACAAATAACATACAAGGGAACTCGCATAAGGTTAACAGCTGATTTCTCAGCAGAAACTCTACAAGACAGAAGGGAGTGACATGATATATTTAAAGTAATGGAAAGGAAGAACCTACAACCAAGATTACTCTACCCGGCAAGGATCTCATTCAGATTCGATGGAGAAATCAAAAGCTTTACAGACAAGCAAAAGCTAAGAGAATTCAGCACCACCAAACCAGCTCTACAACAAACACTAAAGGAACTTCTCTAAGTGGGAAACACAAGAGAAGAAAAGGATCTACAAACACAAACCACAGGAGAAGGCGGAAGATGGCGGAAGAGTAAGACGCGGAGATCACCTTTCTCCCCACAGATACACCAGAAATACATCTACACGTGGAACAACTCCTACAGAACACCTACTGAATGCTGGCAGAAGACCTCAGACCTCCCAAAAGGCAAGAAACTCCCCACGTACATGGGTAGGGCAAAAGAAAAAACAGAGACAAAAGAATAGGGACGGCACCTGCACCAGTGGGAGGGAGCTGTGAAGGAGGAAAAGTTTCCACACACTAGGAAGCCCCTTCGCGGGCGGAGACTGCGGGAGGTGGAGGGAGGAGCTTCGAAGCTGCGGAGGACTGCACAGCAACGGGTGCGGAGGGCAAAGCGGAAAGATTCCCGCACAGAGGATCGGTGCCGACCGGCACTCACCAGCCCGAGAGGCTTGTCTGCTCACCCGCCGGGGCGGGCGGGGCTGCGAGCTGAGGCCGGAGCGCAGGGAGACGACTGGGGTTGGCGGCTTGAACATAGCCTGAAGGGGTTAGTGCACCACAGCTAGCCGGGAGGGAGTCCGGGGAAAAGCCTGCACCTGCCGAAGAGGCAGGAGACTTTTCCTTCCCTCTTTGTTTCCTGGGGCGTGAGGAGAGGGGTTTAAGAACGCTGCTTAAAGGAACTCCAGAGACGGGCGCGAGCCGCGGCTAAAAGTGCGAAACCCAGAGACGGGCGCGAGCCGCGGCTGAAAGCGCGGACCCCAGAGGCGGGCAGGAGACGTTAAGGCTGCTGCTGCCGCCACCGAGGGGCCTGTGTGCGAGCACAGGTCACTCTCCACACCCCTCTTCCGCGGAGCCTGTGCAGCCCGCCACTGCCAGGTTCCCGGGATCCAGGGACAACTTCCCCGGGACAGCGCACAGCGCGCCTCAGGCTGGTGCAAAGTCACGCCGGCCTTTGCCACCGCAGGCCCGCCCCGCACTCTGTGCCCCTCCGTCCCCGCTGGCCTGAGTGTGCCAGAGCCCCCAATCAGCGGCTCTTTTAACCCCATCCTGTCTGAGCAAAAAACAGACGCCCTCCAGCGATCTGCACGCAGTGGCAGGGCCAAATCCAAAGCTGAGCCCTGAGAGCTGTGAGAACAAAGAAGAGAAAGGGAAATCTCTCCCAGCAGCCTCAGAAGCAACGGATTAAAGCTCCACAATCAACTTGATATACCCTGCATCTATGGAATACCTGAATAGACAACCAATCATCCCAAATTAAGGAAGTGGACTTTAGGAGCAAGATCTATGATTTTTTCCCCTTTCCTCTTTTTGTGAGTGTGTATGTGTATGCTTCTGTGTGAGATCTTGTCTGTATAGTCTTGCTTCCACCATCTGTCCTACGGATCTATCCGTCCATTTTTTTTTTAATTTTTTTTCTTAATAATTAATTTTAATAACAATATTATACTTTACCTTCGTTCTTTCTTTCTTTCTTTCCGTCCTTCCTTCCCTCCTTTAGACAACGAATCATCCCAAATTGAGGAGGTGGTCTCTGACAGCAAGATTTAGGATTTTTCCCCATTTACCTCTTTTAGTGAGGGTGTATGTGTATGCTTCTGTGTAAGATTTTGTCTGTACAGCTTTGCTTCCAACATTTGTCCTAAGGTTCTTTCCGTCCCTTTTTTTTTTTCTAAATAAGAATTTTTTAATTCAATAACTTTATTATACTTTATTTTATTTTTACTGTATCTTCTTTCTTTCTGTCTTTTTTCCTTCTTTCCCTCCTTCCTTCCTTCCTCTCTCCCTCCTTTCTTTCCTTCTTGCCTTCTTTCCTTCTTTGCTTCTTTCTTTCTTTCTTCCTTCCTTCCTACCCTCCTTTCCTTCTTTCTTTCCTCATACTTCTACTAATTCCCTCTACTTTTTCTCCCTTTTATCCTGAGCCGTGTGGATGAAAAGCTTTTGGTGCTCCAGCCAGGAGGCAGGGCTCTGCCTCTGAGGTAGGAGAGCCAACTTCAGGACACTGATCAACAAGAGACCTCCCAGCTCCACATAATATCAAATGGCGAAAATCTCCCAGAGACCTCCATCTTAACATCAGCACCCAGCTTCACTCAACGACCAGCAAGCCACAGTGCTGGAAAACCTATGCCAAACAACTAGCAAAACAGGAACACAACCCCACCCATTAGCAGAGAGGCTGCCTAAAATCATAATAAGGCCACAGACACCCCCAAACACACCACCAGACGTGAACCTGCCCACTAGAGAGACAAGATCCAGCCTCATCCACCACAACACAGGCACTAGTCCCCTCCACCAGGAAGCCTACACAACCCCCTGAACCAACCTTAGCCACTGGAGACAGACATCAAACAGGAGGAACTACGAACCTGCAGCCTGCAAAAAGGAGACCCCAAACACAGTAAGATAAGCAAAATGAGAAGACAGAAAAACACACAGCAGATAAAGGAGCAAGATAAAAATGCACCAGACCTAACAAATGAAGAGGAAATAGGCAGTCTACCTGAAAGAGAATTCAGAATAATGATAGTAAGGTTGATCCGAAATCTTGGAGATAGAATGGACAATAGATTGGACAAAATGCAAGAATCAGTTAACAAGGACCTAGAAGAACTAAAGATGAAACAAGCAACGATGAACAACACAATAAATGAAATTAAAAGTACTCTAGATGGGATCAATAGCAGAATAACTGAGGCAGAAGAACGGATAAGTGACCTGGAAGATAAAATAGTGGAAATAACTACTGCAGAGTAGAATAAAGAAAAAAGAATGAAAAGAACTGAGGACAGTCTCAGAGACCACTGGGACAACATTAAATGCACCAACATTCGAATTATAGGGGTTCCAGAAGAAGAAGAGAAAAAGAAAGGGACTGAGAAAATAGTTGAAGAGATTATAGTTGAAAACTTCCCTAACATGGGAAAGGAAATAGTTAATCAAGTCCAGGAAGCACAGAGAGTCCCATACAAGATAAATACAAGGAGAAATACGCCAAGACACATATTAATCAAACTGTCAAAAATTAAATACAAAGAAAGCATATTAAAAGCAGCAAGGGAAAAACAACAAATAACACATAAGGGAATCCCCATAAGGTTAACAGCTGATCTCTCAGCAGAAACCCTACAAGCCAGAAGGGAGTGGCAGGACATACTGAAAGTGATGAAGGAGAAAAACATGCAGCCAAGACTACTCTACCCAGCAAGGATCTCATTCAGATTTGATGGAGAAATTAAAACCTTTACAGACAAGCAAAAGCTGAGAGAGTTCAGCACCACCAAACCAGCTTTACAACAAATGCTAAAGGATCTTTTCTAGGCAAGAAACACAAGAGAAGGAAAAGACCTATAATAACGAACCCAAAACAATTTAGAAAATGGGAATAGGAACATACATATCGATAATTACCTTAAATGTAAATGGACTAAATGCTCCCACCAAAAGACACAGATTAGCTGAATGGATACAAAAACAAGACCCTTATATATGCTGTCTACAAGAGACCCACTTCAGACCTAGAGACACATACAGACTGAAAGTAAGGGGATGGAAAAAGATATTCCATGCAAATGGAAGCCAAAAGAAAGCTGGAGTAGCAATTCTCATATCAGACAAAATAGACTTTAAAATAAGGACTATTAAAAGAGACAAAGAAGGACACTACATAATGATCAAGGGATCGATCCAAGAAGAAGATATAACAATTGTAAATATTTATGCACCCAACATAGGAGCACCTCAATACATAAGGCAAATACTAACAGCCATAAAAGGGGAAATCGACAGTAACACATTCATAGTAGGGGACTTAAACACCCCACTTTCACCCATGGACAGATCATCCAAAATGAAAATAAATAAGGAAACACAAGCTTTAAATGATACATTAAACAAGATGGACTTAATTGATATTTATAGGACACTCCATCCAAAAACAACAGAATACACATTTTTCTCAAGTGCTCATGGAACATTCTCCAGAATAGATCATATCTTAGGTCACAAATCAAGCCTTGGTAAATTTAAGAAAATTGAAATTGTATCAAGTATCTTTTCTGACCACAACGCCATGAGACTAGATATCAATTACAGGAAAAGATCTGTAAAAAATACAAACACATGGAGGCTAAACAATACACTACTTAATAATGAAGATATCACTGAAGAAATCAAAGAGGAAATCAAAAAATACCTAGAAACAAATGACAATGGAGACACAACGACCCAAAACCTGTGGGATGCAGCAAAAGCAGTTCTAAGGGGGAAGTTTATAGCAATACAAGCCCACCTTAAGAAGCAGGAAACATCTCGAATAAACAACCTAACCTTGCACCTCAAGCAATTAGAGAAAGAAGAACAAAAAAACCCCAAAGCTAGCAGAAGGAAAGAAATCATAAAAATCAGATCAGAAATAAATGAAAAAGAAATGAAGGAAACAATAGCAAAGATCAATAAAACTAAAAGCTGGTTCTTTGAGAAGATAAACAAAATAGATAAACCACTAGCCAGACTCATCAAGAAAAAAAGGGAGAAGACTAAAATCAATAGAATTATAAATGAAAAAGGAGAGGTAACAACTGACACTGCAGAGATAAAAGAGATCATGAGAGATTACTACAAGCAACTCTATGCCAATAAAATGGACAATCTGGAAGAAATGGACAAATTCTTAGAAATGCACAACCTGCCAAGACTGAATCAGGAAGAAATAGAAAATATGAACAGACCAATCACAAGCACTGAAATTGAAACTGTGATTAAAAACCTTCCAACAAAGAAAAGCCCAGGACCAGATGGCTTCACAGGCGAATTCTATCAAACATTTAGAGAAGAGCTAACACCTATCCTTCTCAAACTCTTCCAAAATATAGCAGAGGGAGGAACACTCCCAAACTCCTTCTACGAGGCCACCATCACCTTGATACCAAAACCAGACAAGGATGTCACAAAGAAAGAAAACTACAGGCCAATATCACTGATGAACATAGATGCAAAAATCCTCAACAAAATACTAGCAAACAGAATCCAACAGCACATTAAAAGGATCATACACCATGATCAAGTGGGGTTTATTCCAGGAATGCAAGGATTCTTCAATATACGCAAATCTATCAATGTGATAAACCATATTAACAAATTGAAGGAGAAAAACCATATGATCATCTCAATAGATGCAGAGAAAGCTTTTGACAAAATTCAACACCCATTTATGATAAAAACCCTGCAGAAAGTAGGCATAGAGGGAACTTTCCTCAACATAATAAAGGCCATAAATGACAAGCCCACAGCAAACATCATCCTCAATGGTGAAAAACTGAAAGCATTTCCACTAAGATCAGGAACAAGACAAGGTTGCCCACTCTCACCACTATTATTCAACATTGTTTTGGAAGTTTTAGCCACAGCAATCAGAGAAGAAAAGGAAATAAAAGGAATCCAAATCGGAAAAGAAGAAGTAAAGCTGTCACTGTTTGCAGATGACATGATCCTATACATAGAGAACCCTAAAGATGCTACCAGAAAACTACTAGAGCTAATCAATGAATTTGGTAAAGTGGCAGGATACAAAATTAATGCACAGAAATCTCTGGTATTCCTATATACTAATGATGAAAAATCTGAAAGTGGAATCAAGAAAACACTCCCATTTACCATTGCAACAAAAAGAATAAAATATCTAGGAATAAACCTACCTAAGGAGACAAAAGACCTGTATGCAGAAAATTATAATACACTGATGAAAGAAATTAAAGATGATACAAATAGATGGAGAGATATACCATGTTCTTGGATTGGAAGAATCAACATTGTGAAAATGACTCTACTACCCAAAGCAATCTATAGATTCAATGCAATCCCTATCAAACTACCGCTGGCATTTCTCACAGAACTAGAACAAAAAATTTTGCAATTTGTATGGAAACACAAAAGACCCCGAATAGCCAAAGCAATCTTGACAATGAAAGAAGGAACTGGAGGAATCAGGCTCCCTGACTTCAGACTATACTACAAAGCTACAGTTATCAAGACAGTGTGGTACTGACACAAAAACAGAAAGATAGATCAATGGAACAGGATAGAAAGCCCAGAGATAAACCCATGCACATATGGACACCTTATCTTTGATAAAGGTGGCAGTAATGTACAATGGAGAAAGGACAGCCTCTTCAATAAGTGGTGCTGGGAAAACTGGACAGGTACATGTAAAAGTATGAGATTAGATCACACCCTAACACCATACACAAAAATAAGCTCAAAATGGATTAAAGACCTAAATGTAAGGCCAGAAACTATCAAACTCTTAGAGGAAAACATAGGCAGAACACTCTATGACATAAATCACAGCAAGATCCTTTCTGACCCACCTCCTAGAGTAATGGAAATAAAAACAAAAATAAACAAATGGGACCTAATGAAACTTCAAAGCTTTTGCACAGCAAAGGAAACCATAAACAGGACCAAAAGACAACCCTCAGAATGGGAGAAAATATTTGCAAATGAAGCAACCGACAAAGGATTAATCTCCAAAATTTACAAGCAGCTCATGCAGCTCAATAACAAGAAAACAAACAACCCAATCCAAAAATGGGCAGAAGACCTAAATAGACATTTCTCCAAAGAAGATATACAGACTGCCAACAAACACATGAAAGAATGCTCAACATCATTAATCATTAGAGAAATGCAAATCAAAACTACAATGAGATATCATCTCACACCAGTCAGAATGGCCATCATCAAAAAATCTAGAAACAATAAATGCTGGAGAGGGTGTGGAGAAAAGGGAACACTCTTGCACTGCTGGTGGGAATGTGAATTGGTTCAGCCACTATGGAGAACAGTATGGAGGTTCCTTAAAAAACTACAAATAGAATTACTATATGACCAAGCAATCCCACTACTGGGCATATACCCTGAGAAAACCAAAATTCAAAAAGAGTCATGTACCAAAATGTTCATTGCAGCTTTATTTACAATAGCCCGGAGATGGAAACAACCTAAGTGCCCATCATCGGATGAATGGATAAAGAAGATGTGGCACATATATACAATGGAATATTACTCAGCCATAAAAAGAAATGAAATTGAGCTATTTGTAATGAGGTGGATAGACCTAGAGTCTGTCATACAGAGTGAAGTAAGTCAGAAAGAAAAAGACAAATACCGTATGCTAACACATATATATGGAATTTAAGAAAAAAAATGTCATGAAGAACCTAGGGGTAAAGCAGGAATAAAGACGCAGACCTCCTAGAGAACGGACTTGAGGTTATGGGGAGGGGGAAGGGTGAGCTGTGACAGGGCGAGAGAGAGTCATGGGCATATACACACTAACAAACGTAGTAAGGTAGATAGCTAGTGGGAAGCAGCCGCATGGCACAGGGATATTGACTCGGTGCTTTGTGACAGCCTGGAGGGGTGGGATAGGGAGGGTGGGAGGGAGGGAGACGCAACAGGGAGGACATATGGGAACATATGTTTATGTATGACTGATTCACTTTGTTATAAAGCAGAAACTAACACACCATTGTAAAGCAATTATACCCCAATAAAGATGTTAAAAAAAAAAAAACCACAAACCACAAACAATTAAGAAAATGGTCATAGAAACATACATATCGATAACTACCTTAAACATGAGTGGATTAAATACCCCAACAAAAAGACACAGGCTCACTGAATGAATATAAAAATAAGACCCATATATATGCTGTCTACAAGAGATCCACTTCCGAACTAGGGAAACATACACACTGAAAGTGAGGGGGTGGAAAAAGGTATTCCATGCAAATGGAAATCAAAAGAAAGCTGGAGTAGCAATTCTCATATCAGACAAAATAGACTTTAAAATAAAGAATGTTACAAGAGAAAAGGAAGGACACTACATAGTGATCAAGGGATCAATCCAAGAAGAAGATACAACAATTATAAATACATATGCACCCAACATAGGAGCACCTCAATACATAAGGCAACTGCTAACAGCTATAAAAGGGGAAATCTACAGTGACACAATAATAGTAGGGGACTTTAACAACCCACTTGCACCATAGACAGATCATTCAAACAGAAAATTAATAAGGAAACACAAGCTTTAAATGACACAATAGACCAGATATATTTAATTGATATTTATAGGACATTCCATCAAAAAAGAGCAGATTACACTTTTGTCTCAAGTCCGCACAGAACATTCTCCAGGATAGATCACATCTTGGGTCACAAATCAAGCCTTGGTAAATTTAAGAAAATTGAAATCATATCAAGTATCTTTTCTGACCACAATGCTATGAGATTAGAAATCAATTAACAGGGAAAAAAATGTAAAAAAAACAAACACATGGGGGCTAAACAATACATTACTAAATAACCAAGAGATCACTGAAGAAATCAAAGAAGAAATCAAAAAATACTTAGAGACAAATGACAATGAAACACAACGATCCAAAACATATGGGATGCAGCAAAGGCAGTTCTAAGAGGGAAGGTTATAGCAATATAATCCTACCTCAAGAAACAACAAACATCTCAAATAAACAATCTTACCCTACACCTAAAGGAACTAGAGAAAGAAGAAAAAACAAAACCCAAAGTTAGTAGAAGGAAAGAAATCACAAAAATCAGAGCAGAAATAAATGAAATAGAAACAAAGAAAACAATAGCAAAGACCAATAAAACTAAACCTGGTTCTTTGAGAAGATAAACAAAATTGATAAACCATTAGCCAGACACATCAAGAAGAACAGAGAGAGGACTCAAATCAATAAAATTAGAAATGAAAAAGGAGAAGTTACAATGGACACCACAAAAATACAAAGCATCCTAAGAGACTACTAAAAGCAATTGTATGCCAATAAAATGGACAACCTGGAGAAACGGACAAATTCTTAGAAAGGAATAAATTTCCAAGACTGAACCAGGAAGAAATAGAAATATGAACAGATCAATCACAAGTAATGAAATTGAAACTGTGATTAAAAATCTTCCAACAAACAAAAGCTCAAGGACCAGATGGCTTCACAGGTGAATTCTATAAAACATTTAGAGAAGAGCTAACACCCATCCTTCTCAAATTCTTCCAAAAAATTGCAGAGGAAGGAACACACCCAAACTCATTCTATGAGGCTACTATCACCCTGATATCAAAACCAGACAAAGATACGACAAAAAAAGAAAATTAGAGACCAATATCACTGATGAATATAGATGCAAGAATTGTCAACAAAATACTAGCAAACAGAATCCAGCAGCACATTAAAAGAATCATACACCATGATCAAGTGGGATTTATCCCAAGGATGCAAGGATTCTTCAGTATAAGCAAATCAATCAATATGATACACCATATTAACAAATTGAAGAAGAAAAACCATATGATCATCTCAATAGAAGCAGAAAATGTTTTGACAAAACTCAACACCCATTTATGATAAAAACTCTCCAGAAAGTGAGCATAGAGGGAAACTACCTCAACATAATAAAGACCATATTCGACAAACCCACAGCAAACATCATTCTCAATGGTGAAAAACTGAAAGTATTTCCTCTAAGATCAGGAATAGGACAAGGATGTCCACTCTCACCACTATTAGTCAACATAGTTTTGGAAGTCCTAGTCACAGCAATCAGAGAAGAAAAACAAATAAAAGGAATACAAATTGGAAAAGAAGAAGTAAAACTGTCACTGTTTGCAGATGATATGATACTATATATAGAGAAACCTAAAGATGCCACCAGAAAACTACTAGGGCTAATCAATGAATCTGGTAATGTTGCAGGATACAAAATTAATGCACAGAATTCTCTTGCATTCCTTTACACTAATGATGAAAAATCTGAAAGAGAAATTAAGGAAAAAATCCCATTTGCCATTGCAACCAAAACAATAAAATACCTAGGTATAAACCTACCTAGAGAGACAAAAGGCCTGTATGCGGAAAACTATAAGATACTGATGAAAGAAATTAAAGATGATACAAACAGATGGAGAGATATACCATGTTCTTGGATTGGAAGAATCAATATTGTGAAATGACTATACTACCCAAAGCAAACTACAGATTCAAGGCAATCCCTATCAAATTACCAACAGTATTTTTTACAGAACTAGAACAAAAAATCTTAAAATGTCTATGGAGACACAAAAGAACCTGAATAGCCCAAGTGGTCTTGAGGGGAAAGAACGGAGCTGGAGGAATCAGACTCTGTGACATCAGACTATACTACAAAGCTACAGTAATCAAGACAGTATGGCACTGGCACAAACACAGAAATATGGATCAATGGAACAGGACAGAAAGCCCAGAGATAAACCCACGTAACTATGATCAACTAATCTATGACAATGGAGGCAAGGATATACAGTGGAGAAAAGACAGTCTCTTCAATAAGTGCTGCTGGGAAAACTGGACAGCTACATGTAAAAGAATGAAGTTAGAACACTTCCTAACACCATACACAAAAATAAACTCAAAGTGGATTAGAGACATAAATGTAAGACCAGATACTATAAAATTCTTAGAGGAAAACATAGGAAGAACACTCTATGACACAAATCACAGCAAGATCTTTTTTGATCCACCTTCTAGAGTAATGGAAATAAAACCAAAAATAAACAAATGGGACCTAATGAAACTTCAAAGCTTTCGCACAGCAAAGGAAACTACAAACAAGGCAAAAAGACAACCCTCAGAAAGGGAGAAAATATTTGCAAACCAATCAGCGGACAAAGAATTAATCTACAAAATATACGAACAGCTCATGCAGCTCAACATTAAAAAAAAAAAAAACCCAATCCAAAAATGGGCAGAAGACCTAAATAGACATTTCTCCAAAGAAGACATACAGATGGCCAAGAGGCACATGAAAAGCTGCTCAACATCACTAATTACTAGAGAAATACAAATCAAAACTACAGTGAGGTATCACCTCACACCTGTTAGAATGGGCATCATCAGAAAATGTACAAACAGCAAATGCTGGAGAGGGTGTAGTGAAAAGGGAACCCCCTTGCACTGTTGGTGGGAATGTAAATTGATACAGCCACTATGGAGAACAGTATGGCAGTTCCTACAAAACTAAAAATAGAACTAACATATGACTCAGCAATCCCACTGCTGGGCATATACCCAGAGAAAGCCATAATTCAAAAAGACTCATGCACCCCAATGTTCATTGCAGCACTATTTACAATAGCCAGGACACGGAAGCAACCTAAATGCCCATCGAGAGACAAATGGATAAAGAAGATGTGGTACATACATACAATGGAATATTATTCAGCTTTAAAAAGGAATGAAATTGGGTCATTTGTAGAGATGTGGATGGATCTAGAGACTGTCACACAGAGTGAAGTAAGTCAGAAAGAGAAAAATAAATACCGTATATTAATGCATATATGTGGAACCTAGAAAAATGGTACAGATGAACCAGTCTGCAGGGCAGAAATTGAGACACAGATGTAGAGAACAAACATGTGGATACCAACGGAAAGCAGTGGGGGGTGGGCGTGGTGGTGTGATGAACTGGGAGATTGGGATTGACATGTATACATTGATGTGTATAAAATGGATGACTAATAAGAAAATGCTGTATTAAAAAAATAAAATAAAATTCAAAAATAAAAAACATGGGCATCATCAGAAAATCTACAAACAGCAAATGCTGGAGAAGGTGTGGAGAAAAGGGCACCGTCTTGCATTATTGGTGGGAATGTAAATTGATACAGTCACTATGGAGAACAGTATGGTGGTTCCTTAAAAACCAAAATTAGAATTACCATATGACCCAGCAATCCCACCACTGGGCATATACCCAGAGAAAACCATAATTCAAAAAGACACATGCACCCCAATGTTCATTGCAGCACTATTTACAATAGCCAGGACATGGAAGCAACCTAAATGCCCATCAAGAGACAAATGGATAAAGAAGATGTGGTGCATATATACAATGGAATATTACTCAGCCATAAAAAGGAACGAAATTGGGTCATTTGTAGAGACATGGATGGACCTAGAGACTGTCATACAGAGTGAAGTCAGTCAGAAAAAGAGAAACGAATATCGTATATTAACACATATATATGGAACCTAGAAAAATGGTACAGATGAACTGGTTTGCAGGGCAGAAATTGAGACACAGATGTAGAGAACAAAGTTATGGACACCAAGGGGGGAAATGGCCGGGGGTGGGGGGAGGGTGGTGGTGTGATGAATTGGGAGCTTGGGATTGACATATATACACTAATATGTATAAAATGGATAACTAATAAGAACCTGCTGTATAAAAAAATGAATAAAATAAAATTCAAAAACTGTCAATATGTTTGTGTGTGTATATAGATATACATATACATATATACATATATACATATAGCTATAGATATACAGATACAGGTACAGATATAGATAGACACAATTATTTCAGAACAAACAAAAACTCCAACAAGACCTAATGGTATACACAGAAGAGGACCAGGACCACAAAAATAGAAACCCATGAAAAAGAGGACTTAAATTGGACCAGACAAGGGCTACCTATTCTTTTAGTCATACTGGTTAATATTAATCAATTAAGCATGAGGAAACAGATCTCTTTCTACAAGAGACCTAGAGGAAAAGAGTAGAGATATTTAGAAAGAGATAGGTCTTTAGTTTTGAGTTCATTGCTCGTACATTTTTTAAATGTTTCATTCAAGTTCACTCAATTATTTTTAAGGAAAACTTTTATCATCCTCATTATGTCCCAGGTTAAAAGATTCTGTAGAAAACAATGTAAATGTAATTTAAGGATACTGGTTAAACAAACTTTGGTACACAGGAGTCTAGATTCTAGCTATGGGAATACTAGATTCTTTTTAATATGCTCTCTTGATGTGATTTCTGCCTGACTATGCTACATAATTTACTATGATACTACTGAAATTTAGCATCATATATTCTAAACAAGCACTAAATACTTAGGGGAATTTAAATTATTTTTTCTTTTTCTTACATTTTGACTTACATTTTGGCTGAACTTAATTTTCTATATCATCTTCCACCCACCTCCACCTTTTGCCCTCAAACCAGGTTCCAATTTCCACAGGTTTTAATGAGTTAGTACCTAACTTAGGGCCAACATTTCCACATAAAACAATCAGACTGTGAAATCTAGGTTATCCTGATTGCCTTAGTGTCTGGACCTTACTTTATATCAATAAAACTTTCCAACTTGCTGATATTTGGATAGCTTATCATGATAGATAATGAAGACAAACTCCATGAAGACACCAGACTCTGATATTTACAAGTTGCGAACCTTGGGAAGGTTACTTGACATCTCGAGCCTTTGTTTCCCCATCTGCAAAATACCTAGCTCAAAAGATGGTTGTGAGGATGAAACAAGCTCTTCTATGTGTGATACCTACCACAGTGCCCACCCAGTTGCTGATACCTTCTTACTAACTCACTCTTTAAAAGGACTGCTGCCACAGATCCCTGAAACTGGAGTCCCAACATGAAAGACTGAATTGCCGGACAAGGTCAAGTTCCTTCTGACTTGTAGTACTCTTTGCTTCCTGCAGTTCCACAAGGAGTCCTGAGAATTTGCTCAAGTGAGAAAGTATTATTTACCATAGAGGAGTAACACAATAAAGTTGATCACCAACCTCCTTTTCCTTTCTTCTAGACTGTGGTCTCCAGAATATATATCCTATAGATAGAGGTAGAGGATGTCCTTTTCTATATCCCTAGCAAGTGGCTACTTCACATTAGTAAATATTTGCTAAATAAGTAAATGCCATTTTCACCTTATCGATGAAGTTCCATGACTAATGATGCCTATTGGGACTAAGCATGAATTCTCTATGCCCCTTTATATATTGAACGTGACATCAACGCCCTCTCAAAGATTAGCCCTAAAGCTAGAACAGTTTTCGAAAATTCACCCAACCCTTCTGTAGCCAGTTCTACCTTCTTTCCTCTTCTCACTGACCCTGTATTCCTAAGACACTTGCATATCTTTAAACTGTGTTTACTTTAATGGCAACTCCCTTAAGATCTTTCCCATCCTCTACAATGTAATAGAGGTATTTCTCTATGTTTTACACCTAAATACTAAGCAGAAAGTTCTTTGAGATTATGATTGGGCCCTCATTTAAGCTGCTTTTCAATAAATAATTATTGCATTTTGACATCCTTGGCTTGGGGCCTTCCCAGAGATATTATTCCCCCAGAAGTCATTGCTATATTAGCTCTGAAGTTAGGACTGATTTAGAGGGATTTAGGCCATATGTGGATGGATGGGAAGAAAGGAGGATTTTAAGGAAAATTTCACAAGCAAAAGAGGGATATTTGCACAGATGTTTAAAACAAGAACAATAAAAACAGGTTTCTGAGGTCAAATAAAACATTGGATTAAACAAAATTAAATTCTTTATTGCAGAACATCTCAAATGCTATGTTATCATGGATTGTGAAATATACAAAGTTTCCTAACTTGATTTGGCCATGAAAGCTTTTCTTTTTTTCCATGAAGAATCTAAAGGGATTAGTGGGAAATGCTGCTCTGTGTATCTATCCTGCTCATGATGGTTTCTTGTTGCCTATGGGAGGATAGTCTTGACAAGATGAATCAATTCCTTCTGAAGGAAATCTTGTAATAGCTCCCTTGACCCTTTGTCCTCTCAGTTCACCAACCCATCTTCATAGCTAACTAAACCTCAACCTAAGTCACTGCTCTCCTATGTTTTCTTTCTCATTATCTGGGTTAAATAACTGCCCCAGATTCAAGGTTTAATAGATGGGAACAAACAATATTATTAAAGACAACACAGCCACCACGTTTCCCCTACTTTACTTCATAAACATGCTTAATCTGGTCTTCCAACTTTAACCACAACAGGCTGATAAACTTCTAGCATTTTCCGTGAAGGATGCTGAGATGTTTTCTTTTTCCCTATTCATTTATTCAACAAATATTTTTGAGGGCCTGCTATATGCCAGGCACTATTTTAGGTTTTTAAGATACACCAATAAACAAAGAAAGACTGCCTTTGTAGAGCCTACACTCTAGCTGGAAGAGGGAGACAGACAATAAAAATAAGCCTAGTAGATGAAAATACTCTGTATGATACCATAATGGTGGATACATGTCATTATACATTTGTCCAGACCCATAGAAGGGTCTTTATACCAAGAATGAGCCCTAATGTAAACCATGGACTTTGGATGATGATGATGTGTCGGTTTAGGTTTATCAAATGTATCACTATGGTGGGGAATGTTGATAATGGGGGAGTTGATGCATGACTGGAGGCAGTGGAGTACATGGGAAAACTCTGTACCTTCCACTCAAGTTTTGTGTAAACCTAGAACTGCTCTAAATAACAGTCTATCAAAATAAAAAAAAGCCTAGCAAATAAGCAAATAAATAAATATGTCATAAAGCATACCTGCTATGTGAAATAAAAAACAGAAAGTTAGAGGTGGAGTATAGGTTGAAATTTTAAATAAGGTGGTCTCATGGAGAAGGTAGCATTTTAGCAAAATCTTTAAAGAATTGAGAGGTACACACAGGGGCTCTCTCTCTACTGGAAAGACAAAAACACAGCAAAGCTCAGGTGCCATGGGAACACACGTCAAAGGAAAACTCTCCAATCCGGAGATTAGGAAAGGCTTTTTGGAGGTAATTCCTGATATGAGTTTTAAAAGGTGAATAAACATTAATATAAAGCTTATTTTTTTCCATTCCTGATACAATGGTACTTAGAAGATGAACTGACCGCTAAGTGAGTAGCCACTTAGGGAGCACAATTTTATGCAGAGCTCTTTTACATACCACCTGTCACTCAGTAGCGTGAGAGAATCCTAGTCACTTACTGCCTCAGAGTTCACTTTTTCCCATCTGATAACCAGAATCAAGAAAAACAAAGTATTTGAAAGTGCTTAAAAGATATAATAAATAGAAAAGTTATGGGAGCCTAGCTCTTGTGTGTTTTTCACAAGGTGAACTGCAAGCGATCTTTTAATTTGTGGACCTGGGCCTTTGCATACTGTCTTTTCCCAGGGGAACTGCAACTGCGGGGAGAGGGGGGAAGAAAAAAGAAAAAGCTGCCTAGTTGAAGGAAAGAGAGAGGGATCCAGAAGTGAAATTTCCAGCAGGCATCCCTACAGATGGAGGGTGAGGGAGGAAGCAAGTATGTAGTTTTCCATTTAGGTGGCCAACTTGTTGGCCTCAGCCTGTTACCAGTCATGAGGCTGAAGCTAAGTGCTTCGTCAGTGTCTGCTCCTTCAAAAGAACTGCCATGGTAACCACAGTGCCCACAGGCTTTGCTGAAAGCCTTTTGAGTTTCAGCGGAAAGAAAGGGCCATGTCAAACAAATGCTGATTCCCTCTCCTCCAAGTGTAGAGTCTGTCCAAACCTGGGAGCTCTATTTTGCAGTCTGGAGGCTTCTCTTGTCCTAAAAGCCTAACCTTCAATTTGAAAATGTTCTGAAAGCTTTCCTCAAAATGAAAATATTTGTTCAAATCCTCAGAATGCAATAAGAAAATATCCTTCTAGCAAAAGCAATGACTTAGCATTTTGGGGTTGGCACAAAAGTAGGAAAACATAGCAGAGGGAATCACAGTCTGTCTGGCTATTGGCTGGGTCTTGCTTCTGAGGATTAAATCGTCTTATGAACTTGGCTTACCTTCTCTCTTGATGGTTCTTGGATAGTGTACCCAAGACCTCATATTTTTATGTGCCCTAATTTACTTGGAGAATCTTATAGAGACTCACTACAACACACCACAGAGACTAGCTTCCACAACCCCTTTATTTTTGAGATGGGGAAACTGAGGTCCTTAGAGGTTTTATGATTTCCCTCCAAGGCCACACAGTTAGTGTCAGAGCTGGGAATAAAACCCAGTCTCCTGACTCTTTCAACTACCTCACATTATCTCCTCCTCTCAGAAACGTTTTTCCCCTATGACGCTTTTTATTCCTAGGTCATATGATGAAGTTTGTGTTAATGTTAGTAAACGTTCTTGGAGCAAACTCCAGAGGAAGTAGTCTCAAGTGTGTACTCTTTAGGGAAACATAACACATGAATGAGAAACTAGGTGGTCTGAAAGAGGAATTGTAAATGACACTTATTTCAAGTTCTCAGCCATACAGAGTGATAGGGGCCAACTTGCTTAACCTCTCTGTTTCTATGTTTGCAAAGCCAGGATGATCTGTTTCCATTTCCTAGTTACTCTGTGATGTATTTGAAATCAATGATGGTGGTGAGTGGCATTTGGGGGATGGGGAAAAAGGAATCCCTACACCCCTGGTTTTGCTTTTAGTAGGTATAATTGTGCTGTACTCTGTCAGATTCCTCCCCCATGTTAAAACTGCACTTCCTTCCCTTCCTTGTAGTTAGACCCACTCCTGCTTCTGCCTAGCCAGATCCCTGAGTTATGCAATATTTTGTATACTTAATTCAACCATTCAAAAAACGTTTGCACATTGCACCATTGTGTTAAGTGCTAAAGTCACAAATGGTTTCTTATTCAACATTCAAAGATTGCATTTATTCAGTGTCTACTACATAGCAATTCCTGGGCTGGGTGCTGAGAATGGAAAGTTAATTAAGATTGAAACTTGAACTTGAGAAACATATCTCTAGTGGGAGGCATAAGGATGAACAAATAATACTTAAACTGAATTCAGGTTTATCATTACATTATCATGCTTTTTCTTAATAAAAATGATGTAAATGTTATTCAATGTCTCCCATGAGTTTATGAGCATGATAAGATGCTGCATTTTCAAAATAAAAATAAGGAAGCTATGATATTAGACTGGATGGTATTGTCCTCATTCTCTTTCTGTAATTTCTACAATGTTGTTAGAACATTCATGGACCACATTTCAACTCTTTGCAGATGCAGATGAAGAAACACTGCTAGGACTCAAGCCCAGTCCCTAACCTTGGAGTCCTCCTAGCATCTGAGATTCTGTGTTGTCATCTACTATTTTATCCACTTTATGGGTATAACTGCTAGTTTACCCACTTTAGTGACCTCTGAAACTTCCCCCTAGCTTGGATGAATATACTATTGCTCACCTTGGCCGACAGATACCTTGTTCTATCTGCCAGGCTGGGTCTCTTTGAACTTCCTTCAGTGTTCTTTGCCATTAATGAGGCTACGCAGAACTGGATTCTAGGATATTATGTATTCCCCAAAGAGAAGTAGACATGCAAGATGGTATCACGAGTATACTTCAGGAACATCAACTGAGAGTTCCCTTTAAGATTCAGAAGTTGTTCTTCCCCATGGAAGCATTAAGCTGAGCAATAATAGGAAAGGAGGAATAAGAAAGAAGATACGGGTGACTACATCTGGTGTTATGCATTTTGTAATTGTGCATTAAGAAACTTCTAATCCTACAGACTTGCTTTTAATAAAAACCAGATACTTTTGAGGTTTTATCTCCCAGGACACCTTCCAGCATAATAAGAAAATTTCCTACATAACAAGAAAAAATGAGGCATGAGAGTCTGAGCAATGGGCTAGTGTCAGCAATGATGAAATGACTTTAAGGCTTAGAAGTGTGGATTTTTCCAAACCAGGTGGGGGTATTTATGAAGGCATTAGAGGGATAACATCTGGAGAGAGAGCAAGAGCATTCAGAATGGAAGTGTGGAAATGTCTCCCAAGATAGATGGGGCAATAACAGAGAACCAGAGATCACGTGGTTGAAAGAACCTAGCCCACACTGTTTCTTTAAGGGTCTGAAATTCCCTGGGCAGGGACACTACAGGGCAGCTATGCTGTTTCTTATTGATTGTTGCTGTTTTTCATGCCATGTGAATGTGACCCTAGAACCAAAGCAACGGTTCTGCTTTGAGTCAACTTTAGACACATCCTCATAGAACAAGTCAAACCCAAAACCATGACTCTTACTCTCTTTGTTTTGGTTCTCCCAGAAGATTCTGAGACAAGGATTTGCGTGCAAATGGTTTATTTGGGTCATGCAGACAACAGTGGTAGGTAAATGGGGAAGAGAAACAGAGGAGGGAACATGGTCAATAAAAGGTGTATTATTAAGTCAGCTACCACCCAGGGAACTGAAGCTTAACCCCTGGTACTTCAAGTCTGACATGCTGAGCAGGGTTGTCTCCTGTGCTTCCAGAAATGAAGAGATGCAGAACTGGCATCTGGGGGTCTGCAGAGGTACACTTAATGATACAAGAGATTAGAGGCAGGGAATGGGGGAGAGGTGGGAGGCAGTGACACTGAGAGAATCTACTGTACTGTA
This sequence comes from Leucopleurus acutus, assembly GCF_964270905.1. NCBI lineage: Eukaryota > Metazoa > Chordata > Mammalia > Artiodactyla > Delphinidae > Leucopleurus > Leucopleurus acutus. The sequence continues at coordinate 146,490,550 of NC_139143.1, read as the reverse complement.
CTTTCAGAGGTCTAGAGGGCTGGCTGGTTTAGTGCCTCCAGTGGAAGAGGGGGTCTTCTCTTGTATCATAATCATCTGCCCCAGTGGTGAAACCCACAGCATCTAGGAGAGCCCCTGATCCCTTTACGAGACATATTCAGGTCCTTAAGTGAATAAACTCTTCTCAGACTCAAACAACAAAATTATAAGGATGTACTAGGGAAGCTAATACATGAAGACTATTAGATTTCTCTTGAAGGCTTAGGGAATTCCACCCTGAGGGACTGGGGTGATTTGGTAACCCACTGCATACTGACGTGTGAAATAGGGAATGGGCTTTCAATTCAGATGAACTGGAGTTGGAATTCCAGCTCTGATGCTAATTACATAAGTGATTCTGGCTCTCTGGGGCTCGGTTTCCTCACCTGTCAAGTAGGGATCTGGTCAGTTACATTGCAGGGTTCTTGGGAGAATTCTGAGAATTCTGAAAATCTGCACCTGCAAAGTGCTACTATGGCTTCTGGCATCTTGGAGGAATGTCACACATGTAAATCAAAAAACATAAGCACATCCAGAGCCCCTTGGACCTCTCCCAGATGCTGAGCCCCACCCTGTTTGGGTCTCCTATAAATCTTGCCTATGCAAACCACCTTACACAAACCTTACTGATCCATGTTGGTCTGACCTGCTGAGGCACAGTATAGAACACTCTGTATCAGGTAGGGAGCTCCTCTGATGGCTTCTGACAGTGCTCACAGAAAATTGCCTCAAATGCAACATCCTATAGGGAAAAAGGAAGGCACCTTTGGGCTCAGACAGACCTGGCTTTGCTACTTCCTATTCTACTATTTAAAAACGTTTACTCAGTACCTATTTTATCCAGATCACTATATTGTGTGCTGCATGACCTCACGAAAGTACAGGAATTCTGCCAGAGACAAGGCAATTGGGGATGGAGGAGGAACAAACACAGGGCTTTGTCCCTTTTTTGAACAGGAAAGAATCTCCTCCTCCAATTTCTAAGCCTAGCTCAGCTATCCAGGGGACTGGAAAGTCATGATCACCCTAAAGGGGTTTGCAGAATTGGAAAAAAGATGCCTGAGGTCACCAACAAATCATAACCCTCTGAGATTTAGAACAGTAGAAATGCTAATCCTAAAACCCCACTAGGTGAGGGGCGAAGGCAATTGACATGCCAACATGCCTCCCTTTCATTGATTTCTGGAGAATGTCTCCAGGTTTTCCAAAGGCGATAGATCTGACACTTGAAGTTAAATGGAGAGTAAGTACAAGAGGTGGGATGAGGGCAGAATGGTGTCAGGGGATAATAGTCTTCTACTTACCTCAGTCAAATGAGCACAGATGACTAAAGGAAAAAGTTGAGAGACGTGCTGGCTAGTCTCCATAGACCCATACTCCTTCCTTTTCTACTCTGCCCCGGAAGGTTGACCTGAATAGGTGACATCAGCAAGTTTCCTGTTGGGTTGCCCGGGGATGGTTACATCCTTCACCAAAGGTCACACCTACTGTCAGGGGACCCTTCCTATGCAGCTAGATTCCGAGTTCTCTCCCTAACACGTGTCTCATGGTAGTCACAGCTCCCAGCTGTTGATAACCCACGTAGCACTGCTCCATTCCTTCTTGGCTTCCATATATTCTGGATACACTGTTGGGAATAATCCCTCTATTAAACTTTCCTCAATTGCCCAGTTTGGGTGAAGCCATCTGCTTCCTGCTGGGATCTTGATAGTGATCTATGCACTGAGCAACAGGGATCACGTAATGACCTTTTCCGTTTATTAAGCTTTTGTCAGTATAATGACTTTAGTGAGATGTCTCCATGTACTGAAGAATAAACATGAAACAATTTATTCTTATTCTAACATTTATCAACTATATCCTATTAAATCCCCTTTTGGGGGCAGGACGCAAGTTCTCTATATCACACCTCAATAAGAATGCATAGCTTTCAACCACTCTTGGTTACAAAGAAAATCTCATTCCATTTTTAAAGATAGTGCCATTCATTTTAACACTTCAGTCTCATACTTGTAATCCTTCCACCTCACCCCATACAGGTTTGGCTAGTGGCTCTGGTCCCTGAGGACAGGTTCCATGGTCAGCTCTCATATACATCCCCTTCACCATCCTTTTCCCTGTGCTTCCCACTTGATATTGGGAGTGAGGTGGAGGAATCAGGAAAGACACACTGTCCCTTCTTAAGTGACAGGGGAGGTAGCTGGATTCTCTAAGATGGATTGAGGTGTTTCTCTAATGTTGACTGGCCGTTGACTTTCTTTTGTTGAAGAAAGCACTCCAAAAATCATCCTGAATGGAAATTATTGGTTTTCATTTGACCTCTTCTCCTCCCATTCACTACTCCATCAAAGGCATCCCGGCCACACTTTCTTGCTTTGGGAGTATCTCACTTACTAAATATCCTGCCCCAGGGGTGCCAGAAAAATTGCTCAAGTCCAGCCACTCAGTGATGAAGGAAAATTCCCATGTCCTTGCTGACTTCCCTTTGGCATTCAGCCCCACCATCCCTCTCCTGTCTTTCTCACACCCTGCCAGTATTGGCCATTTTGCTGATTCATTGCTATGCAGCTCCGAGATGATCAGTCCCCAGCTTAGTGGAGAGGGCACTTCTTGAGCATCCTCAATCTTTACGAGTGAGCACTTTTTATGGGCCCCTTTTCCCTGTGCTTCGGGAAGGGGAAACTCTTGCAGAGGTGAAGGGAAAGACTAGCCCTTCCCTAAGCTGTGATGCCCTTTCTCTTTGCCAGTCCTCCTCTACTGTGAAATTAGAAAGATGAGAATGTTCTCAGCAAGCCCTCTTGGGCAGGCGCTGCCTCCCACATTTGGCACTTTTCTACTTTGTTCTCATCTTTAGGTCTTAGTCGTAATTCTATGAAAATCAAAAAAAGTCCCACTGAGCACCTAACACTTGCTCGTTCCACCAAATTTTGATATGAATCCCACATCTATTACTTCATTTGATTTTCAAAAGAAGTCTACATTTTTAGGGCTAGTGTGAACCCCATTTTATAGAGGAGTAAACTAAGGTCTAAGGAAGATAAGTGACTTGCGTAAAAAAAAATTAATGATAGAATATGGATTTGATAATAGAAACTGGGTCTCTCTATTTTCTGCCTAGTGATTTTTCTGACAGCAGATTAGGCTGTGAGCTCCTTGAGGGCCAAGAGCATATCTTGTTTATTTCTGCTCCTTATGCACTTGACAAAGATAATATGTTATGCAAATATCAACTAAATAGAAGAACAAATAATTTTCTAGACTTTCCACCTAGTCCCAGAAACTCAGACTGGAGTGGGTCATTAAAAGCCATCTAATCCACCTCTTCAGCTGGTGGCTGAACACCATCTACGAATCCATTTTCCTCCTTAATATTGCTCTTTAGTCTCTTAAAACCTATGATCAAAAGCTCCGAGCATTCTCTTCTCTCAGCCAAACATCTTCAGTTAATATAATGATTCCACTAGGGTCATGGTCTTGAATCTTCCATGGCCCAAAGCTCAGCTGTCAGCACCAGCAGCATGATTTTCCAGGCACTGTGCTAATTATTTACACTCTCTTTTTTAATTCTCACAAGAAACCTATGGAGAAGATGTCATGATTGTTATCCCAATTTTAAGATGAGAAAACTGAGGTTTAGACTGGTTATATTACTTTTCCAGCATCACACAGCTAAAAAAGAGTAACAATATTTTGAACCCAGGACTCCCTGATTCTAGGGCCTGTGGTTTCACACATGACAGCTCTCAAACAGGATCCCTAGTTGTGGTCTGACCAGGACAGTCTACACTGGAGATATCGATCCCCTCATTCTAAAATACTACACTAAGGTGGCCTGCACCATCTAGGAAAACATTCTCCTTTATAATGAAAAACAGATTCTTGCTTCTCCGCACTGTCTTGAAAATATAGCTCTGTGGCATTCTCCTTTTTCATGTGTGTTTCTCTTCCAGGCACTCCCATTCCACGGAGATATTGGTTTTAAGAAACCAATACACATCTCCCTCATCATTAAGTTCTGACAGGAGGAGTGAAGTGTGAGCACATCAAGGTAATTGGCATGTCACTCCTGTCAGTAAAGGAAGGCTGCTTGCTGAGAAGATGATTCATGTTGTTTTGAGTGAAGCTGAAATAGAAAACTTTTCTATACCTTTCCCATCCCCCACAATCCTGTGCCCATGACATATTTCTCCAGAGGGTGACTATGACATTGGGAGATACCCTGAGATCTGTAGACATTCTAACTGCAGTATCATCGATTTATTAAACTAGGAGAAGCTTTAGAATTCATCCACACAATCGCTCACCAAATAGAAAATACTGAGAAACAGAGAGGGACAGTCACTCACCCAATGTCACACAGCAACTTACTGATAAGCATAGCACTACTCTCTTGATTCTCAGCCTTGGATTCTTGTCACTGAATACTGCTCCATCAACCAAGAATTTGACTGATAAGACCTTCTAGCCAGGGGATAGATGAAGAATCTCACTTCTTGATCTACTCTATGACAGTCATTGTGCATTTTATCTTCATGAGCATTATAACTTCATTGAAAACTGATATTATCTTCATGTTATAGATGAGGGAATTAAGGCTCAAAATTTTAAGTACTTTTTCTATTTGCACATAGCAGAAAAGTGGCAGAACTTACTTGTAGAACCAGGTCTCTCCAATTCCAAAGCTTGTGTCCCCTCCAGTAATATGTCCATAGCTGAACCCTGATCTTTCTCCTCTCCTCTTCTCTCTCTCTCCCTCTTCTTTCCCTCTCTCTCCTTCTCTCTCCTTCTCCCTCTCTCTTTCTCTTTGTAGGGTCTCTTTTCCCAGTAAATGGAACCACCATCTACACAGTGGCTCAGACCAGAAACTGGAAGTCTTCCCTCCCTTTCAAAACCCACATTTAATTAAGCTCCAAGTTTTGTGCATGCTACTTGCTAAAAATCTACCTACTTCTCCCCTCCCCACTGCCACCACCCTTCATCATGACATTACCAGCTACCACCTGGATCACCATAGAAGCCTTCCAATTTACCACCCCCCATCTCCACACTACATGTTGGAGCTAGAGGGATCTTTTTATCTGACTGTATAACTTCTCTACCTAAAACTCATTGATGGCTTGCTATTGCCTTTGGGACAAACCCTCAAATCCCTAGCAGAGTTGACAAGATCCTCTGATGATGCCTCTGTTCCCCATTCAGACCTGCTTCCCTTCCTGCTCTCTGGTTTGCTGTCCAGCCCTTCCATGTGCTTGGGGACATCTTTGCTTGGCTAACACTCAGACTTCAGGTCTCAGCCTGAACTTCACTTATGCAAGTTCACCTTCCAGGACTTTCCAGATCAGATCCCTCTTTTAGACACTCTCATGGCAATTTCGTTTAATCTTTAGTCTCATTCAACAACCCTGAAACAGATGTTCCGTGTCTATCTTCCCCTGTGGACCATGTGCTCTGTGAGGATTGGAGCTCTGACTCTCCTAAGTGCTCTGCTTTCCCCAGTACCAAGCCCAATGCATGGCACATGGTGAGTGTTCAATTAATACATGGTGAATGAATGAATGAAATTAAGGATTAACTTTCCAAGTGAAAGGATAAATAATGTGTGGGACCTGAGCATTTCTGCTATAGACAGCCTCGAATTCACATCCTTACAGACTGCTGCACATGGGAAACATAGAATCCAGGTATCAAGTGTGGTTTGTCTTGTGCTATTTAATACTTCTTGTTTTCTCAAGAACACTTCTTATTTTCTCAAAATGAATGGTACCATTGTAAACAATAGCTGATGCAGAATCGTTTTGGATTCACTAACATTGGTTAATGTGGTGAATTTAATCATTGCATGCAACATCTTGGTCACATTTTTGTTTCTCCCCATTGCCAAATATTAAATGTCTGCTGGCTTAACCTCCCACTAATGGTCTTCCTTCAGTGATAACCACTGGGCCAGCACATGTGTCTGAGTGTTGGAAGCAATATTTATATATAAACACAATGTGCCTAGATGTAGCAACTTAGAACAACAGAGTGCTTGAAGGATCTCTGGGAATCATTAAACACAACCCTTTTACTTCACAGATGTGAACACTGGACTTCCAGGTCAAGAGGGTAGATTAAGTACATGCTAAAATTACCCTTTCCACAGTTCAAACTCATAGAAATTCTGGATGGAACATTTTAAAAAATACAAAAATTGACTACAAAGCAAGGAAGGGAAATCTCCCTCTGCCAGAAATTCAGAGGGAACCCCAGTGGTTAGTGGAAGCTGAAGCTGAATTGCTCCTGAGGGGTTACGTCCAGCGCAAGCTTCAGGGACTGAAGTTTCAATGTTCATGTTGGAAAGGGGTTGGGTCAAGACTCAGCTCACTATAGGGATCTGAAACTAGGAGCCCTGCGTGGACCTGGGAGTTAGAATAGGCTTTTTGTCCATGAAAGAGGATCTGGAAATCTCCAACAAGTAGCACTAGACCATAGCCAGAAGCAAGCCTATGTACACTGGCTGAGGGTGGAATACAGCACGAAATGGAAATTCTAAAATTGTGCCTTACCATGAGCAAACCTGACTTGTCTTATCTGTGTGGAAAGCCAAAATTCTAGAAACTAACCTAGAAAACAATTTAGAGGGAATAAACTCTACAGTGCCTGGTCAAGGACAAACATTAAAGTACCTTATTGACTTTGGATAGAACATCAGAAGCTACTTTAGGGAATTCGTAACTTTACACAGCATTTGGAAGGACTTGGAGAACAAAATCAGGAAGGCCATTGCTGGCCTTCAGGATCTGGAAGTGCAGGAATAACAGGCAGACTGCCACCAGTGAGCTCAGTTGCTTGAAGTGGGAGATTTTTCAGAGCAAGAGTCAGAAAACTACGGCCTGTGGGACGAACCTGGATCACCGCCTGTTATTGTACTGCTGGCTACCTAAGAATGTTTCTTTATATTTACAAAGGGAAGTAAAAAAGAAGAATGAATATGTAATGGAGACCTAACACAGCCTGCAAGATGGAAATATTTATACCTAGTCTTTTACAGAAGAAGTTTGCTCGACCCTTGCTCATGAGGTTATCTGGAAGGCACTTGGCAAAACCCCACCTTTGCTGTCTGTCAGTGCACTTGCATACTCTTGCAGCATCTGTGGCTTGAGAACAGCTTTTCCACTTTCCAAATCTTGCGTGTTTCTCATTGCCAAAATCTATTCAAAGGACTCTGGGAAATGTAATTCTCACACTTCACTCTTAGATATAATGGAGAATGTCAAAAGGTCAGGGATGATACTGATGTGACAATTCAGAAGGGAAGTTCACAACCCAGTGCAAATGTGGGAGAAAAACCCTGCATAAGATAACTCATGCCGAAGATGAACTTGCAGAACAAAATTCCAAAACATACATATGTATATATTCATATAAATATATAATTAAATATGTATTATATAGTATATAATAAATATATATTATAAGCGTGTCTATATATATTCAAATGCATAATAAATCAATGCATGTAAGAAGGATCACAAACCCTCCAAAATAGGGACACAAATATGAGAACCAGAGGTAACATTTTGATCTGGAGAGAAATTTAATGAGCATGATTAAAATGTTCAAATAATTAAAGGAAAAATGAGAACAATATGAAAAAGGAGATTTCTTTAAAGTAAATATTTAAAAAAGCCAAAGTAACCACCAAGATACCACTTCATACCCAATTTACTGTCTAAGGAGCTTTGCTGGAAAAAAAAAATCTATTAGATAGGAGTAGATATAAGAAATAAGGATGGGGCTTCCCTGGTGGCGCAGTGGTTGAGAATCTGCCTGCCAATGCAGGGGACACGGGTTCGAGCCCTGGTCTGGTAAGATCCCACATGCCGCCGAGCAACTGGGCCCGTGAGCCACAGCTGCTGAGCCTGCGCGTCTGGAGCCTGTGCTCCTCAACGAGAGAGGCCGTGACAGTGAGAGGCCCGCACACCGCAATGAAGAGTAGCCCCCACTCGCTGCAACTAGAGAAAGCCCTTGCACAGAAACGAAGACCCAACACAGCCAAAAATAAATAAATAAACAAAATAAATTTATTAAAAAAATAAAAAAAGAAATAAGCATGAGGAAAAAATTGGCAAACTAATTGGTAAATCTAAATAAGTAAACAAGTATTGACTATAATATGAATAAACAATAAGAATGACAATATTCACATAAGTGTTTAAGCTGGAACTATAAAATTAGATAACAATATCATGGAGGTTGGTGTAGGTTGCTTGCAGAGAGCTGTGAAAACATGCTCAGATCCACATCTCTTTTGAGAACAGGATTTAGACACTGGTTGACTTTAGACTTTATTTGAAATTTAGACACATATGTTAAAATCCTATGGATAAATATTAAATGAATAATTTTGTACTTTTTTGAAATACAGTAGTAGAAATATGAGCATTGAAACAAATTTATTATTCCAACAGAAGGTAAGAAAGGATGAATAGCAGAGGACCAGGGGCTCCAGGAGGAGTCCTGGAGAAGCCAATGTCATGCAGCCAGTTTAGACTGGGCAAGGACCATGTCCATGGGGCACGACTCCCAGCTCACTGCTACCTCATTTACAAGATGTCTCTTTCCATAGAGCACTACTGATTTTTGCAGAGGAACCCTGCGAGTCCCACTGACAAATTTTTGTTATCCCATAAAAGTTAATTTGTAATTTGATAGTATAATGAGTGAAAAAACTGTGCTTTGTATTTAAATATATGTGGTTTAAATATCAACTATTGCACCCACTAGCTGTATCCTTGGATAAAGCATTTAACTTCTCAGCTTCAAGTTCATCATTTGCTGAATTAAAGTAATAATAGCTATCTCACAGAGTTACTGTGAATATCAATTTATTCAACATAGATTAAACAAACATAAAGCACCTGGTTTAATTCTGGATGCTTAATACAAGTTCAATAAATATAGCTAGAGTTAATGGTAGAGGAAGCCTGCCAGAGGCTCACCTAAATAGTGCCAGTTATGAGACATGGAGACAGGTCTGGTGGCTTAGCAGAAGTTGACCCACAGGCTAACACCTGTTTTTGTAGACATAATTTTAATGGAACCCACCCATACCCATTGTTTATGTACTGTCTGTGGCAACTTTTGCAACAGCTGGGTTGAGTAGTTGTATCAGAGACCATGTTTCCAGCACAGTCTGCAATATTTACTATCTGGCCCTTTTAGAAAAAGTTGGCCAACTCCTGGCTTAAGGAATACACAGGCTCAGACAATCTCCACTGCTCTATAAATGGTGAGGCCAATCCTACGTCTTTAAAATAGACCAACTCGTTATACAGTGGGTCAATTAAGATGAGCTCAAACTACTTTCAGCCTACTTATTACAAGTGCTTTCAGCTCCCTTGCGTTGGTCCCATCTAGTGATGATCTATCTTCTTACCTCTAACTTTATCTCTATTTTCTGATATGTGCTTACCTTTGGAAACTGATAATTGAACCTGACTTTCCTAGATTAATCTTTGAAACAACCACAGACCCGAGTTGTACTCTCCTCTGTCTTTTCTTGCTCTGACTGTTTTGTGTAAATGTCTTGTCTTATCTGGATCTAGTCCTCCATGAGGGAAGAAGACACCAGAATCACTCTGAGAGCAAGGATCCTATCTTACCTCTGTTCTTCTCACAGATGCTGACACATGAGAGTACCTAAGGAAATGTCTATTGAATAAATAACATTATGTAAAGAGAGGAAAATCCAGACATTTATAGAGAACAAGCTGGCCAAAGGAAAAGAGAGAGAAGGAAAGGAAATGTGCCTACCTTAGTTGCATAGGAGCCAGGGAATATTAGGGAATTAGTGAAAGATGAGATAGAAACAGCAGGAAGAACCCAGATCAAAGAGGGTTATGTGTACATAGTAAAACATTCGGATTTGATTTTGAAGGCAGTTGAATGATTTACAATCAGAACTGGGACAAACTTTTTTTTACCTGTTTCAATGTCCTGTGATTTGAAGGTAGAGGGATAGTGGTGGCAGGGATGGAGAAAAGAGAAAGGAAAGAGTTTAAGGACTGTGATATCCACTCCCCACCCTGCTGGGCCTTGAAGTGCAGGGAGATGAACCCTGTGAAACTCCAGTTCCCAGGCACCCAAACCAACTGGCTTCAGTTCAGTTTGGCAATGGGGGCACTGGTGGCAGTTTGGAGGGTGGGAGAAGAGAAGCTACCAGGGTATTTCTGCCCTGGTTTTCTGTTCCACAGGTGTCTCCAACAGTGTCTGCCTCTCCTTTACTGTCACAGCACCCTGTGCCAGCCCCTCTCTGGATATTCCCAGGCCCTATTGATGCACCTCTCTCCTGGGTTCTTATAATACTGTCATTCAATGTTATTTTCTTTGGTCCCTACAGCCCTAGGGGTGGAAGCAGCTTTCTCTTAAATTTCTAATCTCTAGGTTGACTCACTGTCTCCACTTAAACTTTCAGCTCTACCTATAAGTTTGTCACCATTTCACCATGCTAAATCCTCCCTATTAAGCTTCCTGTGTGGGTTCTGTTTTTCTGACTGGACTCCAGTCAAGGGGTGAAAGAAGATCAAAGAACTTGCATTTATTTATCTCTGCATCCTTGGTCTTTTGGCCTGACACAGTAGATACTCATTGATTTAAACTATTGAATGAAATGAACACTCTTTCTCTCTCTTTTCTAACTCCTAGTAATAATGAATCCAGAAAGCAAAGATGAAAGTGACAGCAAAGACAAGAATGTGTTCTCTCGATTCCCATACATGAAAGAATCATAGTGAGACAAGCTCACGTGTTAGGGGCTGCCATGCACGCTGGGGCCACGGGAAGCAACCTCCCCGTAAGACCTGGTCTAGACAAGACGGCTGGAATACAGAAGCCACTCCAATTTGCTTGGAAGGATTAAATTTAGATAAAATGCTGGAACTCTAAAAGCCTTGCGGTTCAGGTCGGAAGACTGGATGGCAGTTGACAGCTGTATAGGGCTCAGCAGGACAGCAACACCTAAGAACAGCAAATATGGGCTCATGCTTGCCAGTGTGGTATCCAGTTTCTAACACTCAACCAATCTCCAGAATATTTTTTGTAATCAGCCTTTCCAGGACTCTACAAGTTTTGATCACACTTTCCTTAGGAGGCAGCAGGACACACTGGAATGAACACAGAACTTAGAACCTGAAAACAGGATACTAATTTTGAATTTGCTGCTTAATAACCTTGTGAGCTTGGTTAGGATATTAAACTCTTTAAACTACAGTTTTTTCATCTATAAGATAGAGATAATAATACCTACATCATAAGGAAATTGTGACATCCAAATGAAATTATGTAATATATTAATAAACAAGTAGAGTAGTGTGGTTAAAGAGAGGTGCTATGATGTCAGGTTTGGGTTGGAGCCTCTCTTCTGCCCCTTATTCATCACTCTAGACCATTGTCTCTTTACCTGCAAAATGAGGAAAAGCATGTCTATTTGATAGTCTTTTTGTAAAGATTAAGATAAATAACTGTTGTAAATTGCTCAGCAAGGCCCTTGTATCTTATAAGCACTCAATATTATCAAAATCAATATGTCCTGTTTTGCACATTTGAGACACAAGCTTATGTGCATTCTTTAATCTTCACAACACTCCATGGGTGACTATTGTTATTAATACCATCTTAAAGATGTTTATACTGAGGCTTCACTTGCCTAAAATATCAGTCATCTTTGCCTAGGATTACATAGTTACTTACATAGTCAGATCCTATTCTGACTGCAAAACACTTACTCAGAAATAATATGCATATTACCTCTGAATTATCAGTTATTAATATTGTTGTTATTACTATTGAAACCTGTGTTAGGTGGCTGGCACAGATTGGATATTTTTATTAATTTCCCACCTCTTATGTGTAAAGGAACATTTACTATCACCTATGATGTACACCATTGCGGGTGAGGTTTAAGAGTCATTTTCTCAAGTGAATTAGGGTCATTTTTCACACTGACATACAAACAGATTTTTTTTTTTTTGCCATGGAGGCAGGAAATCTTATTTATTTTTAAAATTTTTAGTGCAGTATCTGAATCAAAGATGGTATATATTATGGAGAGATTTTTAATAAAAGTAATACAGTGTCATCTGTATTGTTTTACAGTAAGGTAAGGAAAAGAGCAATAAACTTGGAGTCCAGGACATAGGGGGTTAGGTACACCTCTGTGACCTTGAGCACACCCCCAGATCTTGCTGGGCTTTAGTTTCCTGGTCCATAAACTGAGACTATTAAATGATGTGACTTCTGGCATCTCTTCCAATCCTAAAATATGAATGTTATTTTGCCCACACTGTCAATATCTTTTATAATGATGATGGCAATAGAAGAAATGTACTTAACAGGGCACCTACAAGTCCTCATCTGATAGCACTAATGTGGGCTCATCTCCTCTCATACTTGGCTTGCAGCAAAGTGTTATTCTAAAATTACAGCTCCCTCAAATCGCATTACTTCTATGTATTAATCTGAACCCTAACACTTGAAGTTTGAAGTTTTTATGATTTTGGCCAGAGTAGACATCCTGTTTTCCAGCAAGACAGAACTTTAAAATTCACTTCTCTGCAAATCCACTCTCTCTCTCTCAAAATCATATTTTGATGAGTTAAGTGCAAATGAATCAAAAACATATGGGTTTCAAGTTCCTTGGAATTCACATGGGTGAAAAGTGGACTGCAAAGTGTGTGCTCTTTCCACTGACGGAGGAAGGTGGAATCCTTTATAGCTACCTATGGATAGGTAGTGGATTAGAAAGACAGTGAGGAAGGCAGGGATTAGAACTTGTTGCAGGAGACACCCGGGACCTGAGCCCCAGGAGTCAGGGAGGAAGGATCAGCATTGAGGAGGGTGCCAGCAACTGGGAGACTAAGGGGGCTTGAATGCAGGGCAGAACCAAGATTTATGCCAGATAGCAGCTTTGTCTGGAGCTGCCATATTGAGCCACTCCCATATAAAGATGACTTTGGGGACTTCCTTGGTGGTCCAGTGGTAAAGAATCCGCCTTCCAATTCAGGGGACGTGGGTTCGATCCCTGGTCGGTGAACTAAGATCCCGCATGCCGTGGGGCAACTAAGCCCACGTGCCACAGCTACTGAGCTCTCTCGCCTCAGCTAGAGAGCCTGAGTGCCACAAACTACAGAGCCCTCGTACTCTGGAGCCCACATGCCGCAACTAGAGAGAGAAAACTCGCACGCCACAACTAGAGAGAAGTCCACATGCCACATTGCACAGCAATGAAGAGCCCACATGCCTCAACGAAGATCCCGCGTGCCACAACTGAGACCAGACGCAGCCATAAAAAGAAAATAAATAAATATATTTTTTAAAAAGATGACTTTTTGAACTCAGCTCCAAAACTAAAAGAAAACTCAATGGCCAGGATGGATCAACAGCTCAATGATTCCTGGCCCAGGCCAATCCCACCACCATAAATGAGTCTCCCCTGCTCACCTGTGCAGTGTGACAGACAACAGAATATTATAATTTTTAAAATGTGATTACTAGTATCACTAATAATGTTACATTATTGTGAATAGCATGTATTCAGTTCCTACTATGTGACAAACACTGGATTAGGTACTTGTAAATTATTTAATTTAACTCTTATAACAGATTAAGTCCGTATCATGACCCCTTCAGGGGTTTAGAAAGTTGAATTATGTTGTCCAGTTACTTTGTAAGTAGCAGAATAAGGATTTGAACAGAAAGTTCTGAGGAATACATTGTATGAAACTATAGGTATGAAGAACTAGATATCTTGAATAGCTGAAAATAACAACAACAAAAGCCATGGAAACCTTTGCTTTGCTTCCTCCTGAAAGAGGAAAAAATCACTCAGTGATGATAAAGAAATAAAAAGGTTTAAACCTAGCGAAGAGTCTTCAGCATAGCAGTTATAATTCTATGATTCTCTGGTTTTCTGAGTCTAAAGCAATTACTTCCAGTTTGCACTATATAACAATCCAAACTCTTTTCATTCCTTCGTGCCCATAAAGTATGAGAGATGGGAGAAGGGAAAGAATGCAATCTTATTGGTCTCACCATTACTAAAGTGAATTTCAAAGTATACTGTCATTACTGAAACAATACTACCACAGCCCACCTTTGTCTCCCTGAATGGACTGGCAAATTTCTGTTCACCCTAAAAACTCACCTTAGATGTCAATTTCTCAGGGAAGTCACTTCCTCAGGGACATCACTCATTTCATGCCACACCTCCATTCTCCACACATTATCAATGTGACTGCAGCATCCGGGGCTCACCTGTCATGGTTTCTGCTATATTGTTTTCATTGCATGTTCTCTTCTATAGGCTCTGCTCTCCTAGAGGCAGGGGCTGCCTTTTTGTCTTCGCACCTTAGTATATAGTGCATGGCTCACTAATCGATGAGTAAAGGAATCAATTAATAAATTCTTTATTAGGACTCAAACTTGGTTTCCCTGTTAACCCAGAACTCTGTTTAAACAAACCCACATCCCTGCTTCTAAACTGTCTGTAATTTACTCACCATAAATAATGTGAAATTATGTGTGCCTTCCCTAGGTAAAAACTACAGGCCAGAGGCTCCACGAGGATTCTAAGTAGGAATATATACTGCAAAGGTTATCAGCTGGCATTACATCAGAAAAGCTGTAGTCCAGAAGCAACTATGACAGCAATAGCTAGAATCAATTCCAAGGCTTTGTTATTTAGCAGAGTGAATGTCATAAATGTTTTTAATTGGTGATTTTGGTAGTTGGATAATTACCAAGGCAAATGTTAGAATGGGCTCCCTTCGGTGAAATGTGTAAGAATTTGTTAAAGTATATTAGAGATTCTCCCACACTCTTACATTCTCTCACCCCACTATTGTATATTCAGGGTGTAAGAATCCAGCAAGGCTTATAAGCTGTAACTCTTAAGAATGGTGCCTCCACCTTTTGCCCTGGATGGCTGGAGGTAACTTCAAGGGTCACAGAACCCTGCCTCTGGAAAGTTGCTATGTTTGCCTTGAGAGCCACGTTTTATTCAAAATTCTGTTTACAGAAACTGAAAAGACAAAGAGCTGGAAATTCAACTTTAGAAAACACATGTATGAACTGTTTGGTGTCAGCTTGTTAATGATATATTTGTTTTTTATGAAATGTTTATATATATGGAAGAATTTGGTCTGGGATTAGCTTTGAGAATAACCTGGTAGCAAGGTTATGAGTGTGCAGCTAAAGCTCTCCCACCCCAAACTCTTTGAACCTACTAATTTCTACCAAAAAGAAACCAAGATGTGTGTTTAACCCAACTGGCTTAGGTCGATTTCTAACACATGATCTTAGCATCTTGCTTTATAACTAATCAAGGAAATTTGTACATATGAATTAAGGTTTCTGTAAGGAGAAATAAATGTTTATCTAAAGTGCATGGAAACATATTAGTGCCTCTACTGAAAATTTCCAGATTGTTTTAAACACAATCCAGTTCTGTCAGTTGTGGATTTTTTCTTTTTTTTTTTTTTTTTTTTTTTTTTTTGCGGTACACAGGCCTCTCACTGTTGTGGCCTCTCCCGCTGCGGAGCCCAGGCTCCGGACACGCAGGCCCAGCGGCCGTGGCTCACGGGCCCAGCCGCTCCGCGGCATGTGGAATCTTCCCGGACAAGGGCACAAACCCATGTCCCCTGCATCGGCAGGCAGACTGTCAACCACTGCGCCACCAGGGAAGTCCAGTCGAGGATTTTTGTACTTGCTAATGCAAAGCTCCTTTTGCCTTTATGAGCAATAGATTCAAGAGAATAAAAGAGGACTTCCCTCTAAAATCTGGTTCCCTATTCATGAGTGACTTTTACTTCCTATTGTTTTACAAGAGTGCTTTCCAAAGTGTCACATGCTAACCCTCCCTCACCAAAAAAAAAAAAAAAAAAGACTTTTGTGGTTATATGGTCAAACTTTCAGTTGTAGTTAAAAGAACTCACACTAGCTAATTTGAGCAGAAAGAATTTTACAGAAACGGTACTCTATAACTGAATGTTAAGTGCTAAATGCAGCCAGCAAAGGTGTCTAGCTACACCATAAGAATGTCCCATAGGACTCCAGTGAGTGTTTCTCAGACTTTAATACGCATGCAAATCTTCTGGGCTTTGGTTAATACAGATTCCCATTTTACAGGTCTAGGGTGTGGCCTGAGCTTTTGCTTTTCTAACCAGCTCACTGGTGATGCCAGTGCTGGTCTGTGAACCACACTTTGAGAAATGAGACTGTATATATCAGAGTCCTCACTGCCATTGCTGCCATCTGCCAAAGGGTACTCACGATGCTAAAAGTGGACACTCGAGCTTCTGCCTCAACTCCCTCCCCGCCAAAACCAAACATCTCTCCATTTTCCCTTTCCAGAAGATTCGATCATTCTGGGCTATCTCCTCTCATTGCCTCTTCTTCCCTCTAAAACTTGTTTAAGTATGTTTGCTTGGCATAACCTAAGTCAAATACTGCACTTCAGTTCAAGGATGTCAGCAAATGTACTTTGGGGATGTCCAGCCAATGTAGGAAAACATCCTAGAAAGGGGCCAACATGGGTGTTGAGTGAGCCAATCTGTAGTATTTTCTAAAAATGTTGACATTAAAATAATGATAATCACTAACATCTATTTTAAGCTATGTACCAAATATTATGATAAATGTTTTACTTGTAGTATCTTATTTAATCTCCACAAAAACTCCATGAAGTAGAAATTATTATTATCCACTTACAGATTAGGAAACTGAGAGACAGAGTTGTTAGCAGATTTGCCCAAGGCCACAAAGATAGTCAGTGATAAAGAATTTGAATACAAGTGGTCAAACTCCAAAGTCTACATTTACTACTAATCCACACTGCCTTATATAAGACTGGAAACTCATATTGCCATATTAGAGATGCATGAAGACAGTGTACTGTAAAGTCTCAGATAAACTCTACTATAAAGAAACCTGTTGAGAGATCTCAGAGCCAAGGTCACAGTACAGAGTATACGTTTTTTCTTTCTAATGTAAATCTGTGCTGCGCAGTAGCCATCTACCCATACTCAAGGTGTGAGAGTCTCTAGGGACCTAAAATCCTAGCACCTGGCCCTCCACCTCAGCTTTATTCCAGGCTTGAGTGCCTTCTTCTCCTCTTCTAATATATTGGAAAGTTTCTTGGATTGACTTCTAAAGACTCATTTTGCCTAAGGAAGACACCAGGAGAGGGAAGAACTGGAGTCTTGAATGGTTCTTTCTTGGGAACAGTTCAGCTTTGAGGGTGTGGCCACTGAATTCACTCAGGAGGAGTGGGAATGCCTGAACCCTGCTCAGAGGGCCTCATAAAGGGACATGATAGAGGAGACCTACAGGAACCTGTTCTCCTTGGGGAAGGTCTAGAAGATTAAACCGTCCTCCCACTGTGCCTACCCCTGAGGACACACCCATGGAAGCCTGTGCCCCAGGTGGCCAGCAAGGGAACATGTGATCTGGGCCAGTTTCAGGAGCAGACACCGGTGAAAAGAACACACACAGAGGTGGGGGTGACACAACAGGTCCAGAGACCTACCTAGAGGTCTTGGAAGTCCTCCCAGGGAGGTGGGGGTTTGATGTAGCTCACCATGGGGGTAAGGACACTGATAGTGGAAGCACCAGGGAATTTTTATTTTTTTACTGATTACTTATTTATTTATTTTAAAAATGTTCTTAAATCTTTTTTATTTTGTTGCTGTATTTTATTTTGTGGTGGTTGTTTCATTTTTATTTTTTCTAATATATTTTCTAATTTTATTTTTTTTCTCTGCTATTGTTATGCTCTTTTCATTTGTTGTCTGATTTTTGTGGTTTTTTGTTTGTTTGTTTTTGCTGCACCACGTGGCTTGTGGGGTCTTTGTTCCCAGGCCAGGGGTCGGGCCTGAACCCCTGTGGTGGGAGTGCTGAGTCCAAGTCACTGGACTAACAGAGAACTTCAGGCCCCAGGAAATATTAATTGGTGTGAGCTCTCCCAGAGGTCCTCATCTTGGCACCAAGACCCGACTCCACCCAACTGCCTATAAACTCCAGTGCTGGATGCCTTAAGCCAAACAACCAGCAAGACAGGAACACAGCTCCACCTATCAACAAAAATGAGGTGACCAAGAAATATGTCAGAGACAAAGGATCAAGGTAAAAACCTACAAGACCAAATAAATGAAGAGGAAACAGGCAATCTACCTGAAAAAGAATTCAGAGTAATGATAATAAAGATGATCCAAAATCCCAGAAATATAATGGAGGCATGGAACGAGAAAATACAAGAAATGTTTAACAAAGACCTAGAAGAACTAAAGAGGAAATGAACAGTGATGAACAACACAATAGCTGAAATGAAAAATACACTAGAAGGAATCAATAGCAGAATAACTGAGGCAGAAGAATGAATAAGTGAGCTGGAAGATAGAATGGTGGAAATAACTACAGAGGAGCAGAATAAAGAATGAAAAGAAATGAGGACAGTCTCAGAGACCTCTGGGACAACATTAAGTGCACCAGCATTAAAAATATAGGGGTCCCAGAAGAAGAAGAGAAAGAGAAAGCATCTGAGAAAATATTTGAAGAGATTATAGTTGAAAACTTCCCTAACGTGTGAGAGGAAATAGCAACCCAAGTCCAGAAAGCACAGAGAGTCCCATATAGGATAAACAGTATTTCCTCTAAGATCAGGAACAAGACGAGGGTGTCCATTCTTGCCATTATTATTCAACACTCTTCTGGAAGTCTTAGCCACAGCAATCAGAGAAGAAAAAGAAATAAAAGGAATCCAAATTGGAAAAGAAGAAGTAAAACTGTCACTGTTTGCAGATAACATGATACTATACAAAGAAAATCCTAAAGATGTCACCAGAAAACTACTGGTGCTAATCAATGAATTTGGTAAAGTTGCAGGATACAAAATTAATGCACAGAAATCCCTTGCATTCCTATAACTAACAATGAAAAATGAGAAAGAGAAATTAAGGAAACAACCCCATTTACCATCGCAACAAAGAAGAATAAAATACCTAGGAATAAACCTACCTAAGAAGACAAAAGACCTGTACTCAGAACACTATAAAACACTGATGAAAGAAATCAAAGATGACACAAACAGATGGAGAGATATGCCATGCTCCTGAATTGGAAGAATAATTACTGTAAAAATTACTATACTGCCCAAATTATCTACAGGTTCAATACAATCCCTATCAAATTACCAATGGCATTTTTCACAGAATTAGAACAAACAATTTTACATTTTTTATGGAAACAAAAAGACCCTGAAAAAAGACTCTGAATAGCCAAAGCAATCTTCAGAAAGAAAAATGGAGCTGGAAGAATCAGGCTCCCTGACTTCAGACTATATTACAAAGCTATAGTAATCAAGACTGTATGGTACTGGCACAAAAACAGAAATACAGATCAATGGAACAGGATAGAAAGCCCAGAGATAAACTCACACACCTGTGGTCACCTAATCTATGACAAAGGAGGGAAGAATACAATGGAGAAAAGACAGTCTCTTCAATAAGTGGTGCTGGGAAAACTGTACAGCTACATGTAAAAGAATAAAATTAGAACACTTCCTAACACATATACAAAAATAAACTCAAAATGGATTAAAGACCTAAATGTAAGGCCAGACACTATAAAACTCTTAGAGGAAAATACTCTTTGACATAAATCACAACAAGCTATTTTTTTACCCACCTCCTAGAGTAATGAAAATAAAAACAAACAAATGGGACCTAATTAAACTTAAAAGCTGTTGCACAGCAAAGGAGACCATAAACAAGATGAAAAGACAACCCTCAGAATGAGAGAAAATATTTGCAAAGGAAGCAACCAACAACAGATTAATCTCCAAAATATACAAACAGCTCATGCAGCTCAAATTAAACAAACAAACAACCCAATCAAAAAATGGGTGGGGGCTTCCCTGGTGGTGCAGTGGTTGGGAGTCCACCTGCCAATGCAGGAGACGCAGGTTCATGCCCTGGTCTGGGGGGATCCCACGTGCCGCAGAGCGGCTGGGCCCGTGAGCCATGCCCGCTGAGCCTGCATGTCCGGAGCCTGTGCTCTGCAGCAGAAAGGGCCACAACAGTGAGAGGCCTGCGTACCGCCAAAAAAAAAAAAAAAAAAAAAATTGGATGGAAGACCTAAATAGATATTTCTCCAAAGAAGACATACAGATGGCCAAGAGGAATGTGAAAAGATGCTCAACTTCACTACTTATTAGAGAAATGTAAATCAAAACTACAATGAGGTATCACCTCACACTGGTCAGAATGGCCATCATCAAAAAATCTACAAGCAATAAATCCTGGAGAGGGTGTGGAGGAAAGGAACCCTCTTACACTGTTGGTAGAATGTAAATTGATACAGCCCACTGTGGAAAACAGTATGGAGGTACCTTAAAAAACTAAAAATAGAACTACTATATGACCTAGCAATCCCACTCCTGGGCATATACCCTGAGAAAACTATAATTCCAAAAATACATGCACCCCAATGTTCATTGCAGCACTATTTACAATAACCAGGACATGGAAGCAACCTAAATGTCCATCAAAAGGCGAATGGATAAAGAAGATGTGGTACATATATACAATGAAATATTACTCAGCCATAAAAGGGATATAACGCATATATGTGGAATTTAGAAAAATGATACAGATGAACCTATTTCCAAAGTAGAAATAGAGACATAGACATAGAGACCCAATGTATGGACACCAAGGGGGGATGGGGGAGGATGGATTGGGAGATTGGGATTGACATATGTATAATACTATGTATAAAGTAGACGGCTGGTGAGGGCCTCCTGTATAGCACAAGGGGAGAAAAGTACAATCTGTTTGTAGGACATATATTAAGTTAACCTTAAAAATGCATATCAATATATGGTTAAAATAGTATGTTTTATGTGACTTTTACCACAATAAAAAAACATTTTAAAAAAGAAACCTGTTTAACCTTGTTAAACCCAGTGTTTTTCCAACATATTTGAACACGGAAATTTTGATTTTGTCATGATATTAACATTAGGAACATTAGAAAATGTTCCACAAAACACATTTTAGAAAATGTAGTCTTAAATAATGCTTTGGTTGCAGATAGACCGTAGTTTAGTATTTTAAGCCAGACAGAACTTGCACTGCCACCTTCTCCCCTGAAAGTGTAGGTCACAAATTTTTGTGTACATCAGAACCACCTGGATTTCAGATTCCATTGGTCTGAAGAATTTTCCTTCCTAACCACTCTCCAGAAGATACTGGTGATGTGGTCCATGCTTTCACTACAGGTCTGGACATTGGGAAAGTCATTGCCCATCTTTGAAATTTGTTTCCTGATTTGTAAAATGGGGACAATCACATCTACTTCATAGGGTCCTTCATTCACTCATGTATTTATGAGTGTTTACCATGTGCAAGATATGGTGTTAGTGTGGGGATACAGTGATGACTCCAACAGAAAAGCTCCCCATCCTCATGAGCTTCCAGCCTGGCTATGGGAAGGACATGAGATCACTGTGTTTGATGTGTATATGATTATGCATGGGCCATAGGTGTCCATTAAGCATTTGTTCCCTTGTTTGGTTTACTCACCTCCAGATAAGACTTACCCATTCCTACCTCACCGTCTGTATCCATTGACATCACCTACTCTGCATCTTTTCCCAAAATCCAATCATATTAATCCTTTAATCCACAATTTAGAACATACCTCCTTACTGGAACCTTTCTTAAGTACCCCATTCCATGATTACTTTTCATTATGTTAAACTTCTGCAATGCTTCTAACCTACTTTCTAGGTGGGACTTCAAATGCAATCATTATTTTCCATAAGTATATAGACATAGATATAGATATATAGATATTCCCAAGCAGATCATAAAAATGAGGGGGGGGCGGCAATGGAGGCGTCATGCCTTACTCATGTTTGCAAATACTGAGGGAGTACTTACTATTTGCAAGACACCAGGGACAGTTTTTGCTTCCCTCAGAGTGCACTGTTCATCATAAATGCTCAGAAAATCAGCATTGTATACTTGACTCATTTAATTAAATCTATTGAGCCCCTATCATTTGGTGCAAAGTACTAGAGATTGAGAGATAAATAAAATAATGTCCCTTTTTTGTCAGATTGTGAGCTCCTTGGGAACTGGGACAATGTTGATTTCACATCTGAATCCTTAACAGTAACACAGTATATGGCACAGTGGAGAAATTCAATTATTTGTAAAAAAAAGAGATACATAAAAGAATGCTCTAGAATAGCCTACAGACAAGTGACTATAATACATGGTGGCAAAAACAATGATAGAAATCCACCCAGAGTTCTACTAAATCTTAGAGGAGAGAGTTTCTCTTTCTTTGGAGTAGAAGTCTCCATAAGAAATAGGTTAGTCACATGAAACTGAGAGTGAAATATGGAAGAATTTCTCCAGTTGAAGATTGAAAGAAAAGTCCATAAGAGAAAAAGTAGGTGCAACGGTCTTAAAGAACATAAACACGAGTTGTTATCAAAGAATGATAGAAATGGAAGTGATTGCCATGAGTGAGTAAAGATGAAGTGGAGAATACAGTCAGGCAGGTACAAGTTTGGAAAGGCATAAATTGCTTGCAAAGGATTTTATCTTAGGCCAAAGCTTGCACACCTGGAGGCCTATGTTATATGTGCCAAACCAGATTTTAAACAATTTTAAATGCCTTGCCAATATTAAAAATGGTAATATTTTGCATAAATATTTGGAATTTTTTGCTTTGCTTTGCTTGAAAATTTGGAAGATCTGGCAATACTAGGCCCATATTCTTCATGACACCCATGGCTAGTGCTATGTAGAGGTTGACTCCATAATTTGGGATCAGTGATGAAGTAATCATGCTTCGATTTTCCACGTGTTTTTATCTTGGATTTATTCATTCATTCTTCATTCATCAAGCATTCCTGAGTACCAGGTACCAAATATTTTTCTTGGTGTCAGGAAAGTAGACATGTCTGTCAGGGTTTCACAGTTTAGCCAAGAAGATGAATGTATAAATACATTTTACCAAAGTTCCCAGTGCTGGGCTTCCCTGGGGGTGCAGTGGTTGAGAGTCCGCCTGTCAATGCAGGGGATGTGGGTTCGTGTCCCGGTCCGGGAAGATCCCGCATGCCGCGGAGTGGCTGGGCCCGTGAGCCATGGCCGCTGAGCCTGCGTGTCCGGAGCCTGTGCTCCACAACGGGAGAGGCCACGGCAGTGAGAGGCCCGCGTACCACAAAAAACAAAACAAACAAACAAAAAAAAAACAGTTACCAGTGCTTTGCTAGAACTCTACTGGTATGGGGTGAGGGAAATCAGATATACCTGGCAAAGACCTGAAAGCCTTCCCAGGAGAGATTAGATATGAGCAAATTCTTAAAACCTTGAACAAATAGTCTCCTTCTAAAAGAACAAATGGGGAAATGGGTTTTTCCAAATGGAGAGCAAAGGTGAGTGTGCCTGATATGGAGAGGGAATTGAAGAAAAACTCTGCGTGGTTTGACATAGGGTGAATAATGGTAAAGGAAAGGGTTGGGGTGAGGAGAGGTGAGTCTGAATTGATAGGCAAGGGTTAAATCATACAAGCTCTTAGCTCTTGTGTGAGGAAATGCAGACTTTGTTACCAGGTATACCATGGCTACATAAGTAAAGTACAGACATTCAGAGCATATTGATGGTGACTCTAAAACTCTACAAATTCTAAAAACTCTAAAATGTTTTAGTCTCAGAAAGATTTTCTTAGAAAGAAACTAGGCTTCAAAACATACTTCAAAATATTTTTCTGATAAATTAATGGATACAGATTAAAGACTATTATTAGATTTTATCTTTCTAGTGTCCCAGAATCCTGAGGCTGGGAGTTATCCTATAGAGTATCTAACCTCCCATTTCCCAATTAAGAAATGGAAGCACAGAGAGGGAGAAATTTGCCCGAGGTCACATAGGGTGTACAAGTAGAACTAGGCCTAGACCCTGCGTTTCTTCCCCTCCCTAGTCTGCGGCTTAGATTCAGTCCCTCCACTCCATTCAAGGACTTCCTGTAGCACGGCCAAGCTGCACTGCTGAGTCCTGTTTTCCAGAACAAACTGCCTTTCTCAAACTGTTTTTCACAAAAATTTCTGTTTCCAGTGATTTTCATTAAAAATTGGAATTGCGTTGCCTGGGGGTGGGTGGGGCGGGGAGCGCGGGGGAAATTCTGGTTTAAAGACAACATAAAACTGCTCTTAACTTTCTGACTAAAATCACCTAGTTAGAGACATTATGCTCTGTGGGACAAGTCACAAATCAGAAAAGGAAATTTGCTAATGTTTTTGGACCATGTCCATGGGGAAGGGAAGTTGGAGGTGAGGTGGAGAGGAGGGATTAATTACACTGAAAAGGAGTCACAAATTATCCCTGCACAGTGGCTAGGATTGGGGCCCCCAAATTTAAAGGTCTACAGGAAATACAAGCAGTTTGTCTGCCTGAACAACACTCCTGGATGGAAAAGTTTCTCTGCTTCTGCATCTGGCTTTTCTCACTCTTTTTTTTTTTTCCCCACTCGGTAACATTTGAGCCGATTAAGAGAAAAAAAAATGTCTTATACCACAGCCGTTGGGAACAAACATTTAGAGTAAGCACAGACTGTAAACCACTGAAGAGCACTAGCAGGGAGTTAGGAAACCTATGGGTATCAATCAGTATTCCAGGAAACCACCTCCATTTCCCAGCAAGCCAACTACAGTTGGTCCTCATTATTTGTGGATTCCAAATTTGTGAATTCGCTGGCTTGCTAAAATTTGTTTCTAATCCCACAAATCAATACTTGCGAGCTTTCATGGTCATTCACAAGGTGGTGGAACACTTGAGATGCTCATCACACATGCCCCCAGTTGAGTTAAAACTAGGAGATGCTCCGCCTTCTCATTTTGACTCTTGTCCTATAAACAAGTGTCTTTCTCGTGCCCTAATAGTGCCATGTTTTTCACATTTTTGTGCTCTCTGTTGGTGATTTTGCTGTTTAAAATGGCCCCCAAACATAGTGCTGAAATGCTGGCTAGTGTTTCAAAGACTGAGAAGGTTGTGATGTGCCTGACAGAGATTAATATATGTGTTAGATAAGCGTCATGCAGGCATGAGTTATAGTACTGTTGGGCGTGAGTTCAATGCTAATGATTCAACAGTATATATTAAATTAGGTGTCTTTAAACAGAAACTCACATAAAACAGGATTATGAATTGATTGGCTGACTAAGGTGTTGCGAACAGAGGCTCACAGGAGCCTAACATTATATTTCCCCTGGGAGCCATGGTTCACTATTTGCTAATTTAGTACTCGTGGCAACTTTATAGAACATAACTCCACAAATAACAAGAATTGGCTGTAATTCACGGACAGCTCAAAAATCTCCATTCCAGAGAGATTTTCTCTGACCTCTTTCTTTAAACCAGTGCCACCCCTCCCCAGGGGCACTTTCCATTTCCTTTCTCACTATTGGTTTTCTCCTTGGAACCACCTTCCGATACACCTTCTGATACAGCATGGGTTTTATTGTTTTTTTGTTTATTTTCTGCCACTCTCCTCTAGAAAGTAAGTATACCCACTGCTATATATAAAATAGATAACTAATAAGAACCTACAGTATAGCACAGGGAACTCTACTCAATACTCTGTAATGACCTATAAGGGAAAAGAATCTAAAAAAGAGTGGGTATATGTATAACTGAATCACTTTGCTGTACACCTGAAACTAACACAACATTGTTAATCAACTACACTACAATAAAAATAATTTTAAAAAGTAAGCTCTATGAAGGCAAGGGTATTTGTCCATTTAGTTCAATGTTCTAAGCTCAGCACTTACAATAGTGAATAGTACAGAGTACCCATATAAGAATGAGTTGAAAGGGTGAAAGAACAGATGAATGAATGATAGCACGCTTGTCAAGGCCTCTGGGAGGAAAACTAATAAGTCCTGTGTCTCTTCCTCGTTCTATTAGTATCTTGGTGACTATATTACTTTAGCCAAAATATGTGCCTTCTTTAGGCTTAATTTATAAAATAAAAGGGTGGATTTTAAGCATTTTGTGGATCATGTTGGGCTTTGAAAATATGAGAAAAGCTATGGATACTCTACCTAGAAAAAAAAATGAATATTCAGTTTTATATGCAACATTTTACCAATATTTTCAGGTGCTTCACAGAATGCCATCTATAGTTTGTGGATCTCATTTTGAGAAATGGCAGCCGTGGACTAGAATGAATATCTAAGTTATCCTCTAACTCTTAACATCTATATTTTCTATCCATTCCCTAAGGGAAAAAAAGTCCTGAGAACTTACCACATGCATAGCATTGGGTTAGGTGATATGGGGAAATCATAGGAGACATAGTAAAAAATAAGATTCAACTTTCAGCCTCAGTGATATAGCAAAAGAGAAGGGATAGTCAAATATAAAAGAAAATAATTTTAGGTGGAGGGCACATACTGGGCAAAGGCAAAGATATGAAAAATACAGGAGTAGTTGGGAAATAAATAGTTCTGGTCTCTATCTGGGAACCCCTGGTGGGCTTAACTACACATGTAGGTCAGGGGAGAAACAAATTCTCTTATTTTGTCATCAGGGCACAAAAAGAATGCCATCATTAGCAACTGAAGCTATCGTGAATCCTTTTTTTCCATCACCACCACCTTGTGCTATGCCAAGACAGCCAGTTTCCAGAGGCAGTGGCCAAGAATCATTTGGTTTTCTTCTTTCCACCCCTATCATTCATTACATATGCATTAAGAACCTGGAGTGTATCATATACTTTCACATACCTTTTCTCATTTCTTCACTACTTTTTTCAGATGAGGAAATTGAGGCTCAAAGCCCCCATTTATTGGTAGGGCCAACATTAAGAGTCCATGACTTATGACTCCAAATCCATGTTCTTTCTCCTGTACCATGTTGCTTTTGCCTGGGCATGCCTATACTTAATTGCAGTTGGGTAGAATTTGAAAGGATATATTCGAAGGATGTAGAGATAGGGATGTAGCCTGAAGGAATTTGGAAAGAGGTGATGGACATAAGTCAGGATGTTACTCCAGAGACACCAAGACAATATATCACGGAGAATGGACTCAGATTCACCTCAGTATCACTTGCAGCATTACACCATGCTGCAGGTGATACTACACCAACATGGCTATACCCCTATCATATAAACATCACCTCATAAAATGTTTAATTATGATATCATTAAAGCACAGTAAATATTATCTTCATTTTAAAGATGCGATGGGAGCTGAGAGACAAATGACTTGTTTGAGTTTTTAGAGCTAGTCAGGAAAAGACCCAGACTTTGGACCCCAGGGTGAATGACTCCACAGTTGGCATTTTTCCTACCATATAACACTGCTTTTCTGGTTTGAACTTAGTCTTTGTTGTGAAGAGAGAACTCTCCAGATGAGCGTTCCATTCTGTACATAGGGAAGTCTTACAGGTTTACATGGAGCCAATGGATTTCAAATGGTTCTTCTAGTAGACACCTTCACAACTCCCAATTTTCAACTTGTTTTATAAAAATCTTTTGATTCCACACATCATCCCCCTGCTTTTATACCAGGACATATGGCTTTCCAACTGGAATTCCTTCTCCATAAGTCAGTGAACATTGACTGGACAGGAATTAAGTTCCTTCCCTCCAGTTTGCACACTTGCCAGCTGTCCCCTCCATTTCCCCTTTACAACCCAGAGAACATGCAAACACAGACCTTGTGTGGACTGTGAGAAACAACAATGCTACCTGTTGGCTGAACCTGAAGAATGGTCCTGCAGATGTCTCTACAGCCATTGTCTTCCACATATCCTGGTCTCTACGTCCAGTTAGCTAATTAGTATTTCCACATTCAGGACACCCATATGTCCCAACTTGGTGCCTCTGCTCATACTATCTTACTTCATCTGTAACCTTCTAATTTCAAGTCTTCTTGCCCAAAGCTCTCTTATCTTTTTTTTTTAAAAAAAAAGCAACTTGAATGCCACTTCTTTCAAGAAGTCTTCATTGATCTCCTCCAATGATATTAATCTCTTCCTTTTAGATCATCCTCATCTGTATACTTATAATTGGTACCTTATATTGCCACAATTCGTAAGTGTATCATCTCTACTTAACTACTTGACCCCTCGATTTTCTTATGGCAGGAACTATATAGGATTAATATTTGATTCTCCACAACATAGTGTCTTAAATGTATTAGTTAAATGTTTCGCCAAAAATGATCATTGTCATCATAATGTCTCTAATTTAACAAGCACTTATTTTGAGCCAAGTATTTTTCATGCATCATTTCTATTTCTTACAATAACCCTGCAGGATATTTTTCATCATCCTCATTATTCAAGTGAGGAAACCAAGACTCAGCCAGCCAATAATTGGAGGAGCAAGAATTAAAACTTGAGTCTAGGCTTCCAAAGACGTTTGTTCTTGGCATTACAGTTTGACGCTATTGCAAAATAAACTTAGAATAAGTGAGGCATTGCAATGCATTCATGGGAGTCTCTCACACCCCTACCATTTGAAGTAAAATTAAGATCAGAAAAACGGTCCATGGGTACCTCTAATCATTGTCAAGGAGTCCCTATACAAAAGCCATTTATTTTGAGAAACATTGTAGTGTAGTGATTATGAACACAAATTCTGGAGCCAAATCGCCTCGCATTGAATGCTGACTCTGCTATTTGATAGCTGGATGTTCTTGGGAAATTCCTTAACTTCTCTGTGTTTCATTTCTTCATTTTGTAAAATCATCATCATCATCATCATCATCATCATCATCATCATCATCATCATCATCATCATTACCTTTCCTGCTTCTAAAGGTTTGTTGTGAGAATTAAATGAGTTATATGAATAAGGCACTTAGGAATGTGCTCAAAACCTTAGTCCAGTTATTATTGGGCCAGCCAGCTGTTGCAAATCGCTGGTTTGTAGGTAGGATCCAATCTGTGGATTATCTTTAACTGTAATTGCTCCATGTAGTATATTCTGAAGCAGTAATTTATTGCTAACATTTAAAATGCTTTAGATTACACACAAAAAATGCAGATTCCTGATTTCTCTGGAAAATCAGAAGATCTAGTAACTCTGAACACCTCTTCCTGCCTGGCCATAATCTCTTGGTCTATGAGTAATAACTGGCCCCATTTTAAAAAGGCATGCACTCTCCAGTGCATCATCAGAGTCCTTATGTTACCTTAGACTCTAGTCTCATCTGTGTTTCGTGCTGCTGAACCAGTGATCCCTGTGTTATGTCCATTCTAATAATGTTTTGAACTGTTATCTAATCTATCATATGCTTTAATGAGTTGAGTTATCAAATTTTCCAGTCCAAACACAATTTTAAACTGCAAACTAGGTAAGCATTCATATGAGCTGGCTGATAGAAAAATGGCTGTTGGAATACATAGAGCTGATGATCAGGAGAAAGAAAAACCCAATAGGAGACATAACACTTCATCATGATGAAGCATCACATTCAAAAATCACACTCAAAATGTAGCAACTCAACGTAATATCATGTTATGTGAATTCTTGCTTATAAGATTGATCCTTCCCCCTGTCTCCTACTGTAAAGCCTCACTCAAATACTATATCTCATTAGGTCTATCTAAATCTGTTAATCATACTCTCTATACAAAACCAGATGGAATTTCTTATTCTCCTATCTCACAGGGCACGATTTGAGAAATTCTATTCTCATCCTCGTCACAGCCTTCTCCACCAGCCCATGAGTCTAGAGCACAGGGGCACCACTGAATTTGCTTGTGTGCCCCTTGGGACTAAGCAAAGTGCCTTAGAGTTATTTGAGAAGTATGTATTTGAGTGAATTCTAGTAAAATTAAAAACCATCAACTTCCTAGCCTGCTTAGGCAGAGGGTATAAAATATAATTTTTCACAAATAATTCAATCAAAAATTTCAAAATGTATTAGGCATATAAGTAGGTCAACTCCCATTAGAAACATTCATTTATGTCATTTTGCCCTTAAAGCCAGATATGAGCTGGCTTCCTCTTTGTTTTTTGTGGCATGGCAGATTGCTTGAACTCTATAAGTCAGTTTTCTCATTTTTTAAATTGAGGATTTTTATTTGCTCATCCAGCCTCATCTTGCACCTCACCTCCTATAAGAAGCCTTCATAACATGTACAACTCGATTTAAGTGCCACCCTATGAGCTCCCTCATCTCCCATGATCTATCACACTACCTTGAAATTCCCTAGACTATCACTTCCATAAAGGCAGAGATGATGCCCCATTCGCCATAAGATCCCTTGAACAGACTAAGTTCTCAGAAAATATTTGTTGACTGAAAAACATAGATGAGTGAACCAACAACTGAGTATACTTCCAAGGTAGTTGTAAGAACGCAAATCCAAGTTGTCATCATTATCACCAGCAATGTCAAACATGGAGGAGCGGAGCTGAGAAATCTGCTTTGGCCAAAACTGCTGTCTGTTGCTCCCACCTGTCGCTGTCCTAGCCCTAGCCCTTCTCCCATTACACTCCCCTTGAGCTTTCCTGAAGCTGACCCCATGCAGGCAGGGCTAGTGGGGTGTTTTCCAGCCTCACCAACCTAATTGTTCCTCATTTCCTGCCCATAAATGGTACAAGGTGTGGAGTTGCACCTCCCAATGTCCCCATTTCAATCATTTGTCTATATTAATCGACACTAATGGCTTTTACAAATGTAAGTCTTTAAGCTCCAGTAAGTTACATATGTTTGAGGAGGCCATCGAAAGAAAGTAAATTCCCTGCCCCTTTAGCTTCCAGGGAAATGTTCTCCAAATATCCTGAAAGCTGGGGCAGAGCCTAGCATTTCAAAGCCCTGTGCCTTTGCTCGGTGATCCCTCAAGAGACTGGGTTGTTATTATTAATAAAGTGTGACTTTCTCCAAATGAAAGAACAAAGCCCTGTGTGTTACCAACTGCGTGGAAAAGACAGGCACAATCAGATTTGAATCACATCAGTTTACTTGACACCAAAAATTGCATGTGTTTAACTTTCACTTACTTTAGAAAATATTTTTTAGGAATATAACAGAATTAGATAAGATTTAAAAAATATTTTTATCCTTGAGCCCAAGACTAGAGTACTATACTATCAGTTACTATCTCAGAGGAATCACTGTCAGCCTTTTTTCATAGTTATTGTATTCAATATAATACAGTTTTATATCCTCTTTTTTCATTTAATGTTATACCATAAACGTATTTTTCTGGTTATAGTTCTAGTTTTAAGAGCCAGTATTATTTGTTTTTAATACATATAGTTTAATCTCCTTAAACATTGACTATTATTAAACATCACATACAAGATCAACAATTAAAAAAAACCCTTATTTAGAAAGTAAGCAACAGACTAGGAAAAAACACATAGCAAATATAAAAGATTATGAAAGATTCCTTACCCACCTTGTCGTTAGCCATCTGATCAGCATCCCTTGTGAGAATTCCCAAATACTGTCATTCTGAGAACCAGATATAGAAAGGCAAACGTCTGATAGTAAGAATAGACAACAGAAAAGAATAGTTAAAAATTGTTTGAAAACTGTAAGTACAATAAATACTGTGAATAATTCAAAGTCCCATAATTAAAAGGTGAGCAGTCTCCAACTCACCAAAATAAATAAAAATCTAGTAATATGGTATTTACTTAATATGTATATGCTTAATATAGTATTGCTAAAACTAGATATCTAGTGCAACTAGAAGACAATTTCAAAACTGCATGATCTTAGCCTGGATTTCTCCCAAAGCAGATACTGAGACAAAGGCTAGTGTGTAGAAACTTCATCTGGGAAGTGATTCCTGGAAATAGGAGTTGGGAGCAGGGCAAATAAAACACACGGAAAGAGAAAAGGAAAGAAGACTAATATGAAGATGAATCATTACTGATCTGGTCACCACTATAGGAGAGTGATGCTTGATCCTGCCAGGACTCCTAAGGAGTCTTCTAGAATACATCTCAGAACTATTCTCCCAGGAGGTGAGTAGAGGAAGAATTTATTCACCAGCTGTTGACCCCATTGGTCAAGCATAACCCCATGGGAACTAACTCATTCACACTCAGACCTTTCCTGGCTTTGTCAGTTAACACAATACTGCTCCCTATAGATTGAAATTGCTGTCTCAGAAGCAGCTGAAGTAAGAAGAGGTGCTGAGAGGGTTTGAAGTACCTCACAAGAGGCACCTAATATGGTCCATCCTTGGCATCACCCAGATTTGCTCATGCAAAGCTAAGTTCATCTCCTTCAAGGAGGTGGCTAGCTGCTATTCTGCAAGTGAAACAAGCTACATCCTCACAGTCACAGCTGTCCCAGGCCTTAATTAGTATCCATTACCTCCCTCCTCCAACACCTTCTACAGATTGCCCTCACTCCCAGCCCATACTTGAGCCAGTCTAGGCTGCTTTCCTGGTGACCTGCCCCAGGATGGCATCCCTAAGCGTGTCTAAGCTGCTCCTGGGCATGGTTGCTTCAGTTGTCAGCTCACCGTTCTTACCACGCATGGAAGATGAGTCCCTTGAGCTTCTGACATACTCAGCCCTCCCTCCATTCTATGGCAGCAACCCTAGCTCCTCTTGGGAGTCAGGGTCCATTACCTGAACCAGTTCAGCAACTCCTTCTTTGCTTGTTGGTTCAATGATAGAGGAACCCAAAATGGCCAGGTGAAAATACAGTTTGAAGTTCAGTGCAAATCTTAGTGTGTCTCCTAGTATGAGTTCCCTTCTTGGGTACTAGGCCTTTGATCCTGCAGATCCTACTGATGAAGCCCCAGAAATCTCATTCTGAAGTTCTACTTTCCAGGATCTCTTCTATAATCGACCCTCTTAGCCTGGATTCCCTCAAAGGCAGAACCCAAGACAAAGTGCAGGCAGGTTATTTAGGAAGTGATTCCAGGAAGAAGGGATGAGGGACAGGAGGAAAACACAGGCAAAAAAGAGGAAGGAGAGAAAGCCAATATAAGGTTGCATCATTGATTTGGCCACACCTGTGGTAGACAGGTGTTTAAGAAATGTATCTTGAAACTGTCCACCCAGCAGTCAAAGACAAAAGCATTTCATTATGTAGTCAATTTTTTTCTTTGGTATAAAGCTAAGTCACTAATCATTGCCAAAATTCCCTTTCTTTAAAACCCTACCTTCCCAACATGCAGTGCAGGCTAATTTTATTTTATTGTCCAGGTCAGAGATATTTTCCTGTATCAGATGTCATTTTCTATTTTCCTTGCTCTGAACTTCTAAGTTATTCTGCCTTGAAGCTCCAGTATTAGATTTCTCTCAAGTTGCAGGACTTCAACATTCCTCCTCTTTGTTTAATGTAACTTTCAGTGGTTCACATGATGTCCCTGATTCTAAAGGGGCTTTGCTCACCGCTCCCCTAGTCCCCCCTGACCCACCCTCCATGCATTATGGATGGATGTCATGCTTCACCATCCCCTTCCACACATTAATCGACCAGAACATACTGTGATGATAAAAATTTTTGCCAAAAATTCCTGGCTATGATCACATTGAGCTATGAAGGAACACATTTTATTTTTTAGACAGATTCAAAAAAGCAGTAACTCCAACAAGTGAGTTCTAACTTCTTCCCAGAGAAGAAGCATTTCTGGCTGAAGGGAGTCCTGGAGGGAGTCAGAAGGTGTGGGTTTGAGAATGGTCCTGACACTAACCCAATGAGGGACCTTTAGGAAACTGCAGCACTAAAGGGGTAATATCATTTTCCCATCTGTAAAATGGGCATGATAGTCATAGCTGTGTCTCTTGAGTTGCTGTGAGGATCAAATGCAAAAACAACTAACATTTTCATAGCTTGGTATTATTTCATGTTAATGTGATTGCTATTACATTACCATTAGCCTAGTGTAAACTGGTAAAAATACTTACCTATTGGTCTTTCTCAACACACATTTATTGAGAACTACTATTTGCCAGGTCTGGATGTAAATTTCAGTGCCTATAAATAAAGGCATTTGACAAAACCTAATCAAACTCCACCCCTCCTGTATTAGTCAGCTTGGGCTGCCATAACAAAATACCATAGACTGGGTGGCTTAAACAACAGAGATTAATTTTCTCAAAGTACTAGAGTCTGGAAGTCCCAGATCGAGGTGTGGGAAGATTCAGTTTCTGGTGACAATCTCTTCCTTGTTTGCTGATGGCTGCCTTCTTGCTTTGTCCCCACATAACCTTTCCTCTGTGTATGGAGACAGAGAGAGAGAGGGAGGGAGGGAGAGGGGGAGGAGAGAGAGAGAGAGAGAGAGAGAGAGAGATGGTGTCTCTTCCTCTTCTTATGAGGACACAAGTCCTATTAGATCAGAGCCCCACTCTATGACCTCATTTAACCTTTTACTTGCCCAAAGGCTCCATCTCTAAATACATTCACACTGGGAGTTAGGCCATGAACATATGAGTTTTAGGGGTCAAAATTCAGTTCATAACATCTCCTGAGCTTTCAGTATTGTATAAACAAGTTAGAAAAAAGACACCCCCCATTTTTTCTTCAGATTCATGTATTGAAAAGAACCCTCCAATCTGTTCTTTAAAGAGAGAACCACATCACAGTCCAAATCTACGTCCACTCCAAACCCCTTAGCCAGGGAAGACATTTGGCCGTTGATTCTCTTGGGTTTCCCATGCCAGGCCCACTGCATTCTTCACTTTTAAGGTCGAATTGCAGAGCTGCATTATACATGTCTCAGTCCTAGTTCTTTCTGTAGCTTTATTTGTCTAAGTTTCTGAATCTGCCTATCATGTTCCTAGCTCTTCGTTTTCCTCACCTGTCTCCCCACTGCCACCTCCCCTCCACTCTTCTCTCCTCTCTTCTATCTCTTTCCAGGGTGCCAGTATACTACAAAAAAGTTTGAAAAATACAACGAAAATAGTGTGTTTATTTGAACTTTTTATATTAACAATTGGACCCAATGCTTTGCATATGGAGGTACTTCACCTGAAAAAGTGTCTGGAGGTTGAAGAAAAATATATTGCACATGATATTAGAAAAAGTAACTAATATACCATGTAAAAATAAGCTTATTCTAAGTCCTCTGGCTTTTGGGTATCCTGTATGTGTCTCTGCCTTCACCTTCCCTTCTCCTTCCTCCCTTTCCTGCTCTTCTCTCTGTATATCTTCCCTAAGTCCATCTCTCTCTCTGCTCCCCTCTAATCTCTCACTGGCTCTCTCACCATCTCTATCTTCTCATTTCTTCATCACGATGTCTGTCCTCCCCTCCCCATACCTCTCCCTCTTTCTCTCTCTTTCTCCGTCTTTCTCGCCCCTTCCCTCCACAGACACCCTCCATTAGCAGCTCTATCTGGCTTTATCACTTCAGCACAGCCTTTTTGGCACCAGAATCTTTCCAATTTCCTGCTGGAATAATAACGAAGCTTAAAGAATATGTCAAAAGTTTCCTGTGAACAGAGTAGGTGCTAAATGAGCTCTCTCACTGATAGGGTTCAAGAAATTGGGTTTTTTTCACCATGATTCTCAATAGAGTGGTATGTGTCTAGGTTGGCCACAGGGCCCAGTTCCCAACCAGACGAGAGACACATTTATTGAAGGCAGGCTGGGTCCTGGAAAAGGCTCTTAACCAAAAGTCAAGAGTTTGGTATGCAAAGCACAGCTCTGGCATCCACGGACTGTCTGATCTTTGAAAAGTCCCTCAACTCTAAAACAAGGGAGCTGGAGTGATAGTTTTTAGGAGGCTTCTGGCTTTAACTTTATGACTTTACGATTCATAAAGTACTATACTTCAAATATATGTACTCTGTGTGTGTGAAAAATATAGATATCATTGCATATGTATATAAAACACATGCAAATATGTGTGTGTGTATGTATTGATATATGAAACACACACACGCATATACACACATATTCTTTGGAGGAAACACTCTGGAAAGCCATTCTGGAACTTCTTTCCTACAAGCTACAATGGGTCCTAGGTGGGAGGAGAGCTTCATTCCCCTAAAACACTAAGAGTAAAGAAAAAATCTGGAAAACAGATCACAATGAAAGCAAGATTAGGATATAGAATTCTTGGAGGTGGTATGTTTTGGTTTTGTGTTACAAAAAAATATAAGTATTGTATTATAAGACTAAATAGATCACATATTTGAATCCTGATTCATAAGTACTTTAAAGTTGGTGTTTATTAAAATACTAATTTTCCATTGGTTTTGAAAAGTAAATTAAAATTAACAAATTATGTTAATGGATAGTGATTGCAGAGAGAAATATGTTCTATAAACTATTTTTCCCTTTGATGAAAATACACCCACGTATGATCAGCCACATTGGGTATATGAAAGCTGAGTTCATAGGGCCCCAAGGAAGTAATGACATCATTCATTAACTAATTAATACATAGCTACTATATACATAAGTTTTTAGGAAATTAGATATGGCTCTTGCCCTTCTAGAGATGTACAATAAACACAGTATTGTGATGCACTATGAAGGAAAAGAAATGAGATAATACAGCACATATGGGTGATTGGTGGGGTGGGGAAGATATGGGTTAGAAAATGTGACAATCCGGTAGGGGTGAGGTGTGCTCCTAGACACCTTCCTTACTTTGCCATCCCAAGGGCGACAGGAAGCCTTGCTTTGTTTAGGTCCTGCTGGCCAGTCAGTGCAGGTAACTGATATTAAGCTACCCTATTAATCATACCTGAGCCACCTGCGCCTTAACAGAGGGGGCGAGATTCATTTACATTCTCCCAACCACCTCAGGAGGTAATAAGTATTACTGTCCTCATTTCACATGGTGGCTGGGGGTGGGGTGTGAGGGTACAACATTACACACTGATTCTAATGTGCAAAGAAATATAGCTCATTTTCTCCTTAACTCTCATGAGTTTAACTATGAATGAGTTTCCATCTCCTGGACAGTTGAGGGGTCCGGGGCCCTATATTCTAATCCAGTCTGCTGCACGTACATCCTGATGCAATAAGTCAGCAGTCCTTTGTGGTTAGTTTAGCTTTCTTTGGGTGAAACTGGCTCAGTCATTCATATTTGGCCCTCTTCTCCTGCTTCTGTCTGGGGTGGTATCTGGGGAGAGGACCGAAGACAGCAGAGTGGCGATGAGGGCTGTATCCCTGGGGACCCTCAGACCATCGCCAGCCTCTTCTGTGGAGGGGCCATTGGGAGCTGCTCACTGGACTGGCCACCGCTATTACTTCTGGAAACTGCTCTTGAGCCTGGGCATTGCCCTGTCCTCTGCCACCAGAGGAGGCACCTAGGCAGCTCAGGGTCTCTATTTCTCTCTCCCAGACCCACCCTACCTCCTTCCCATACCCCTGGCCAGATTCTGAAGGTCCTGGGGTGCTTGCTAACAACTCAGCCTTGTCTCTGACACCTCAGGTTCTGCCAGCGCCTCACCTCCAGTCCACAGCACTGTCTCCATCCTGCCCATGGCTCTCCTCACTCGCTGCAGCAGATCCTACAGAAAGCTTGCTGACTCTCAGCTCAATCGCGTTCCAAGCCCAGGGTCATGTGGGAAATTTGGGTCACCTGATCATAACACACAGGAAAGACAGATGGTTTGGAAAAGCCTAATTTTGGTTATCTCTCTCTCTATTCTGTACCGATGAGTTTGCCTTTGCATTTCCTTTCAGAGTCCTAAATATAAGGCCAAGAGCAGTGCCTCTTTCTGCTATACCACTCATGTAACACCTACAGCTCTCCCTACACTGGATTGAGACGCTGAGAGAGGTAGGGCACAATCTGCCTGCCTCTCCTATTTCTCTCTTTCCTAGAATCTTTCCAGGTGGAAGGCATAGACCTCAGGGCTCCCATTACCTGCACATGTGTTCTTCTACATCAAGGCAGCCAGCCTCAGGGCCTGGTTGCCACAGGTGGAAGTAGTAGCCTTCCTACAACTACAGAAGAAACTATGACCTAAGAGGCTCAGGATTTGTTCTTCATAGGACAAAGGAACTTTAAAAATTTTCTCTGTAGTCACCAACCCAACATGTTCTTCCTTACTATAGATCCCCTTTTTCATTCAGGGTCAGAGTGTGCCCCAGACCCAGTGGTTGCTAGGGCTGGTCATGTGACTGAGTCCTCCCCAATAAGCTACAAGTGGAAGGCGCTGGAAAGAGAACAGGCTTGACTGGTGTTTGTTTTGGGTTTCTGTCCTTTTTCTTTTCCCCTCCTTCCTGCCAGGAACGCAGGCATGAGGCCTAGCAGTGCAGTAGCCAGCCTGCAAACACTAAAGATGGTGACAGAGAAAGGTAGCAGGAGCCTGGATCTATATCAGGCATGGTTCCACTAGAGAAGCAGAACTAGTTTGGGGGGATGGAGGTGGGGACCATGACAGAGAGAGAGTTGCATTGCAAAGGACTGATGTATGTAATCAATCATGAGGGCTGTCTAGTCCAGGCAAGTCTGAAACCTGTAAGGCAGCTTATCAGGAAGGGCAGGCTGGAACTCCGGGGCACAGGAGGAAGCTGAGATCCACAGGTGAAATTCTTTTTTCTTCAGGGGAGCCTCAGTTCTGCTCTGAAGGTCTTTCAATGGATTGAATCGGGGCTACCCAAATTATCTAGGATAATCTTCCTTACCTAAAGAAAACTGATTATAGGCTTGAATCGCATCTATAAAATACCTTCCCAGCACTAGATTAGTGTTTGCATGGATAACTGGTGACTATAGTCTATAGTAGTCTAGCCAAGTTGACACACAGAACCGACCATCACAGGGTCCCAAACAGCATTGTGTTGCCACCACACTAGCTCTGGACTACCTGCCTCTGGATTTGTTGTCAGGTGAGAAAAACAAAAACAGAACCACAAAACATGAAACAAAACGCTATGGATGAAGTCCTGGTAGCCAGGTTTCTGTGACACACAACCAAATGCAAATCCTAACTGCTGTATTCTTCTTCCACAAAACTCACCTTTAAGCTTTTAGCTTGCTACGGACTCAAACAAATATCTAATGTTTAAGTCATAACTGAGCAATAGCTCTGTTGTTTTATGAAGATACTAGGCTTCTCCCCAAAGCTCTGAAATTCATTGTTTCAAAGAGTGAGAAGGCCTGCAGGCAGCAAGATTTATATGATATGAAAGTACAGCTAAAAATAAGTAGCCCTGACAAAAAAGTAGCCCTGTTATAACACATATGTGGAAAATAAGTAATTTGATCAAGGTTGGCACTCAGAACTGCCTGGGGCTAAAACCTATCCCCTTTCTATTCTGCCATGATCAGAGCGAAACTCTGTGTTTGGCTGTCTATGGGAAAGAGAATCACCGACAAAGCTGCAAGGTGAATTTCTTTAGAACTCCATACTCATAAGAATGATCATCATAAAATTACTGCCAGTAATATTTAGCTCAATCAGATTTATCCTATATTAATTTGCTCTCACCATCACTATTAAAGTTGAAATTTCAGCCTTCATATCTTATTCAGAATGACAGATGTAGGCTAATCTATGGTTGTATGGGAAAAAAAGAAAGAAAGAAACTTAAGCTGTCAAAAACCACAGATATGCACTTGGAGGAAGCAGGACGGGGCAGGGGTGAGAAGGTCAGCCAGCATTTTGGTGTCTGTACTTGTTTTTGACCAGTGAGCATGTCAAGATGGGACTATTAATTTGTACGTGTCAACTTGATTTTGAAAATATTGGTGCTGATCTGCGAAGACAGCACATACCTTCCTTCTCTTCCCTTCCCTCCAAAGACCCCTGATAATAAAGAATCCTTATATTTCCATAGAGTTTTAAGGGATCTTCTCTCTCTTTGCTGATCCAGTTCCACAAACAACTTTCAGAGGTAGGCAAGGTAGAGATTTTGAGTTCCATTTTCTACATGAGGAAACAGCTTCAGAGACACAAAATGACTCACTAGAGTTCACATGGCAAGCAAACCACAACACCCTCCATGATCCCTGGGAAAGAAAGATAGGAAAAAACAGCCTCTTAAAGTATTTAGAAAAATCTTTTGAAAATTGAATAGAACTTGAGCCAGAACGTCTTGCTGTGACAAGAGACCAGGGAATATGGAAGAGCATGGTCCTCTGCTCCCCTTTTAACTGGAGGACTAAGGTTTGCAACATCTGCCCAGACCAATGAACTTCCCACTACCTCAAATGTTAATTTCTTAAGAGGTCATTGAGAGACAGTTTCAGGGAGGCTAGGCATGTCTGCCTGGTTGTTATCCTTTAAATGCCATTAAATTCAGGTCTGAATTGTTCTAAGGCCATGTGTATTTTCATACCCTATTACTTTTTGGGCCAGGTTAGGGGTGTGGCAACTTAGTCACTAGTGAGGTCCCCTGTGGTTGGCCATGAATAGTGGGAAGAAGAAGAAAAATTCACCCTTTTCCATAGGCTAAAATTAAACTAGACCTAACCCGAAGATATGCAAAAGCATATCTTATTTTTATTTCCCTCTGATCATGTCCCAGACAGTAGATAATAATTATCAGCATTTGCGTGGCACTTTATGACTTATAGAGCCACAATTTCAGTCAATACACTTCTCGCGTAACAGGAAGCCTGACCTTGTGAGTGGGATCAGGGAAGAGTTCTCTGAAGCCGTAACTTTTGAGATTGACTCTAAAGCAAAAATCCATCTCCTTTCTATTCTACCAAGATAGCAAAAGTCTCCACTTGGCTGCCTATGGGAGAAGAATCAACAGCACTTTGAAGTGGATTTGTTTGGAATCCATATTCATAAGAATAATTACTATAAAAACTGCCAGTAATAATTACCTAAATTAAATTTACTCACTATTAATTTGCTCTCCCATCTCTATTGAAATTGAAATCTCAGCCCACATATCTTCTTCATAATGACAAATGTAGGCTAATCTATGGCTATCTGAAAAACAAACTAAAGTAAAAGCTGAAATAAATAAACAAAAATACAAAAAAAGTGTGTGTTTTAAGGGAGGAAGACTGGGGTGATAGGGTGTTCAGAATGACAAAGGGAGACGCCGTAGAGAGGTTAACCCAATTTTGAGGGTATAGTAGGTATAGTAGGTGCTTTTAGAATATATGTATATATGAATATATGTATGTATAATAAACAAGTATGAATACATGTGTGTATAAATAAATATATGTATGTATATATATGAGTATATGTATGTATGTATTGATAGACATAATTCATTTTGGATTCAATTGAATACATATATTCAATTATATTCATATAATAATATGTGAATTCAATATCTATATATTGATTTGAATTGATTTATGGCATTCTCATCAATTTCATTCTATCTACTTTTCTCATACCCCTTTGTTCCTAACACCTACCACAGTGCTTGGGGCCATTGTACTTCATAAATATTTGTTATAGAAATTAAAATACTTCTCCCTCATTTTCTGCTTCACGTGGTCTACCTCTATAGCCTCCTCCATAATGAACACCGATGTCAGCACATAGTAAGTAGCTTGATAAGAACTTGATCAGCTGAACTGGATTGACCCCTTCAAACTTTGTTTTCTGAGTACAAAGGGTCTCACTGTCAACACCACTTAGATAACTCAGGAGCTCACCTTCCCATTGCTGAGAAGGGGAAGGTAACAGGAAGCAGAAAATTCCCCACTCTGACAAGTCTGTGGGAGGGTCTGGTTTCATGGTTGGAGACCTAGCCATCAGTTAGAGAAAGAGAAACAGTTGCTATTGGAAACCTTGAGGCCCTGTAGCTGTCAGAGGGAGTGAAAGGCTGGAAGCTAATCAGGCATAATGAGCTTACAGTACCATAGATCATGTCAGCTAGCATTCTTATTAATTTCCTGCCCAACGGCCATGTACAGAGGACCGATTCATCCATCAGTCCTTCCCCAGCCTGGGACACTAGTGCACTTGTCAAATCAGGAATGCAGTGATGAAAATTCAGGAGTGGCAGAAATATCATCCATCATCCTGCTATACCTCACCTTTGGAGAGCATCTTACCCACACTTCCTTCTGAATGCGAAGGACCAGACACTGAGAATGTGAAACCGTCAAGGACCAGAAAGAACGTCTAGCCCAAGATGGCAATAAGATTCATCAGTTATAGAAAAGGTTGGACTAGATCAGGGATGGCACAAATATGGCACATGTGCTGCCACTTCCCCTTTTCTGTGTCCTTGGAAGCATTGCAGATCAATTACTCCATTCCATCCTGGGAACAATGGCAAAATCCTTCTTACTATAGCATATTTTGAACCTACTACCACTACAAAGGCAGATTACAGGGGATGAATACTTCCTTACTGGTAATGGACAAACAAAGGAAAAGTTTAATGTGCCCCATCTGGCTCCTTTTTTTTTTAACATCTTTGTTGGAGTATAATTGCTTTACAATGTTGCGTTAGTTTCTGCTGTATAACAAATTGAATCAGCTATATGTATACATATATCCCCATATCTTCTCCCTCTTGCGTCTCCCTCCCAACCTCCCTATCCCACCCACCCCTCTAGGTGGTCACAAAGCACCGAGCTGATCTCGCTGTGCCATATGGCTGCTTCCCACTAGCTATCTATTTTATGTTTGGTAGTGTATATATGTCCATGCCTCTCTCTCATTTTGTCCCAGCTTACCCTTCCCCCTCCCCGTTGTCCTCAAGTCCTTGCTCTATGTCTGCATCTTTATTCCTCTCCTGCCCCTAAGTTCATCAGAGCACGTTCTGGCCTGGGGAGTCTCCCTTTCCATCTATAACAGTTTTCTTCTTCTCAAATCTAGGGGAAATCCATTGGGTTAGGGTGAAGCAGGAATGAGTGTCTCACATAGTGGATAAGCCCAAGTATGAGGATTTGAGGTATGGCTTATCCTGAGAGGGGGAACCTTTGGGGGCCAAAGGATACTTTCACAGTCCAAGAGCTGAAAGTTTAACTGGGGGATCATTACTATGCAAAGAAATAAGATGCCATGAA
The DNA here is from genome assembly GCF_964270905.1 of Leucopleurus acutus. NCBI lineage: Eukaryota > Metazoa > Chordata > Mammalia > Artiodactyla > Delphinidae > Leucopleurus > Leucopleurus acutus. The sequence continues at coordinate 146,447,591 of NC_139143.1, read as the reverse complement.
GAATATCCAGGTGCAGTTCAGGGGGAACCAGTCAGTGTGTGGCTTGTGAATGGAAAATAAATACCCCAGGGTCCCTTTTTATTGTATTTGGACAAAACAGAGATCTGAGGGGCACAATATGTTACTTGGAGGCCACAAGGTGATATATGAGTGGAGTTCTGAAACGTAAGGAGGGATTTGCCAATAAAGAGGCAGCAGAGACCAGGAAGGTTCATCTCAGACAAATGGAACACCATGTAAAGTTTCAGAAGCTCCAGAGAGTTTCAAAGTGATTTCACGTAGGTTATATCATTTGGAGCCCAAGATGTCTTTGGGTCACAGGTGTTATGATCTTTATTTCAGAGTGAAGGAAATGAAGCCTCAATAAGGTTAATAACTTGCCCAGAGTCACACATCTAGCTGCACGGATTGGAAACTAAACCAGGTTAGTTAGTCACTTGATCAAGAGCCCAGGCCCTTTCCATTAGATTTACCACCGCCAGTGGCAGGGTTGATAACACCTCTTTATTTTATCTTTGAGCATAGAGGTTCTTAATGAATGAAGAACCAATAGGAAAAACAGCACCATATCAAACTAATGGTAAAGAAATAGTAAGGATATGAGATCAGAGTTGGCAGGCAGCTCCTGCGATGGGGGAAAAACGTTTATGTTAAGTTCCTACGTGTCAACAATTTAATCCACACTGATTTGGCCTTGCTATTGCAAGACCCACAGTAGCATGCTATGAACGTTAATAGATGATTTCCTTTTTGCTAGTTGGAGCTGGTGTCCAAAAAAGATTGAGGCAGATTGGTAGAAACTTAAGCACTGTTTTTCTTTCTTCCATTCATTCATGCTTTTAACAAGGATGAACTGAGTTTCCCCCTTCCACCAGTCACTGCACTAAACATTGAGGATATAGAGATGAATCAGACAGTTTCCTAATACTAAAAAGCTCAAAATCTAATGGGAAAATAGAAACCAACAAGTAGCCAACAAGAAACATGTATAAGGAGAGGAAAGTACACAGTCCAGAGGCACACAAAGGAGTGAGCTGCTCACTCAGCCTGAGTGGACTGGACCAGGTTTCTGAAAGAAGTGGTTTTTGAAACAAATTTGGAAAATGACTAGAGGTGGCCAATGATACAATATGAACAGCCAAACAAATAAATATAGTAAAGATTATAATTCACTGAATAAAAAAGGAATACATACATGAGTCTGTATGGATCTAACCAAATGGTGGAGAAGGGAAAGATCTTTCTTACAGTAGAAAGTAGAAAAGTAGACAAAATATTGGATTTAAAAGATCACCATTTGGCACCCATAACAATAATTGATTCAGGCAAGAATTATCAATGAGTGCTAAAACTAGTGGGTGAAAGTTTGAGGAGTAACAAGATATTGGCATAGTTTCAAAGTATCTCTCCAAAATTCTTAATTACAAAGAGGAAAATAGGAACTTTACAGTAGAGAAAACTGGCAGACACCACGTGCTTCCTGACATAAGGCACTGAGAAGACCATAACATCATTCTGTGATATTTTTGCCAAAAATGCATAATCTGAATCTAATCCTGAGGGAACATCAGATAACCAAATTGAGGAATATTCCACAAAATAACTTACCTGTGCATTTCAAAAATGTCAATGCCAGGAAAGACATAGAGAGACTGAGTGAAATTGCTCCAGATTAACTAAGACTGAAGAGACATGACAATTGAATGTAATGCATAAGCCATGATTTTCTTTTGTTATAAAGGCATTATTGGGAAATTGGGAAATTTTGAATAAGGTCCATAAATTAGATAATAGTATTCTCTCAATGCTAATTTCCTGATTTTGCTAATTATACTGTGGATATGGAAGAGAATATCTTTGTTTTTAGGAAAAACACACTGAAGCATTTAGGGATAAAGAAATATGTCTGCAACTTATTCTCAAATATTTCAGAAAACACAGAGAGGAAAAGAGAAAATAATTTTTAAAAGTGTAATAAGATATTAACATTTGGGTGATCTAGGGAAAACGGTGTAAAGGATGTTATGGACTGAATGTTTGTGTTTCTTCCAAAATTCATATACTGAAATCCTACCCTCTAATGTGATGGTGTTAGGAAGTAGGGGTCTTTGGGAGGTAATTAGGATTAACACATGGGATCAAGAGGGTAGAACCCTCATGAATGGGATTAGTGCCCTTATAAAAATCATGAGACAGCCCACTTGTTTTCCCTCTCCTTCAGCCATGTGAGGACACAGGGAGAAGTGGGCAGTCTGCAGCCCAGAAGGGGGCCCTCACTAGAACCCAGCCATGATGGCACTTGGCTCTTGGACTTACCAGTCTCCTGAGACGTAAGAAACATATTCATGCTGTTGATAAGTCCCCCCAATCTATGGTACTTTGTTATAACAGCCCAAAGTAAGGCACAGGGATTCTTTGCACTATTCCTGCAACTTCTCTCTAAATCTTTATGTTAAAATAAAAAGTTCAAAGAAAAAATAAAAACTTAATATAGTATGATTAAAGCCAGGTGAAGTTTGTAAGTGTGAATTGTCTAAGACTGCAAGAGAACTTGGGGAAAAGATGGCAGACAACTTGATGAAGTAATGGACCTATAAATGATTTATCCTTATTTGTATTACTTTATACAGCTGTTTGTATAATAAATTAAAAGGGCATCATGGTAGAGGGAAACAATGACCAGAGTTTCACTAGATAGAGAAAGCAGAGAAAAATATTAGAGAAAATCATTTAGCGTGTGTAATACTAATTTTAAAAAATCTGGCATTACACGGCATTTACTATGCTTTACACACTGTTCTAAGTACTTAATTCATATTAGCACACTGACCACCACAAGCACCCAGTGTGATAGGTGTTACTATAACCACTCCCATTTCATAGATGAGAAGACTGGAGCACAGAGTAATTAAGGAACTTCCTCAAGTCACATGGTTAACAAGTGGCAGAGCGAGGATTTGAACCCAGGCAATCTGGATGTAGAAGGATGTAGAAGTCTGTGCCCATAGTCATTATTTTATTATTAACTTTTAGGCTCGCAAAATGTATTATGGGAGAGAAGGGCCAGATTCTCCTCAGCCACTTCCTGTCCCACTTTTTACAATGAACTGATTATAAAATTTGCAGAGAGATCCAAATTGCTGGACAATATACTCCATGAGGACAAAGAAGGTTCAAGCTTTTGTGTAGCCCAGTATCTAACAAAATAACAATGCCCATGGTTGGAACCATGAGGTAGATTATGACAGCAGAAGGGAGGCAACATTTTCTGAGCCCTCACTGTGTCCCACACATGCTCTGAGTATTCCGCATGCTTTAAGTCATGAACTCTCTCTCTCAATAACTAGGAGGTAGATATACTATTACCCACACATGACAGATGAGAAGTGCCCAGCATGTAGCAGAGCTGGGTCTTGAACTCTGTAATCTCATCCTAGGGCTTGGACACCTACCTACGAGGCTAGCATATAAGGAGTGTGACATGGAGAGACATGAGAGCTGGCCTTCTGCTAATTATTGGGTGACCTCTCTTCTATGTCCTATTTGCCCAGGGATAATTGAGGTGTTGAACTATACGATCTTTGGGTTCTCTCCAACACTTTGCCTCTATGCCTCTTTCAGAGATGTCCACTATCACATTAATATGAAAAGTTCTGGCTAAAGCAGGTCTGTCTTGAACACCTTGCAAGAGAGAACAGTTACTGAATGACCAAAGGAACCACCACAGAAGATGGCAGCTAAATGGACCCTGGTGCTTGTTATAATCAAGACCATAGAACCACAGATGCTTAGAGCTACAGGGATCATGCAATCAGTTGTCTCAAAACAGGAATATTTGAGAGTGAAAGGGGATACTTAATAATTATGTAAGGACAAGTAGAGAAATTGGGGCCATTCAGGACAAACCGAAACATCGTCACCACACTAAAAGCTAAAGGGCACCTGACACACTCAGGGAGCCAACTCCACATGCGCTGTAAGCTATTTGAAGTGCAGCAGATATAACAGTTTATTTGACCTTCACAATCGCTCTGTAAGGTAGTATTTTTCTTCCTCTTTACAAGTAAGGAAACTGAAGTTCAGAGAGGTCAAAGAATATACTATTTGCTTCCAAGAAGCAGGCTCTTTCCAGTGGGTCAGACTGGGAGGGCCTCTAGGGTACATTAGGCCAGTGATACAGAACTGGGCACACTCAATAGAAACAAGAGATGAAGTAGCAACAAGCATCTAAGTTATATATAAGAGTTTTAAAAGCCTAATAGAATGAGAGAAGGTATTTGCAAACAATGCAACCGACAAGGGATTAATTTCCAAAACATATAAACAGCTCATAGAGCTCAATATCAAAGAAACAAACAAACAGCCCCGTCAAAAAATGGGCAGAAGATCTAAATAGACATTTCTCTAAAGAAGACATACAGGGTCTCCCCTGGCGGTCCAGTGGTTAAGATTCCGCGCTTCCACTGCAGGGGGCATGGGTTCGATCCCTGGTCAGGGAATTAAGATCCCACATGCCGTGCAGTGTGGCCAAAAAAAAAAAAAGAAAAAAGAAGAAGACATACACCTGACCAGTAGGCATATGAAAAGATGGTCAACATCACTAATTATTAGAGAAATGCAAATCAAAACCACAGTGAGGTAATACCTCATACTGGTCAGAATGGCCATCATCAAAAAGTCTACAAATAATAAATGGTGTGGCGAAAAGGGAACCCACCTACACTGTTGGTAGGAATGTAAACTGGTACAGCCACTATGGAAAACAGTTTGGAGGTTCCTTAAAGAACTAAAAATAGAGTTATCATACAATTCAACAATCCCACTCCTGGGCATATATCTGGAGAAAACTCTAATTAGAAAAGATACATGCACCCCAATTTTCATAGCAGCACTATTTACAATAGCCGAGACATGGAAACAAATGTCTAAGTGTCCATTGACAGATGAATGAATAAAGAAGGTGTGGTATATATATACAATGAAATATTACCCAGCCATAAAAAGAATGAAATAATGCTATTTGCAGCAACATATATGGACCTAGAGATTATCATACTAGGTGAAGTAAGTCAGACAGAGAAAGACAAATATCGTGATATCACTTATATGTGGAATCTTAAAAAAATGATAGAAATGAACTTATACTCAAAACAGAAATAGACTCACAGACACCAAAAACAAATATATGGTTACCAAAGGGGAAAAGGGGTAGGGGAGGGATAAATTACCAGTTTGGAATTAAAATATACACACTACTATATATAAAATAGATAACCAAGGACCTATTGTAGAGCACAGGGAACTATACTCAATATCTTGTGATAAATTATAATGGAAAAGAATCTGAAAAATAGTGTGTGTGTATATATATGTATATATATATATATGTATATGTATAACTGAATCACTTTGATGTGTACCTGAAACTTTGTAAATCAACTATATTTCAATTCAAAAAATTAACTTAAATTAAAGCCTAACAGAAAATATATTCTTAAGTGGAAAGAAACTATCCTATTGTGATCATTGCTACTGAAATTAGCACATTGCTTTGATTTTGGCCAGAATGCTATCAGTTTAATGTGATCACACTACTTTGTTCATTCTTGTTAGAGGCTCTAGATGGAAGATGTATATATACATTTTCTGTGGTTATTAAAAATGGGAAAGCCACTTGATCATGATGTAATTTACTGAATCAGTGGGGACAGGCTAGATTACACTATGACAACAAACGACTTCAAAATCTCAGTGCTGGGCTTCCCTGGTGGCGCAGTGGTTGAGAGTCCACCTGCCGATGTAGGGGACGCGGGTTCGTGCCCCGGTCCGGGAAGATCCCACATGCCATGGAGCAGCTGGGCCCGTGAGCCATGGCCGCTGAGCCTGCGCGTCTGGAGCCTGTGCTCCACAACGGGAGAGGCCGCAACAGTGAGAGGCCCGCGTACCGCAAAAAAAAAAAAAAAAAATCTCAGTGCTTTAGAGCAACAAAGATGTGCCTCTGCTTCTACTGCATGTCTGCTGAGCCAGCTAAGGCTCTGCGTCACTGCCCTCCCTCTAGGACCCAGAATGACCAGGCAGCCCCCATCTAGAACATTGCCTTCTTCCTGTGGACAGCTATAGAACACTTGAGGATCTTGCACCGGAGACAAAATGTTTAACTTTCTGCTCACAGTTTGTGGACCAGAACATGGCTGGTGGCCTAGCAATAGCCATGAGGGGACTTGGCAGACCCAGGCACCATGTGTCTGAAAGAGGTGGGCACTTGAATAGTTGGTGAAGAGTACGAATGACTACCAAGCTTAAGGAAGTTTTGTAGACTCTAATCCCAACTCTAATTTGTAGCAAATATCTACTAAACACTGGTTTTGTGCCAGGCACTGAAGATAAGACATGGCCCTTAGTTTTTTATATCAGGGTGTTTGAGATCAATTATTATACCAAATGATGTCTTTGGTGACAGAAAGTTTTAAAAACTCAGCTCCAGACCAGCTTCTTTTGCAGAGGGAAATACTAAAGCCCAGAGATGTGCCCAAGATGACCCAGCTGGAAGACTGGTTTCCAAACCCCAGCACTCCATTAAAGCAAGCGGGAGAAAGAAGGTTTACAAACATCTCTGTGTTTAGAAGCCTCTCTTGAAAGTTGCATAAGGGGGCTGGGGTTTTCTGTTTATTCAGAATTGCCAAGGAATGTAGACAAAGCAGCCACTCTGAGGGGTATAACAGAGGCCAGGAAGGCCATGAAACATAAATAGGGACATGAAAGCTGGGATCAGCTGCTATGACCTGGCACCAGGCCACACGCCAGGCTCTTGAGAGAGTCACCTGTGCTGATACTTAGCTGTGTGGGATGGATGATTCCCCAATCTGCAGGAGTAGAGACTTCGCATGAAACAGCCTCAGTTATGTGGTTAAAAAAATGAGGTGTTCATTCAAAGTGTCTGAAAACAAGACTGGCACATACCAACTTATATGATGCTTTCTTTGCCCCCATGAAACATCTGTGGAGGAGAGCAATGGACTGGACATCTCCCCAGGGGCAGCATGGGGTGGGCAAAAGAGCTTTGGACTTCATCAGGTTTGCCTTGAATCTCAGTTCTCTCACTTACTTGTGCAATTTCCATTACCATTCTCTATTTCAGATCTCTCATCTGTTAAATAGGAATTATAGTACCTAGCATTGTGGGCTTCCAAGACAAATTATGTGGGAGGAATTGTACAATGCCCCTGCCACTTGCCAAGTATTAGTTCTGGTACTCAGTGAGCCCAAAAGGAACGTTAGTTTCCATTACCCTTCACTTCGGTAGCTCAACCGAACTTGTGGTCATAATTTTCTGGACCAAAAATTTGATTTGTTTATGTACCCAATATTGTATTATGCTAGGCTGTGGTAACAAAGAGACAAAATTTCAGTGGCTTAACACAATCAAAATGTATTTCTTGCTCACTTAACAGTCCTGAGTGTGTGTTGGCAGGGTCACTCTCCTCCATACTGATAGAGGCTTGAAATATTTACTTTGTGGCTTCCAAGGTTACCCTAGGTGTCAACATCTCAGTGGGCTGGAAGAGAGAATGAGCGTGGAGAAGCAAATGTGGGAAGTTGATGGGGGTCAGGGCTGCTGGCGGAGCCATCACTGGGCTCACAGCCCCTGGGAGAGAACTCTGACATGTGGTCACACCTAATGTAAGTGCGATTAGGAAACCTCAACTAGCTGTATGCTAAAAGGGAGAAAGGATTTTTGTGGACAGTTTTCAATCCTGACTATCAATTAAGAGCAAACTGTGTTCCCCTTATAGCTTTTACCTCCAGCCAGGCACATAGAGAAAGATGAGATAGACTTGCCCTGGGAGAAACCAGAGGCGCAAAGGTAGATTTGATCTGAGCCTTGAATTTTAAAAGAAAGTACTAAACTATGGTTCTAATTATGCTGTTAAACAACATTTATTTAACTTTTACTAGACATCACACGCTGGGGATACAAAGACAGAAAAAGACATAAGTGATGTGAGCTGGAAGGATCAGAAAATAATGATAGGTTAGCTAGAAAAGTATGCAGAAATCCAACTATTTTATTAAATCATGGTTAACAACAAATGAAACCAGACTTGTCTAACAAATTTTCCATCAGCAAACACTGTTATGTGTAAAAATATCACCTATGTTGTTTTTTGACACCCCAGCATTTAGTAGAACTGCCTAAAAGATTGTACATTGGATGTTAAATCTAAGTTAATTTTTTTCTTACTCTTGAAAGGAGCACTTTGTAGTGAAAGCAGTTATTAACAAGTTTTGCTTTCAACCGGCTAAAATTTTTAAATATCTTTCTCTAGACTGTTGTCTGCCACACTCTATTGTCCTAATTATACTGTTTTCTGCCTTGTACTTATGTCTGAGACAGTAACTTTTTGAAAAAAATTCAAAGACCCTACAGTTGAAAGAAAGAAAGAAAGAAAGAAAGAAAGAAAGAAAGAAAGGAAGGAAGGAAGGAAGAAAGGGAGGGAGGGAGGGAGGGAGGGAGGGAGAAAGAAAGAAAGAAAGAAAGAAAGAAAGAAAGAAAGAAAGAAAGAAAGAAAGAAAGAAAGAAAGAAAGAAAGAAAGAAAGAAAGAAAGAAAGAAAGAAAAGAAAGAAAGAAAGAAAGAGAAAGGAAGGAAGGAAGGAAGGAAGGAAGAAAGAAAGAAAGAAAGGGAAAGTTGAGCTGGACTGGGAGCAAGAATGAAGAAAAGGAAATACTTTGTCTTAAGATAACTCTATGGGGCTTCCCTGGTGGCGCAGTGGTTGAGAGTCCGCCACCAATGCAGGGGACATGGGTTCGTGCCCCAGTCCAGGAAGATCACACATGCCGCAGAGCGGCTGGCCCCGTGAGCCATGGCCACTGATCCTGCGCGTCCAGAGCCTGTGTTCCACGACGGGAGAGGCCACAACAGTGAGAGGCCCGTGTAACCGAAAAAAAAAAAAAAAAGATAACTCTATGAAGTAGGTTTATCATCACCCATTTCATAGGAAAAGAATTTAATGATGATGATTATAGTGATAGCAGACTCTTACTTAGCATTAACTATACACTGAGCACAGTTCTAAGTGGTATATGTGTGGATATATTTATATAAATGTATATATAATAAATAAGTGATAAAAATAAATATATCTCTACATATATGTATATATATACTTATCACCTATTTAATGTACATATACACATATTAAATGTATATATTTAATATATTTTATTGTTACCTTTATTCATTATTAATACATCTTATTTAATCCTTGCAACAAGCAATGGGAGAGGTGCTATTGTTACCCCCATCCTAAGTATAGAGAATCTGAGACTGAGCGAGCTCAGTAACATGTTCAAAGTCAGAGAGCCCACTGGCAGTTGGGATTTGAAACCAGACACTCTGGTCCATGCTCTAATCATCATGCATACTGCCTCAAAGAGATCAAAATAGTTAAGTACATTCTCGAGGTTCCACTGTGAGACAGTAGCAGATACAGGACTGAATTCTGGTGTGTCTGGCTATGAAGCACCATTTTCTTTTCTGCTCCACACTGTCTGTCAGTAGGATCAAGGGATGAAGTGAAGCTGGGAAAGGATATTTTCAGCGAGGGGTCAACACAAGCAATCACCAAAAGAAGGCAGAAAACATCCTGAGAACAAACACCCTTGCATTTTCTGACCACCAGTGCCTAAATGCTAGTAGCTAATTTTGCAACTCAGGGGAAATTCTTCCTTCCTTACACAGGTCACAACACCTGGTCCAAGATATATACATACCACCAACGTGTTTGTTCATGTGGAGAAAGGCTCTTCTCAAGTCGGGGCCTGAGTTGTCATGGCAACAAGGAAAGCCTTGAGAAACATCAAGAGGCCAAGAAAGGGGTGACTGGTTGTGAAAGCAAGCAGCCCAGAGCAATCCTGGTACCGCCGTGGACCCCAAGAACATCTGAGCCAGAAGGGGTCCTACATCTTCCAAAAAAAAAGAGTCCCCAAGAGTAAGATATGATCCTCACTTTCAGGTGAGGAAATCTGAGGTCCAGATATAGGATGCAACTTGCTTAAGATGGAACTATGATTCAGGCCTAGAACTAATCCCAGGGCCTTGGTTCTTAGCTGCAAAGCCATATTCCCTAAGGACTGTAACTTGCCCAACAAGCACACAGCTATCCAAATGACAGATCCAGAACAAGTCCTGTCCCCTCTGTCCTCCAAGGACCTTTGATTTCCCCAGCTATCAAATAGCAAGACGATCACCCACCTAGAGATCAGCTATGTATTTCATCAGCACCTCTTAACATTCTGCCCTCCATTGCCCTGGAATGGATCTTTTTCAAGCTTCCCTTCCACAGCTCAACAAATAAGCAAACAAAAATAAAAAGCTTTGCTTTCCATGAAAAGGCAGTGTAAACACCTGGCAGGTTTCCTGGGTCTCGGCTTCCTCTGGCCAGACCTAAGTGCATAACGTGAGTGTATTTGGGTTTCAACAGAAGAGGCCTTGCTAGACATTATTCACCCCGCTGCAAAAGTAAACCAGCCTAAAAACTTAGTGAAGGAAATATAAGTGCTCTTGTTTGTTGACCAAAAACTAAACAAACCATTTGAGGTTTGGGGTTCAAAAATCTTTCAAAAATGCGATTTCCACATATTCAGTTGGGATATGGGTGAGTATATGTGGGTGTTTGCTTAAATCTTGTTTGGAAGAAGATAGAGAAGAAATATAAATACGTGCAAATAACTTAAATCAATCCAAGGAGAAAACCATTCTTTTTTCAGTGTTATGAAATGGGCCAAACTGGATCTCAAATATGGACCAGCCTTTGACAAAACCATCCAGTTGGTTAAGCTTTCTCGACCATCTGGGTAACTTGGCGAATCACTTAGGCTCTCTGGAATTTAATTCCTCATCTGTAAAATGAGGATAATATTAGCATGGTGTCAAATCGGCTGTGATAAGGATGGATTTAGAAAATGACATGAAAGCCTTATAAACTGTAGAGTCCTGTGCCTAGGTGAGAGGTTGTGTGTACTCCTGTCTCCTCTGGCAGGCACAGGTCCCATTGTGGCACCCTCTCCTCCATGACCCACCACCCAAGCTGGCCTCATACTGATCCTTGACTACTCAAGGGCCCCAGGAAGACCTCTTCTCCATAGACCTCCCCTCCCCCTACAAATGCCAGAAATGTTGCAATATGTAGGTGTCAGGTGAATTTGGTTGTGGATGGGAGGAAAAAGAAAACTGAGATCTCTAGATTCAAGAAAGTATAAGTTAATTAGCCACTCATAGTCACAGTACTAACTAGGTTTTCCTCCCCGCAAGAGGGAAAGCAGGAGAGGAAGGCCTTTCTAAGTAGCAGAGCAGAACATTCATCTTTCTGGAGGGCATGGAAAGAGGAAATATGTAGCAGACAGGTGTAAATGGATAGCACAGGTAGCATGGGCAAGGGGGAGGAGTAGTGTAAGCAAGACTGAGAGAGACTTGATCAGCACTGGGTTTTCTAATAGCAGCCACCTGAACCCATGCCTCAAGAAGCATTACCTAATAAATACTCAAATACATGAATGAATGAATAACTTTAAATGAAACAATATAAGAAAAGTTCTGCTCTAGTAAACTGATCCAGAATGTTCTAATCCAAAAATGAGGGAGGAGTTTATTTTAGTTTCAGCTAGCCTATCAGTTTTATGTTTTATGGCTTTATTTGATTTTATTTTGATTTGCATATGAGGGAGGGACATCATAGTCCTTTCAGTGCTTCAGATATCTAGTGACCCTGATCCTGATCCAGGAGGCACTGGGATACTGAGTGTCAACAAGAGCTCCTAAGAGAACGTCAAATCACACCCCTACAGTCCTACTGCCTGATATGCCAACAGCACAGAGGCACTGATTGTAAGAAATGGCATGCTTTAGCGGGAATATGGGGCAAACAGCAGTGGGGACCCTGTAGAAGGGACCAATATTCAAGTCATGAGGACAGGCAGGGCTAGCGGATGAAGCACATTTCTGGGGAACAGTAAGAACCAAAAGGAACAGGACAGAGGTTGATCTTAGGAGCCCAGGTTGGAGAAGGTAGCAGCTCCAGAAAGAACAGAATCAGCCAGAAGGTTGGCAAAAACACAGAAGGAAAGATATTCTGGATGCAGACTGGCAAGAAACAGAAACAACAGTGTCAAGCTTGGCTGGGATTGTGGGTGGTATTTCCCCATCCCTCCATTAGGCCCTGAGTGGATGGAGAAACCCTGATTATCCATATCTCAGAGCCCTCTGATCAGGGAAACTGAGGCACTGTCCTGGTGTATGGGGGTCTTTTGTCATTAAACTTGAGGGGAGGAGGGAGTGGCAGTTACACAGAAAGGACCTAGAATAGGAAAGATCAGATAAATACACACCAGTTAAAAAACAGTGGCAGAGAATAAAAGAGTAGGAGACAAGGCCAAATAGATAGATGTTGGAATGGATAGGAGAAAGAGGCCAAAGGTAAGGACAAAATAAGAGGTTTCACGATCCTTTTTCAAGGACACATGCTATTTAGTGTGGGTTAGACTAGTTTTAATGCCCAGGTCAGTGTGAATACCAAGCAAATATTGTGATAAAAGCAAGCCCAGACCACCTAAGCATGGCCTGCCACCTGATATCATTGCTGAAATTCTCTAAGAGGCAACCACATGTGGATCTGACATCTGAGATGGGGAATGGAGATGGGAGTAGATGATAGATGAAAAAAAAAATGTTGTTTTAACAGGTAGAGCAAGAATTCCTCCAAGGGAGAATCTTTCTTTGTTTATTAAAAAATTTTAAAGCAGCTTGAAATGAAAGTACCATTCTAGGGAATGCATAAGCAGAAGCTAAGGCATGAAAAGAGAGAAATAATGTACACTGCATCCAAAATTAATAGGAGTTTGGGGGTATAGGAAAGAGAGAAAATTTGTAAAAAGGAGGGGAAATGGAGAGAAATTAGTTAGTGAAATGGCATGAGACTAGGTCGCTGTACAGAATGAAGAGAACAGTGGAAACTCCCCAAGGCCAAGGTTGCCAAAAAACATTCAAGAACAATGAGACCTTGTGTCAGTTAGATATTGCTGCATAACAAGTGATTCCAAAACACAAAACAACAAGTAATTATTAACCCACATCTGTGAGTTAGCTGAAAGTCTAGGCTGAGTGTGGCTCCAGGCCATGTGTTTATTTCAGGCAATAGCAAAATTACAATAACAGAATTACAAGGGCCAGATCCCTTCTCACAAGTATATTTCAAGCCTCTGCTCATGTTACCTCTGATAGCATTCTGTTGGCTGAAGCAAGTCACATGACCAAGCCTATTGTCAATGGAGTAGAGAGGTAAACTCCTCTGATGGAGGAGGAGGTAGTAGTAGGAAGTAGATATTTTCTAAACAATGATCTAATCTACTAAAAGCCTCACGCTTAATTTGAAATTGTTTTCACTGCTGCAGTATTAATTCCTTCTTAGAACCCTCTGCTAATCTTCAATAAATGTCCCATAAATTCAAATTGTTTGAGCTGATTTTGTACAGAAATCAAGGCAAAGGAGCAATATGATGTAGAACAGAGAATGTAGATGGAAATAGTGAGGTGATTCATAAGAGAAAAAACAGTGTCAAAGATGGTCACAATCACCTAAGCCTCCTGAAAGTTAGAGGCATCTTGAGAAAGGCAGGGAAGTAAGGATTGGAACCAATCTTCTTTACATCTCGAGAGCTCAACTGTCAACTATGTTACCTAAGAGGTTACTAATGGCATCGGTGAATGAGGCTAGATGGCAATTCATTGCTGGCAGGAAGCTATGGCTCGACAGGAAAAACTATAGAAGCCTTGGGGCTCATTCTGAAGAGCTGGGGCGAAAGCACCAACTAGGTCAAGACAGGAAAAAGAGAGGGACCCAAAGTTTCTTGAGTACAGGGTAAGGTGTTGTTCTTCAGAATAAGATTAAAAGACCAAGTCTTTAGAAATGAAATATACAGTCACTGCAGAACTATTAAGTAGGCTAAGTTGAAGCTTAATTAGGGCACTTCAGATCACCCCTGAAATGGACAACATCGAGTATTGACCTTCACCAAGATAGAGAAGGCTTGAATGACCATGTTGAAAACTTGCTCAATATCAGGAACTGGATACACTACTTTATCATCCGATTTAATTCTCACAAGACCTCTTCTCCCCAAAGGTAGGAATGATTATTCCCACTTCATGGACAAGGGAATAGGATCAGAGTGGCTGGCTTTTTTCTAATGGAAAGGCCAGGTTAAACATGCAAGATGGTAGTGAAGCCACTCAGCTGTAGCCAGAAGAGGAACATGGGAGCAGAGGAGTCCATGGATTGCCACATACAGGACCTTTGTTGGGTGGATTTATGAGAATTCTCTTCATGCTATTAGAGCTTGAAAGGAAAGAAAAAGCCTAGATGAGCTTTTATGATTATGAGTCATGTGACATTCTACATCCTCAAAGCCTTTACAGTTGCAAAGCAGATAAAGTCTGATCCCTTTGGCCTGAATGAAGAAAACATATCTCAAGTTATGCATTAAACTCACCCTCCATCCATCTTGACAGATTCCTCATCTACTCTATCACCACAGCCAGAAAAGGAAAAAAGAGCTGGGGCAGGGGAGAGCTCTAACATTTAATAAATGCTCTTTTGTGCCATCTATGTATAAGTCCATAGATTTTAAAATGCCAAATGATAAAGATTATATGAGCACCTCTATAGCATGATGCTACTATGGGCTGGTAAATTTAGGAAGAAAGGTAAAGTCACATAAAAATTATTTTGTTGGCTTTTAATACACTTACCTATGCTTAGGATCCCTAGATAACCATCTTCCATAAGTTAAATGAACATTTATTGACACCAAAAAACAAAAAAAATCAAATAAACCCTCAAAATGGTCCTAACTACTTGATTATCCAGTCTTTGTTTGCCTTCAATATGGCCTGTAATTAATGCAATTAATGATGACATATAGAAATATTTTTAAAAAGACAACTTTCTCAATATTATGAAATAGCATCTTTCTGTCCATACAGCTGGAGCTCAAGCTTCATGGCCCTTCTCATAAGTTTGTTTCAAAATTGCCTGGAGAAAGCCAGTAATTGAACATTTTTAGAGAAGGTGAGCTGTGCAGTTTGCTTTTACATTCACTACACACTGTCCATTTGCCTTTTGGAAGTCTTCAGATATGCCTCCAAATTTCTGTGGCAAATCTTTTCTGGTCTCAGTTTTCAATAAGTTCAGTAGTCCATAACACTGAGGCTTCATGGGTGCCAAAAACTGTCTGCAGCTAAAACAAACAAATAAATGAGCAAAAACAATTTATGGGATTTTTGTTAAGAAGAATTGCTCCCAAAAAGCAGAACATACATTCCTCCTTTACCATGATTCTCCTTAATGTGTTCTCTCTCCTGCTTTCCTTAGAGAACTCATTTGATGTCGTTTATCAAGATAACAGGAAAAGCTCAGAAGGGAGATCATATTCAAACTTGTTGAAGATGAAATGCATTTCTCCAACAAGACTTCCATTTTTTTATCCTGGATTCCTTCTCATTGCTCAAGTGCCAATAGCATTGGTAGCTACTGCTTGTGTGTTTCAGAATCTAACAGAAACTGTTTTTATGGCAGTAGTTTGGTCTTATCCTGATCTGTTACTTGCCAAGAGCTATTCACGGAGACTTATCAAGCTTAACTTCAAGAAAAATGCCTGCCTAGTAAAAGAATATTATTGGGGATGTTATCAAGGCAAAGATCTAAGAATTCCTTATTCCACTTTACCATTCACTTGGTATTGCTCATATTAATGAAGAAATAAAATTATAGGTATTCAATGCTTTCCTCCCTTGGACAAGTACTTTGCTTTATAAATGTCAAATATCTCAATGGATAAATACCATGTCCACTTGTAAATGTATGTTTTTAGCCCCACTTTTTAGAGGCTTCTTGGACTTTGCTAACTCAGGAATATAATGCCAGCCTTCCTCTCCTCTACTAAGTATCTAAGTTCTCCTCTCTCCTTCCTCTATACCACTAGACCCTGTACTACCAGACAGCACAAGGAGGAGAGCTTAGGTTGAACTTGTATGTTACTGAAAGTCTGTGAGTTTGATATATTAAAGAACTGGGGTGAGCGTTTTTGGCTAGTGATTAGTGAAGAGCCCCCTCCTTCCTTTCTGCATTGCAGTGTTTGATACAAAAGCATCATGTTAATTGTGAGTCTGTATCAGAATTTCTACTACACCAACCTTCTACCAGGCAGAAATCAGATGCCGCTAGTTTCCTTCCTCCATCCCTCCCATTTGCTCTTCATTCATTCATTATTAGTTTGGAAAACCTAGCACAGATTCACCAAATGGGACAAAATATGTGAAAGCAAAGACATAGAAGAGTCTCGACCAAACCATGTTTAATTTAACCACCCCCAAATCACCTTCACAGCAGACCACAATATGAGAAATTTGATTTGTTTGTTTGTCTTTGTTTTCCTATCAAGAAGCCTATGTGATTGATCAGATTTCACTAAGAAAGTCTATCTTCTTAGAGTCTAAATTCCCTGGTGCCCTAAATTGTCCTTTGCGTTATCTCTCAATTTTATTTTTAAAAGGAAACACTTCTACAAGTCCACAGGGCTTTGACACTGCAATGGATTAGAGGGTAAAGGAACCCATAGGCTGAGACCATGTTTTTGAAACAGGATGGAGGATGGTGATGGGGTTGGGTAATGGAAGCTATTTATTTACCACCAGCTGCCTCCAGCTGTGACACCCTGCTAGGTTACGGAATAAAGCACAGTAAATAAACACCCTGAGGAGACACACTGAAGTACAGCACACATGGAAATCCATCTACTCACAAATCCTGGAAAAATATGTACTCAGTGATCGAGCCTGTCCAAAATAAACCATCCCAAGCCAACGATTTGGAATGATTTCCATGTTGCTACCCGAGAACATTCTCAGGTCACTCTGAAGAGTGACTCTGTCCTTCACCTCTCCTTACAGGGCTGACTCCTATTCATCCTTCAAGACTCAGCAAAGGCATCACCTCCTTGAGGATGTCCTCCCACCAAGTTGCTTCCTCAGAACTTCCACAGACCCCAGGTTTCTCCCATCACATCCATCACGTTATACTGAAGTGATGTACATGGTCTCTGTATCTCCCACTAGACTGTAGGAAACATTGGAGTCATGGACCACATTCTAATCATCTTCATATCCCTAGGACTTAGTACAATAGCTGTTTGTAGCTGTTCAGAAAATGTTTAGCTGAGTGCATTCTCCTTGGAAGCTTCATAATTTGTTAGTCCTTAATTAAAAAAAAAAAAGGAAAAATGCTGGAAGGGATCCTAAGCATTAGCTGGAGTCCATGGACCAAACACACAAAATACCACTAACTTTATCCTGCTCATTCCTACTTCTTAGCACAGTGATTGTACCCAGTTTCTGCCTTCTCTATTCTTCCTTTTATCTCCCCTCCCCCTGGGCCCCCTGAAGAAAATGTAAATAACTTGGCAGTCCATAGTCACCCACCTCTTCATTTTACAAATGAGTAAACTGAGTCTCAGGACAGCCTAACTCCCATTTCCACCTTTAGTTCTCCTTCTCTCTGCCCATTTAATTCTTTTTATTTTTTTTTATTTTTTATTTTATTTTATTTTTTTAACGGTACGCGGGCCTCTCACTGTTGTGGCCTCTCCTGTTGCGGAGCACAGGCTCTGGACGCGCAGGCTCAGCGGCCATGGCTCATGGGCCCAGCCGCTCCGTGGCATGTGGGATCTTCCCTGACCGGGGCACGAACCTGTGTCCCCTGCATCGGCAGGCGGACTCTCAGCCACTGCGCCACCAGGGAAGCCCTGCCCATTTAATTCTTACCTCTATGAGAGCTCACACTTAATCCTCCCTCCATGGAGAGCTCACCCCACCCTTCACTCCATCCCACACACAATGAGGAATGTGGATCTAGATCCTGATATTCTAAGATGTTGTGTTGGCCCACCCTCCTAATAGATAAAGCTCTCAGAGAAGTTCAAATGTAAAGTGAATATGATTCTGACACTTTCTGGATTATATCTCTTCTCTTGTGGCTTATAAATCAGGTTAAAAGAGAACTGCCCCTCCCACCCCACTCTGAAGTGACTGAAATAAACTTATAGGGAATACATACTTTCCAGTAATAATAAAAGATTAGCAATAATGTCACCTTTGTTAAACACCTACTAAGCACTCTGCATTTTGCTGGATGCTTTGCGTCCATGGTCTCATTTCCTTACCATAAAAACTCTACAAGGCAGATACTATCCCCATTTTATAGATGAGAAATCTGAGGCTCAAAGGGGTTAAATAGCATGCCCCAAATTCACAACTGGCTTACTGGTTCCAAAGCACACATTTTCTCTATCACTCAATAGTGAAGACATTTAAGTGAAGAGAAAGCCTGTTTTGATGCAGCATCTAATTTCTGTAACCCTTTCTAGAAGATATCTTATTTCCTCCTCTGCCCCTCTAAAAATGTGTCTAGGAAAAGCTGGTTACTGAAAAGGTAAAGTGCCCCAAACCACAGAAACCACAGAGCTGAAGCCAAGGATCAAAAAACAGGAGCTTGTTCAAGAAATAGAACCCAGTAAGATGGGAAGAAATTGCAAGGACCGTCACTCCATCTCATTCTACGAACCCAGAGAGCATGGTTCCCTCCTAGTTGTAAAGCTTTGAATGCGCTTCTTCCCAGCGCTTCAGCTCTTGCCCAACAGCATCTGAAAAGCACCACTAAACACCTGCCATAGTGCTCTCATCGGACCTTGAAGGATTGCCCTGCGGGCTCTGCAATTGTTACTGAAACTGTGGAAGCTCTGAAACTTCCTGGAAATTGCAGGTTCAGCCATAATGAAGTGATCACTTTAGCCAAACCAAATTAATTTCCCAAACAGTATTCCCACTAACCCCAAACAGTATTCCCGCTAACCCGAAACTCTCCAGACTTTAAAGCAGAGAATAATAAAGGCCCTACAAGGCCACTTTGTTCTTTCCCAAACATTTTCTCTTCCTGAAGTCCAAATTCATGGTCAATTTTTATTCTTTGATTTTACTTTTTCAAAGACATAGTTTAGAATCAAATTGCTGGTTGATTCTGAAGCCAGAAGTCAGAGTTCAACAATGATTCAGCAAACAGAGTTATTCCAAGAACTTGATGCAAAGAGTATTGTGCCAGGTGACTTCTTAAACATTTATCCTCATAACAGCCTTATTGGGTACAATTATATCTCCACATTGTGAGTGACAGATCAAGTACACTGCCCAATGTCACTGAACGGAATGAGCAGAATTCGAACCCAGGTTTTGTTTTTTGTTTTTTTTGGTGGAGTGTTTTTTTGTTTGTTTTTATTTTTTTTTACTCAGTTTACTATTTCATAGCACTCTCCCCACATAAGGAAGCAGCGCTACAAAACAATGGGTAGTTGCAGGAAGTAGCAAGATGCACATCATGGGTATTGAGACATGAGACAGCTGAGGATGTGTGATTCAGTGCACTTTAAATAAGAAATTTCTGGTAAGTAACAGAAGAGGGGTCTGGACAGGAAGTCAGGGCCGGATCATTGAAAGCCATATTAAGGCACTTGGGCACTAGGCAATGCGGTAGGTTTGAATAGCTTTAAGTAATTAATTCATCATTCTTTCAACAAATATTTTATGTAGTACCAACTATGTGGTAAGCCCTGGGGACAAAACTGTAAACAGAACAGATGTTTCCTGTCCTCACTGGATACACAGTCCAACAGAGACGATGGGTCATTTCCACATAGAGTGGAAAGTACTCTGATAGGGGAAGAATAGGGTGTTAGAGAAGTACTAGAAGACCAATGAAGAGAAGGCTTCCCAGGGGAAATGATGCCTAAGTCAAGACTCGATGGAGGGGAAGTCTGGGGAAGGAGGTCGTCAAGGAGATTGTTAGAGTCAGTGGAAAGAGCATGAGCAAGGCTAGAGGTGAGAGAAAGGACACATGTTAGAATAACTGAAAGATGGTAGAGTGGCTGGTGAGCAAGGCTAGAGATGAGGCTGGAAGGGACAAGAATAAGAAGCCAGGGACTATTATGAGTAATTCTTATTTTAGAATTACCAAATCTGCATGTGGTGACAGCTGGACACATAAAGCCATTCAAAATAGATTCAAGACTCTCTGTCTTCAAAAACGTCATGAGGGTATGGTTCAAAAAACTGATGGGACCTCAGGAAGCAAATTTTGTCACCTCTTCCAACCAGTATGCTTTCAGCTTCAAGTAACAGAAATGCAAACTGGCTTAAATAATAAGGAAATGCAATATTTACATAAAAGTCTAAGGAGAGGGAGAGCATAGTACAACCAGAGGCTCAGTGATATAATTGGGAACTTTTTTTTTTTATATCTCCAGTCAGTCATCCCCAACATTGGCCTCATTCTAAACCTGGTCCCCCTCCCCTTGAAATTGTAAAATGGACGCCAATAGCGACTGGGGCTCTATACGTATTTGTTATCATCTATCAGGAGAGAGAGGGAAAATCCTTTTCCTCAAGTGGAACCTAAGTCCCTTCCTTTGTCTGATTATACCCACAAATCACTCCTGGATCACTGGTTATGGGGGAATGTCATGTGTTTATTGGTTTAGATTAATCAAGATCTACCTTTGAAACTGGGAATGGTGTCAACTTTCCCTGCATCTCATGGCAGTGGAGGATACTGATACATGAAAAAAAAAAATGATTGTGTTAGAAATGAAGAAGTTGAAGAATGGGAACAGAGTCTATCATACTCCACTTACAAATTGGGTATCTTTGTTTTTGAACAAGTGAACGCGGCCCTGATACCTTGTGTGCTCTGCTGGAGCAGAGGGGCCTCAGGTCAATCCCCCACCAATTATGCATTCAACAGCAACAACAGCAAACTGGTAACTCTTAGCCCCTAACCTGGTAACTTTAATTATATGGAAGTGATTGTGTGCCTAAAAACCCACACGCTGGACATAAGCAATTCTAGATAAAATACACGTTTTTTAAACTCGTCTTCATATTCACATATAGTTTTAAAAAGGATACTACCTAGGCCAAGACCTTTTTCTTTTTTCCTTCATAGAATAACGTTGAGGATCAATTTCTCTAGCTTAACATCACCAGCATTGGCAGCAGCTCCTATTTGGAGTATAAATGATGTCATCCGGTTGGCCTTTTCCCATCACAAACAGTAAATCTCTGAATCTGGAGAGATCTTTTATTTGGTTACACATATTGTACAGCATCAAGGGGTTAGAACCCATGTGCTGGAGATTATTAAAATCATCTGGAGGAGAATGCTTATTATTGGAAAGCTCAGAACTTACAACCCTTTCATGCCTGTATCTCCATCAACTCTTCTTTTGCTTCTGCCTTTTCAAAGTTACAGCCTGTGGGCTCATGATCCTTTGCAGACTAAAGTTTTGCTGGTGCATTATGTTTCTTCTCTAGAAAAAGATACCCCTAACATAAAGATAGAGAAAGGAAGACAGGATTAAAAGTCAGAAAACCAACCTCAGCTTGGCAACATGGCAAATATATAGCTTTGGGCAAGCAACAAACTCTCTTAGCTTAAGTTCCTCAGCTGTAAAATAGAGATGATGATAACCAGCTTCATAGCACTCTTTGAGAGGAATAGTAAACAATTACTGAATACTTGATTATCACTTTATAATTTGCTAAAATCTTTCAAGTACTTAGCATTAGACTTATCTGGTACAGGGAAGACACTCCATAGATGTTTGTTGAATGACTTGTAACTAGGTGGTAATGTGGTTCGATGGATTCTGAGTCATCAAGTCATTTCACATCTCTGAACTTAGTTTTATCCAGTTATATTGTGCATTCAATTTTTACCTTCCTTTTAGAGTTGTTGTCTAAAAGGATAAACAAAATAACATACATGAAGCATTCATACTGTGTCTGACACACCAGTGTGCTTGAGAAATAGAGGTTCCCTTTTCTCCAATCCCTTCCTCTCTCATGTTCCTCATTCCACAGAACTGGTAATAACACTAACATCCTACTTATTAAAGGACAGAGCTGTGGAGCAGAAAGTATAGCAAGGCCAGTCTTTGGTCTTGGCTTCCCAACTTCCCAGCTGTGTGAACTTTTGCAATCTCCTCAGGGTCTCTGTTCTCCCACCTGAAAATGAAGGAGCTGGCTGAAGTTCTTATGTTCTAACTCTGAAGTTCTCAAACTTCTAAAATTTATGGATCAAACAAACAAAAAAACAATCACAAACCAGAAGCCTAACATAGAATGGTCAAGTTTTTGATTTGATAAATAGATCCTTTTCAGAGAATTGCCACTTACCATTACAATCATTTCAAATAAAAGGGTAGAGAACATCAGAAAAGAAGGAAGAACAGAATTTCAGGATACAAGGCATTTCTTTAAATGGAATGAATTAACTTTATAAAAAATTGCTGCGTTATCTCATTGTCCTCATTTCTCTGTCATTTTTCCACAGACTGGTGAAAATTTGTCAGGAACAGCAAGAACCTTTAGGGTAGCATCGGGGAACCACTGGTCTGTATCACCTGGAAGGTTTCTTCTAGCATGAACATCCTGTGATTCTCTCATGATTCCACCATGGTGAGAAGCTATTGTGCTAAAACAATAGTTTATTTGGGTAAAATTAATCCAGAGAAGAAATAAATCCAATAACCTATTTTGTGGAGCTGAATCATTCTGAGTCTAAATAGAGAGTTTAATTTAGTCAAAACATTATAAGATATTATATGTGTATCCACAAATGAAAATGCCCCACAGGTCCTCAAGACACTTCCATGTCCCTAAGGCTAATCCTTCTGACTCAGGCTGCCTTCTCCACTGACTGCAAAATGATGATGAGCACACTTGCACCCACCTATATTAAAACAGGAGAGAGATGTGAGCAGACCAAAGATACCTAAAGTATTCCAACCTCAGGCACCACATGACCACCCTGAGGTCAGCTTTTCTAACACCTTTCATTCTCTTATCTCAGGCCAAAAAATATCTCTGAGCTCTACCATGATGCTCTCAAACCCCCTGCACCAATACTACAGTATTTTACGACTGAGAGTCTAAATAGAGACTGGCTCATTCATAGTCAGCACTCAGTAGGTTATCTGGTTTTGACTGAATTAGAAATAGACAAGCAGAAGAGAGAGAGGAGAAACTTATTCAGACGTTCTGTGGTTGAGGCTATGCCTCACCTCCCACAAGGAGAGAAAATCAAAACAAACACACAAACGGAACTGACTCTACCGCTACTTAGAACAATAGTACGTTTTTATAACTTTGATTCTAAGTCATCAAGGAAAGCTGAAACTTTAGTCTATAACCTTTTGATGTCGGTTACAGACTTTAGCCAAATTAGTTGAAATAGATGCTCAGAGAGGCACACTTCAGCTCTCAGGTAGGTGGATGCTAATTCTCCTATGATCCCAGATAAATGAAGTAGTAACAGCAAATAGCAACAACCAACCATGACTGGCTGTTGTATTATACGTTGCCTCTTATGAACTGCTCTTTACAGCCATTTTCTCATTTACTATTCAGATCAACCTTGTGAAGGAGAAATGGTAATTATTAGTATCCACTCATTTCTCCACATGAGGAAACTGATAAACTCAGTGTGGTTAAGTAGCCTGCCTGAGACAGTAGAGTTAGTAAGTGGCAGGCTATGCATACCCAGGGCTTCTGACTCTAAGCCCAGTGCTTTTCCTACCCTCTGCTCCTCTCTCATCCTTATAGCTATAACACTAAGAGTCCAAAGGAACTTCCTTCTGGTTCTCAAGCCCATGATAAATGCCACTTGCCCTGGGGAGGAAAATAAAGTCCATGCTCTTTGCTGGCCTATGTGCTAAGTCATTGGCGCCCAGAAATAACCTCCTGGAGACTACAGGCCTTGTATTTACCGCAAAGCAGTGGGTAAATAACTAGTTGGTGTTTTAGTGTTTTGTGGTCACTTAATCTGTTGTGTTCCTTCCCAAGACTCTGAAGGTTTCCTTTTTCAGTTAATTTTTATTTACGTTTGTGAGGTCTGTGTTGTTTGGGGTTTGGTTCATTGGATGTTTTTCTTGGAATGTGTTGCCATTGGCTTCAAGATGTTCCTGCTCTGCTATTTCATGGAATTTTCCCCAAGTGTGGATTGCTATGTATTTCTTCAGGGCAGTGAGCCAAGGCAGTGCTGGTATGTAATCTGTTTCTCTGGCCAGAGGACTTCTTGTCACCCATCCACATGGTGCTTGATTGTATTTCTCCACTGATAATTCCCCTCCCCTCTGTCAATATGCAGCGACCTTGGAGTCCAGCCATCTTGTGTGTTGTGCGTTATTGGCTCTGGATAAGACGAGCCCAGTTGCTTCTAATAGAGATTGTGTCAACTGATTCTCTTAGTTTGTCCTATCAGCCCAGAGTTGGAGAAGGACATACGTGCCAAATGTTATGAAAAGAGTAGAGAAGGCTCATAGGGTTAATGCTATAGACAAAGCCAGTGTGTGATTGAAAAGGTCCAGCCCTCCGCACAGCTCTGTGCCCCAGTAGGAGACAGATCCAGGAATGCCAGGTGCATTGCAAGCACTACATGCTCCAATGACCCTCAGCAAGTCTTTCTTCCTTTGTCTTTGACAAGCCCATAAATGATGTGCCAGAGAAAAATAAGAATTTGTTCCATATCAGAAAGTTTTGTCCTTTAGATATTTTCTTGTGGATAGAAAAAAAAAATGAGAAAGTTCATGTAGTGTTTGGTCATTAAAATGGTATGTTTCTCTCAAGGCTTTCAGCATAATTAAGACAAAAAGCACACATTGAGACAGAAAGTTGTCAGGGATAAATCCTTTCTTCGGCTGTTTTATTTATTGTACTTCACTTCATTGTTTTGTTTATGTGCTCTGCACCCCTACTCTTTCCACAAAGAATTTCGGAGAGCTTACAAAAAATATGTCAATACAAAATAAAATAAAATATCGCTAAATCATTAGAAGAAGCAGAGTGAATGGATAATATTAAAGAAATGCGTGAGATTAGTGTTTAGAATTTTATAACGAATACCCTTGTAAAATTGTTAAAAGCAATTAACAAAAATGACTCCCAAAGCCTACTGTTTATCATCTAAATTGTGCGGTGGCTCTCTAATCTGTCGCCCGAATTGGATGCATTTAAGAATCTGCACCCAATTTAATCTTAACTGGGAGGTCCAGGAGGCCTACTTCAGTCTCCATGCTGACTTCTCATGCTCTGACACACCTCTGAAGGCCAATAGTTTTCTTATTTGCAAGGAGATAAAAGGAGAACTACTATTCATTAGGTATCTAATACATACTAGGCATTGTTGTAGTAACTTGACATTTAATAATTCATCACATTCTCTCAACCATTCTGTGAGATAGGAATTATCTCTTTTGGACAGGTGACATAACCAAAGCTGAGTAACTTGCCCAAGTTCACCCAACTATCAGGGATAAAAGCAAAATAAATACAGGAATGTTTGACCTCATAGCCCATGTTCTCATTTCATTAAACGGCCCACCTGAAAGACAGGTAAAAAATTGTGGAATGTGCTTCCCCAGTTGGCAATTATTAAAATATTAAACAAAAATGGTTAATTCAAAGATTGCCCTCAAACTGTAGGTTGACAAGAAAATAACTACAAGTTAAAAGACGATTACAATGTCTGGTGGTTAAGGTCAGCAGGAAGGAATATCTATGGTTATATATGGGCACTGGCACTACCATGCAAATATCCTCCAACCAACCCAGAGAGAACATACCTCAAGCTCTTCCAAATTAGAGGCCATAACAAAACAGAAAGAGTAAGAAGCTATGGTCCTGATACAGAAGGAGCAGCCGCACTAATCAGGGAGAGAATGGCTACTGGTATTTGTTGGGTTGGCAAAGTCACTTTTAAGAACAAAAGAGATAGGAAAAATAACACTGCCATTTGTAATAATAGCAGCCACTTACTGGTGCCTGTTATGTGCCAAGCACACTCTATGTTTTATTGCTAATCTTCATAATGGGTGTCTCTGTATGCTGTTGATTCTTGTCCCCTTTTTTCAAATGAAGAAACAGAGGCTCAGAGAAGTTTTGTAGATGGCTGCGGCAAGACCACCAATAAGGGGCAGAGCCACGTTCTCAGACATACGAGAAACCCTCTTCTTACAACCATCAGGGTACTCAGCATACGAAGGGCCCCTTGGCTACTAGGGCCCACCCAAGGAGTAGAGGGTTATAAATAATAATTATAATATTAATAAATTATCTGCTTCAGGTTGAGTTTACCAGAAACCAGACTCTTAATTGAAAGTTAGCATACAAGATTTCCTTCAGGAGTACTTTTGGATTGACATTAGTTGAAGGGGTGGGAAAAGACACAGGGTGGGACAGAGTGAGAGGCTGAGCTGTGGTACACACCTAAGAAGGCCTCAACTGACCCCATGAAGAATTCTGGATTTGAGATGGCCTTTCAGAGCTACACCAGGTTGGGATGAGTTGGCCAGACCATTGATCAGTCATCGGAAACAGGTTGCCCCTTGAGAGGAGGAGTGACTTTGAGCAAAGCAGTTTTCTTCTTTCGCCAAAGACTGACACTGAGGGCTATCGTCAGTAGCACTCCCTGCAGCTGGGGAAGTAAGTCCATTCCTGAAAGGGGATATACATGGCCCATGGGAGCATCCACCCAATGTCCCTTTCTTTAAATGCCTAGCATAATAATACTCTAAGCACTGTAGCTTCATTTTCCAGATGGGTCAATTAAGGTGAGGTAACATGGAAGAGATCACATAGACAGTAGCAACTGAGCTGGCATTAGAACCCAAGCCTGGCTGAGTACAAAACCCATGTTCCTTCTCTACATTAAGTTAACTTTCTCAGGTACATTATAAATTTATGACAGCATGTATGTGGTAATCTTTTGAAGACCAGAAATACACACTCATAGAACTGAACTCCTTCCAGAACTGCACTCTCCCATCATCCCCCAAACAAACAATTCCCTCTGAGCCCACACACCCACTTGCTCTCATTTTCTACATGTTTACTTGGATGTAGTCACCAATTACATACTAAGCAGATGTCATCTGGACAAGAAGGCCTGGTCATTGTCAAAGAAAAGTGAGAACTGCCTTCAAATTACACTTGATGTGTAGTCCACAGTTGAGAAGAGCTCAACTTAGCTCTGTCAATTAGCAATGTCTCCCAAAATGTGGTGCATGGACCCTGGGAATGCTCAAGATTCTTTCAGGGAGTCTATGAAATAAAAACTATTTTCATAATAATAGAAAGAAGTAATTGTTTTTTTCACTGTGCTGACATGGTGTTAACTGATGGTACAAAAGCCACAGTAAGTAAAACTGCTCAGGCTTTAGTAGGAGTCAAGACAGTGGCACTAAACTGTATTAGTAGTTGTATTCTTTAATACCACACACTCACAGTTTACAAGCAAGAATAAAAATAAAAGCCAGTTTCACTTAAAAGTCTTCTTGACGAAGCAGTAAAAATTATTATTACTTGTAAGAGGGACTGACAGACAAACTCTGATTATTCAGACTTGGGAATATATCAGACTTTCTCAAAAATGTGTGAAAAGAGCCTACCACTTCAAAGAAAAAGACTCATGGCATTTGTTGCCAATGATTAAATGCAAGCTTTCAAGCAAAAATTTAAATTTTGGAAAACTTGTGTTTGCCATCACGAGCTTGACAACATCCTAATACTCACAGATTTTCTGATGAGCTTGTGGTGATAGTAAGAAATGTGATTTTTTTGATTTTGTATAATGAAGTGAGTCAACATTTTGAAAATCTACATAACTCAGAAAACTGATATTTTCCATATGACCAGTACATGATGTTACAAAATTATTCATGGGCAAAACAATCCATTCAAAAAATAGACCAGTGGGCTTCCCTGGTGGCGCAGTGGTTGAGAGTCCGCCTGCCGATGCAGGGGACACAGGTTCGTGCCCCGGTCCGGGAAAATCCCACATGCCGCGGAGCGGCTGGGCCCGTTAGCCATGGCCGCTGAGCCTGCGCGTCCGGAGCCTGTGCTCTGCAATGGGAGAGGCCGCAACGGTGAGAGGCCCGCGTAACGCAAAAAAAAAAAAAAAAAAAATAGACCAGTGGATTTCAATGTAGTAAAATGTGAAAAGCTCATTGACATGGTTTCAAATTTCACATTGCAACTATACTTTAAGAAATTAACACTTATTAAGTTTTGGTGTAGTATCAAAGAAAACTATCCATGATTATCTGAAAAGGTTATTAAAATCAGTCCTGCACCCAACTACATATATGGATTTTCTTCATAACCTCAACACAACAAAATATTGCACAGATTCTGACTGCAGAGCAGTTATGAGAATCCAGCTATCTTTTATTAAGTGAGACATTAAAGAGAGTTGCAAAAATATAAAACAATGCCACACTTTTTTCTAATTATTTTTATTTTGGAAAATATATTTATTTCCCATTAAAAATGTAATGAATTTATTATTGTTAATTAAAAATAAATTAATATTCTTTATAATTGTACAGTTTTAGTTTCTAATATTCGTAGATATATCCCACATAAATAAAAGTGGTTTGCATTCCTCAACGATTTTCAAGAGTGTAGTGGGTTCTTGTGACCAAAAAGTTTGAGGACCACTAGTCTGGGATCACTTAGCCAACACCGAGAGAACGGAGGTAAGATTTTTCCAAACGAATTATTTAGCTACAAATACTGAAAGAATAAATAGAATATTTTTTAAATGAATGAATGAGGAAAGGGGAAAAAGGGATGAAGTATTTGAATAACTATGTGAGGAGAGTCATAGAGAGTATTGTCTGAAATTGACTGTGTGGAGGTAGAAACCCAAAATATGAAAATAAAAGAACGGGATGATCACATAAGGTAGAGAGGCAGAAGATGATTTATTCAGCATCTACCAAGTGACAGGCACTTGAACACTTATCCACATCTTCCCACAAAGGCTTGAGGATCCAGGTATCATCATTCCCTTTTTCCACAAGAGTCACTGAGATTCAGAGAAGTTATATGACAAAGAGGACTTGTAACATAGCTGGGATATTGTCCCAGATATGTCTGATTCCATGTTGTTCCTATCTGTTTCACTACACTATGCTACTTCCCAACTGGTCCCCCAATCCCTTCACACCCCTTATTTTACAGAAAAGGTGAGACTCAGAGTTAGGTGGTACATCATACTGAATGCTGGAGCTTCAGAGATGAATCACAGATACTTCCAGTGCTGGAAGATCTCACAGTCCTGTGGGGGGCACCAGTGGAAACGGAACACCAATGCAGTGTAAGTGATCAAGGTTTTGACAGCAAAAAGCACAAGGTGGTATGGGAATCTAGAAGAGGACTTTAACCCAGACTGGGCCTGATAACACACCACTTACATCAAATCTTAAAGAACTTAATAGAATTAACTAGTAGAGGAAGGAGACAAGGTAGAAGAAATATAATGTGTGTTAGAGTGTGACTTCTTGGAGAAATGAAAATATTTCAGTATGACCAAAGGAGACTGGCCCCATGCAAGTTTGGTAACAGCCATTCACACCCTTCACTCCATACTTGGTCATTCTGAAATACCTTCAGTTCAGGTTTAAATATTTAAAATAACCCATGGATCCATCCTCACTACCTTCTTGGACCTCTAAAGGTCTAGGGATCCCAGGCTGGCTAGGGATCAGTGGGTCAGATGCTGTAGTTTTCTGGGTTTGCACAAGAGAGCTATCACCCCATATATTGCTACAGGTTGATTCACCCATTGCCTAGCCCACAGTTGGTGCCATATAAATGTTTAATGAAGGAGTGAATAGTACTCCTCTGTTCTGCTTTTTTCTTTCTTCTAATATTTTTACTTTAGCTTTGCTGCAGAAGAATCAGCCACTTCACCCTATTCATGCTCAAACTTCCTTCCCTAAGGGAAGATTTCTCTTTTCATTTGTCTTGGGATCCTCAGTTCTCAGACCTGGGGAGTACAGAACCCACCTGCAAATTTTTTCCACTCCAGGGGATCTTGGTCTTTGGTTTTTGGTCCATATTGTTCAGATCTCTATCTCACTACACCAACAATTCCATGAGGACAGGGAACTTGACTTTTTCTCTGTATTTCCACCTTAGAGCAAAAAGTTTATTTAATAAGGCAAAAATAAAGAAAAGAAGTAAAATTTTTAGTCCTAATGAGGCCCTCTTGCTCTTTCTCTGCTATAACTGCTACCCAGATGCTCCACTAAAACTGCAGAGACATCTTTTCTTTCCCACATGGACAAGTTTGTCATGATTCCTGTGTTTATATTTCCAAACCCACTCTGATTCAGAGGAAAACAATAAGAAGGAGTCCATAGGAAAAAATTAAAAGGACTCCATAGACAAACCCCAAGCACAAGAAGTCGGGTGTGAGAAAGATGCTGAGTATGTGAGTCAGTTTCCAGACACAAACGGATGTTGGATATTGGATTCCTCTCACCGAACTCTTCCTCATGTCATTTCTTCCCCACTCCAGCTAGGATACATCCTTAGCTACATCGGCTGATAGAAACCGGGCACAGAAACCTATGGAAAAGAAGAGACAGGATGAATCTTGAGCCAGGTCTTTCCAAAAGGTCGGTGACTGTGAGGGAACTTCCAGCTGCCACTAAAATGATAAAGTTACAACCACTTCCTCCAGTGTCTGGTTAAGTCTTCTCTAAAATCTTGCTCGATCAATCATCTCCTCTTTGAGATATAACCTTTCCCTCTTTCCTGCAGCATAGAACCCTGATCAAATCTCTTTCATTCAAAATAAATAACATTTTTTAAAAAATACTAGGGCCAACAACGAAACAAAACAAAATTAAAACCTGATCCTGAAACTTCCTTTATCTTTTATTTAACTTCTTGCCTTTCTTTCTCACCCAATTTTCTTAAAAGAGTGGTCTACACTCTCTGGCTCCATTTCTTCATTTAAATCCACTGATTTCTGGCTCTTCTTCCTCTCTCCCTCCTAGTCACCAATTCCACTGTGCACATTCCTGCCTTTATCTACTGCAACATCTTGGCAGCAGGTGACTCTCTTGGCTATTCCTTTCTTTCCATTCCCCTACTTTGACTTTGACAGCACTCTTCCCTATTTATTTATTTTTTTCTGTCTCTCTCTGGCCACTCTTTCTCAGAGTTTATTTCTTCCTTTGCTCCCCCCCTTAAATATTTGTGTTTCCTATATTTCATTCATTTCATTCTTGGTTAATTTACTCCTTTCTCATTCCGCATTTAAGAAATATTTTTGAGTACTTTCTATGTACCGTGCATTGCTGTACATAGCTGGGATTAGCAAATAAATCCACTGCTGTAATGTGCTACATAGCTTTGCTTCCAATTAGTGAAAACACTTTATAACAAGGGAGGTATGACAGTGAGTTCAATAGAATTCACTAGTCTTATCATGTACTCCATTACTCACATACAGTTGGCTTGGTGGAATGATGGAATGGCCTAATAAAGGCTCACTTTTGGCACCAGCTGGGAGGCAACATCCTATGGAGAAATTTTTGCTTGCCAAATCATTATCTTGGGTTCAATGGGTTTGGAGTTCCTACTGTCCCAAAGGAGAAATCTTTTCACCAGAGAATAAGTTCTATTACTGTTGAATGAGATACAGAGACTACTGCTCCCCCATATTTTCTGGGCTTCTCATGCTGCTGAGCCAATAGGCAAAGAAAGGTGCCATTATCCCAGCAAGGATGTTTGATTCCAA
The DNA here is from genome assembly GCF_964270905.1 of Leucopleurus acutus. Lineage (NCBI taxonomy): Eukaryota > Metazoa > Chordata > Mammalia > Artiodactyla > Delphinidae > Leucopleurus > Leucopleurus acutus. Next base: position 146,415,838 of record NC_139143.1, on the reverse strand, counting down.
TTACCAGAAGGAAATTGAGATGCCACCACAAAATAGTGGTAAAGACGACTGTGTCTATAACCTAGGGGATTCATTAGGGCACTTCTTGTTCTCCAACAGTCCTGTTCAATGGAAAACTGGGGAAACCTAAAATAGGATTTTCACAGTTACCATATGATCCTGCAATCCCATTCCTGGGCATATATCCAGAGAAAACTCTAATTCAAAATTATTACATACACCCCAATTTCATAGCAGCACAATTTACAGTAACCAAGACATGGAAGCAACCTAAATGTCCATCAACAGATTGATGGATAAAGAAGATATGATGTGTGTGTGTGTGTGTGTGTGTGTGTGTGTGTGTGTGTGTATACAAAATGGAACATTACTCAACCATAAAATAAATGAAATTTTCATTTGCAGTAAAATGGATGGACCTAGAGATTATGATACTAAGAGAAGTAAGTTAGACAGAGAAAGACAAATATCATGTGATATCACTTATATGTGGAATCTAAAAAAATAATACAAATGAACTTATTTACAAAACAGAAATAGATTCACAGACATAGAAAACAAACTTATGGTTACCAAAGGGAAAGGGAGTGGGGGAAGAATAAATTAGGAACTTGGGATTAACAGATACACACTCATATGTAAAATAGATAAACAGCAAGGACCTACTATAGCACAGGGAACTATATTCAATATCTTGTAATAACCTATAATGGAAAAGAATCTGAAAAAGAATACATATATATGTATATGTATAACTGAATCACTTTGCGGTACATCTGAAACTAACACAACGTTGTAAATTAACTATACTTCAATTTTAAAAATGGTTAAAAAGGAAAAAACAAAAACAGGATTTTCAAGGCCTTAGATCTCATAAAAATAAAGTTTTGGTTTCCTTCAATAGGTAAAGAGTGACATATGGGGACTTCCCTGGTGGTCCAGTGGTTAAGAATCCGCCTTCCAATGCAGGGGATGTGGGTTCGATCCCTGGTCGGGGAACTAAGATCCCATGTACCATGGAGCAACTAAGCCTGCATGCCGCAGCTACTGAGCCCACATGTTCTGAAGCCCGTGTACCACAACTAGAGAGCCCACATGCCACAACTAAGACCTGACATAGCCAAATAAATAAATAAATAAATATTTTAAAAAGAATGCCATCTGGCTGAGGTACTGGCAGTGAGTAATGGAAATACAAGTGGCAGTAGAAGAAGGCAACTATAATTAACTACATAGGCTTCATGATCAGTTATATGGAAGCTGAGGTTATACCTGCATGTTTTATTTAATTAATATTTTTCTTATTCACTCCTCATTTCCACCCACCTTTCATTAAGAACCTGGTAGTTGTTAGGCTCTTTTAGGCTTCAGATGGGAATATAACTGAATTGAAATCCCCATGTGATGTTATGTTATCTGATAGGATTTTTGTATCGTCTCTGTTGAAGACAGCAATCTTTTACCTGGACAAAGACAAGAGGGGAAGGTGAAGGGCAAAGGTAGTGGACAGTGCCAATTCTCTTCCAATGGACCTTTATAATCACTCTCCACCTTTCTCCAACCTGCTCTGTGCTCCTGGACCTTGGCCTTTATGAGCCCATCAACAGGCTCCCATAATCAACAACTTCCTTGGGTTCAGCTAAAGGGATGCAAGAGATCAAAAGATAGAAAGAAAGTGAGATTGGGTGTTTACCCTAGACTCTCTCCATGAGAGCTCGCCTCAGGCTGGCTGTGTCCCTAATTTGAAGGTCCTATCAGGTGCCCTTTCCTAATATGATCCTCTCTGGATTCTAATAACCACCTCCTCTCCTTCACCTTCCTAGCATAAGCCTAGAATCACTTTCTGTTGTTACTAGCCTCAGGGTACTTCACCATTTCTTGCTTCCCTAATCCATGACTATACCATGTGAATAATCCTTTTATAAAACTATCCTCAAATCATCCAGTTTGAGAATATCATCTGTTTCTAGCTGGGATGTTGACCGATACAGATGGTGCCCCTCACATTGTGGAAGAATGGTTTTGATTGCCTGAGAGTCTTAAAGTGACTGCTGTTACAGATTTACACTCCTGTGGAGGTCTCAGATTTCTGGATGGAATGGCTCTTGGGGAGACTTAAGAAACAGTCTTCTTTTTTTTTTAGATGGAGCTGTTAATAGGACTTCCCACCACTACCTCCCCACAAAGCCAAGAGTTATGCCAGGCTATACTAAATGGAGGTTTGGATTTATTTAAATTTGCTCTGACAGTGAATTCCATAGCTGTGGGCCTTGGACTAGGATGGCTGTCACGTAGCTGAGGCCTGACAGTTAGCGGCTGTTCTTGGCTGACTCAAAAGGGTGTATATGAACAACTGGCCACAGGGTCAGGCTGCAGTGTAGCAAAAAGAGGAGGGTGTGCTCTTCTCTCAAACCACTGATTACATTGCCAATAAAATAATTCTCGATATATTAACAAAGAGAATTGAATCATTAGTGAACCAAACCATAAGGGAGAAATAGGTCTTAACTTGAAAGAGAAACATGTCAAGAGTCAAACTCATTTATTCCAGCCCTTCCACACACATTTTGACCACTCCATCCTGATAATGACCCAGTGCACTCTATTGTTTGTAAGAAATTCAGGGGTGTTCTTTGCCTCTTCATCTACTCATGTCAAGTTCTGAGTGAGCCTGACATATTGGAACAATCTGGACGGACTGTATCCACACAATTTGGACAGACTGTATCTAATCCATACTTTAGAGAGCTGTGACTTTGGACAGCATATGTTCCATTCCTTTGTTTCAATTTCTTCATCTGTAAAGTGGCAATAAAGATATCCAATAACCCTTGATTAGAGACAACATGAGAACAATTAATATGTTGAATAAACGTGATTTGTAGAAGAATTAAAATACAACTCTGTTTTCCAACATTCTTTTAAAATATTTTAAGTGGAAATAATCTCTCATTCTCCTAGACTAAAAAAAACCAAACAAACACATGTACAGATCCCACGATTTTTCCCTTATTACTTCTCTCAGTCTTAGGTACTAGATAGTCCTACAGCATTCTAAGGAACACCACATGGTTCCTTAGAGACATCAGATGAAGGGAAGACACAAAAATAATTAGGCCTGAGGAAAAAAGAAAAATATCATATTTGAAAATTATATAACTATATACAGGATTAAAAGAGTCTATGTACCAATTATTAGAATAATAAAATAATTTTTAAATGTGACTCCTTATAAGATCAATATATAGAAATTAATTTCTTTTCTATAAACCTCCAGAAAATATAAAGAACTCCTATAAAACAATAAGAAAAATCTAAATATCCAGAAAATATAATTTAAATAAAGACTTGAATTAAGGGAGAAATATACTATACTCATGAAAAGAGAGACTGTTGTAAATATATTAATTCTCTCCAATTGCTCTATAGATGTAATACAGTTCCAACTAAAAGTTCATTAGGATCTAGGGAAACTGACTTCCTGATTCTAAAATGTATATGGAATCACAAAGGTCAAATAATAGCCAATTCAATTTCAAAGTGGGAGGATATCTTCTACCAGATATCAAGACGTATTATAAAGTTTTTTTTAATTTAAACAGTATGGTATAGGTTCAGGCACAGAGAAGTCAACTATAGAATTAGAATAGAGATTCCTGAAACAGATCTCCACATATATAAAAACCATTATCTGTTAGAGAGGCATCACAATTATTTGAGAAAGATGGATTTATTCATTAAAGTGTGCTAGGACAGGGGTCCCCAACCCCCAGGCCACAGACTGGTACTGGTCCATGGCCTGTTAGGAACCATGCCGCACAGCAGGAGATGAGCGGTGGCCGAGCCAGCAAAGCTTCATCTGCCGCTCCCCATCGCTCGCATTACCGCCTGAACCATGCCCCCACCGCATCCCTGGAAAAACTGTCTTCCACAAAACCGGTCCCTTGTGCCAAAAAGGTCCAGGACCGCTGTGCTAGGATGTCCAAATAGACTAAAGTGAAATTGGATCCTTCTTACATACCATACACAAAAATCAGTCCCAAATGGATTATAGATATATTTGACAGGCAAAACTTTAAATTTTATAGCAGATTATGTATGAGATTATCTTTATGACAAAGGGGTAAAACTTATTTCTTAAATAAGACATCAAAAAATGCTAACATAAAAGAAAAAAGTGATACCTCCAACTATATTGAAATTAAAGATGTCTATTCTTCAAGATACCATAGAGAAAGTAAAAAAAAGAAAAAGAAAAAAAGCCACAAACTGGGAGAACATATTTGTAATACTTTTAAGTGATAAAGGATTAATGTACAGAATATGAAAAGAACTGCTTAATGAGAAAAGTCAAATAACCCAAAAGAAAAACGAGCAAGAGATATGAATTGGCATTTCACAAAAAAGCCATACACATATGGCAAATAAACATTTAAGAAGATGCTCAGCTTTTTAGAAGTCTGGGAAATGCAAATTGTGATATGATTTTTATTCAACACACTAACAAAATATCTTTAGGTCTGACAAGTGTTGGTGAGGATATGAAGGGAAGGAACGTAAATAGGTACAAAAATTAGTTGGCAGTTTTTATAAAATTAAATACATAACCTATGGTCCAGAGGAAGTTCCATTCCTAGAGATTCCTCCCTAGAGAAATTATACAAGTGGGTACCAGGAGACAAGCATAAGAATAATCATAGATAGCAACACTGCTTATAATAGAAAAATAAATAAATGAACAAAAACTGAAAATAACACAATCTTAATCTACAGGAAAATGACATTTAAATTGTGGCATAGTTATACACTTAAATATTATACAATGAAAGTTAATTCACTATAGATATAGACTACTATACAGATGAATCTTAGACATTATGTTATAAAATTATTAAAAATTTCAAAATATTAAACTCACTATTGTAACAAAAATAATGTTGAAACAAATTATTTGGAGAATAAATACATATGTGACAAAATTATGGGGAAAAAAAAGGATGAAAAATACAATAATTAGGAGAGAGTTTACCTCGGAAAAGTAGGCCTAACAATGGGTAAGAGCAACTAGTGTATTAATACTGTTCTACTTTTCTTTTTAATTGAACTTTATTGGAGTATAATTGCTTCACAATACTGTGTTAGTTTCTGTTGTACACCAAAGTGAATCAGCCATATGCATACATATGTCCCCATATCCCCTCCTTCTTGAGTCTCCCTCCCATCCTCCCTATCCCACCCCTCTAGGTTGTCACAAAGCACCGAGATGATCTCCCTGTGCTATGCTGCTGCTTCCCACTAGCTAACTATTTTACATTCTGTAGTGTATATGTTGATGCTACTCTCTCACTTCATCCCATCTTACCCTTACCCCTCCCCATGTCTTCAAGTCCTTTCTCTACACCCGCATCTTTATTCCTGTTCTGCCCCTAGGTTCATCAGAACTTTTTTTTTAATTCCATGTATATGTGTTAGCATACAGTACTTGTTTTTCTCTTTCTGACTTACTTCACTCTGTATGACAGACTCTAGGTCCATCTACCTCACTACAAATAACTCAATTTTATTTCTTCTTATGGCTGAGTAATATTCCATTGTATATATGTGTAATGTGCTGCACAATGAACATTGCAGTACATGGCTCCTTTTGAATTATGGCTTTCTCAGGGTATATGTCCAGGAGTGGGATTGCTGGGTCATATGGTAGTTCTATTTTTAGATTTTTAAGGAACCTCCATATTGTTTTCCATAGTAGTCGTATCAATTTACATTCCCACCAACAGTGCAAGAGTGTTCCCTTTTCACCACACCCTTTCCAGCATTTATTGTTTGTAGATTTTTTGATGATGGCCATTCTGACTGGTGTGAGGTGATACCTCATTGTAGTTTTGATTTGAATTTCTCTAATAATTAGTGATGTTGAGCATCTTTTCATATGCCTCTTGGCCATCTGTATGTCTTCCTTGGTGAAATGTCTATTTAGATCTTCCACTCATTTTTTAATTGGATTGTTTGTTTTTTCGATATTGAGCTCCATGAGCTGTTTGTATATTTTGGAGATTAATCCTTTGTAATACTGTTCTACTTCTTAAATTTGGTTATAAATTCCTAGGTATTCATTTTATTATGTTGCATCATAACTGTATTACACATATTCTTTGTGTCTCACAGATTCCTAAGGCTTTTTAAATATTTTTCAATCTTTTTTCTCTTTCCTCTGTTCCTTCCATTCTGCTATTGAGACTATACCATGAATCATTTACTTTGGTTATTGAGTATTTCAGTTTTAACATTTCAATATGATTCCTTATTATCATTTCTATTTGTCTGTTAAAAGCTTCCATCTTTCCATTTATTTCTAAAGTATTCACTTTTACCTCATGGAGAATAGTTCTAATTGTTGTTTGAAAGTCTATGCCTGCTAATTCCAACATCAGGGTTATGTCATGGTTAATATCTATTGATTGTCTTTTTCCTTAAGAGCGGGCAAGAGTTTTCAGGTCCTTTGTATGTAAGGTGATTTTGGATTATATCCTGGACATTTTGAATATTTTGTTGTGAGACTCTTGGTCTTGTTAACATCCTCTAATGAATGTTGATTTGTTGTTGCTGTTGTTTTGGCAGGTAATCAATCCAGTTAGGTTCAGACCACAAGTTCTATCTCACCTTCTGTGAGTGGTGGTTCCAATATCAGTTCAGTTTTCAGAGACTTTGTTTTGTTTCATTAGGTCTGTTACATGCATCTCAGGGTGAAATGTGCATTTCAGGGGTGGGTTAGGGACTTGTGACAGTTCATACACAGATGTAGGGGATCCCCTTTGCCAGAGATCTTCTCTCCACGATTCCCCTCACACTCTTTGGTTCCCATGAGAACCAGAGGACTTCTTTTCTGAGTCCTCTAGCTAGAAAGTCAAGATAACTTTTAGAATGGTATCCCCTTGTGCTGTTGAGAAATTCCACAGAAATGTGCCTACACTTGTGACAAAGTACTTCGAGAAAAGAGAGGGGGAAAAGATAGGAATTTCCGTTATATTCTTAGGGCCAGAGGGATCCTTTTCCCAGTTCCTTTGACCAGAAAAGAAAGGTTTACTTTTCATCACATAGATGCCCTCACCATGACCATCACTTCTTCCCAAATGGGGCTGGCCTCAGGGAGGCCAGGGAAGAACCAAGCAAAAAAAAAAAGAAACAAGAAACCCCAGGAATCTCCCCCTACATTTGTCAGCTCATGGAGGTCACCTATTCCCAGTCTTCTGGTTAAGCGGGGAACTTTTTTACAGAACTTTTGTTGTATGTATCCTCTCTGCAGTCTGGGACTCTCTGCATCCTTAGGTCAATGCAGGGAGTGACAAAAGGAAAAAAAACCTGAAACTCACCCTCATTATGAGTCATTATTCAAGAATGGACTTCCGTCCCAATCTGCCTAACTGTTGTTTCAGAGTTGTTATGTTTTGTATATATTTTTTCGGAAGTTTTTACTTGTAGTCAGTGGGGGAGAGAGGCTGGAGTGAACTTACTCTATCTTGGCTAATGCCAAAGTCCATATATTCCTTTTTATGTATCAAATATTACATAATACAATTAAAGATAACAAAAAAGTTCCATGCCCAAAGGATCTCATAATCTACTGTAGGGAGACAGACTTCTAAACACACTCTTTTAGGGAGTTTGGCTCTTACAAGGAAAAAGAAATAGAATCAGGGCTTCCCTGGTAGTGCAGTGGTTAGGAATCTGCCTTCCAATGCAGGGGACATGGGTTCAAACCCTGGTCTGGGAAGATCCCACATGTCGCAAAGCAACTAAGCCTGTGTGCCACAACTACTGAGACTGCGCTCTAGAGCCCGCGGGCCACAACTACTGAAGCCCGCACACCTAGAGCCCACACTCCACAACAAGAGAAGACACCACAATGAGAAGCCTGCGCACCGCAATGAAGAGTAGCCCCCACTCGCTGCAACTAGAAAGCACGCACGTGACAACGAAAACCCGACACAGCCAAAAATTAATTAATTAATTAAAAAATAGAATCAGAGGTAAAAGGAGACAGAGGGTAAGATCAAAAGATTTTTTACTTTGTTAGTAAGGGTTAGCTAAGTGGGTTCAGAACTTCTCCTAACCAAAACTTAGCACATTTAAATTATTAGATATTTACTTAGAATAACTTATTTCTGTCCTACTGCCTGGATAAGAAGCCGCATGAAAGCAGGTCCACATCTGTGTGGTTCACCCTTGTGCTATTTCACACAGTAGGTGGTCAAGGTGTTTGTTGACAGATTCCATAGTATTTGGCACTTAGTTGCCAGAGCAGGTGCTGTCAGGGCTCTGCCCGTATCCTCTTGCCCTTTACTTCAGTGCACAACAACCCAATCCCCAGTTGCCAGCTCCTGAATATCTCTGCCTAAATAAGGTCTTTCTCAAGCTTATGAAGCATGCTTTGTCTCCCTGAATGGCAGGTAGTGCCAGAAAATTAACATCTGCTAGAAGAAGACCTGAACCAATGACTGGCAGCTTTGGTTTATAAATATCCCAGCTCCTTCTCCCTTGGGTGGGTTAACTCTGTGCCCTGTGTCCTATACTGGCTCTCAGACTTTTCCCAGCAGAATTTAGTTCCAGTTGCCCACAGTGGCTACTGGTTTGATAATGCACAATGTATTGGTTACCTTCCCTTCTCTGAATCACTTTCCCATTCTCTTTTGGTGTTTCCTTATCCTCTTAAAATAAACAACTGTAACCTAAATCCTTGTTTCAGGATCTGCTTCTGGGAAAACCCAAACTAAAACAGTTGCATACTCTACATACACGGGCATGGGTCTTTTATTAAGAAATTTCCTCATAATGTTAGAGTGGGCAGAGCGCTGGACTTCAAGTCAGAATGTCCTAGTTCATCCACTTACCAGCTAGGTAGCCTTGAACAAGTCACTTGATTACTCTGAGGCTCATTGGGAATGTGGAGTTCATAAAATCTTCCTCGTAATGTTCTTGTGAGTATTAAATAAAATAAAATAATATATGTGAAAGAACTTATCATGGAGACCACTGTATAGTGAGTACTTAGTGCATCAATGTGTGATGGTTGACTAGAAGGATAAAGAATTCTTTCTTGTGCTGTAAACCATCATATCTGTTTTACTTGTTTTCCTGATGGAGAGTGGGGTTGTATTAACATGTCCAGTCAACATCAGGAATTGCTAATGGTGGGGAAATGTTGAAGACTTTGTATTGTTTCATCTTGAAGAGCATGCTTCTAATTAGCAAGAGCCTGTTTTCTTTCAACATAAATGGGCAATAGCTCAGCAGATGGTCCCACTATTCCTGAGTCCCAGTGTGCCCCAGAGGAAATGTACAACAAACACTTCAGAGAGAATGCTCATTGTCTTTTAATTTATATGGATTTCTCTTTTATTTGAGAATTGTTCCATGAAGTTTTCATGGCTTCATAGACTTTTAGGTCATAAAGAGACACTGGTGATCAGGAGTAGTCAGACCCTGTTGTTTTAAGTTGGGGAATCAGAGACTCCAATAGCCTCCCTTCTCCAATAGCATTTTAAGAACCAGGACAACTATCTTCAAATACTTAAAGGATTAATGAATGAGAGAGCAGATGTCTTATTAAAGTGACTTCACAAATTAAGGGTGGTGGGAGCATTTTGAGTGTCACTTAAGAGGGAAGATTCTATCAAGCAGAGCTGTTTAACAACCAAAGGGATGACTGAAGTAATAAGCTTGCCATCCCTGGAGGTATGTAAAAGGATACTGCCCTATATTGGGTGTTATACAAGGGATTCTTGCTCACAGGAGGGAGACTTAATTGGGCACTCAAGTCCCTTCTAATTTTATGATTCTACAGTTGGGGGTTTCCAAAAGCAACCACCATGCACAGTACAGAGCATATAGTATATGCTCAATGAAAACATAATGATTGATTACTTAAGGTTGCCCTAGAGATACTTAATTCTATCTTCTATAAGTACCTTCTTTCTTCATATTGACACTCCATTCAGGGCCAGTCTGATCCCTGTTGCCAAGCAAGCTGGAAGCTCAGGCATTTGACACAGGTGTGGGATCCAGGAGGCCAGACCTGCCTATGGGAATGAACATGGCTGTAGCAGTCACAGAAATGCACCACTCAGACCTCCCTTCAAGAAAGAACCTGCCATTCAGCTGCAAAAAACAGTGAGCTGACAGCCTCCAGCTGTTAGCATCTTTAGAATCCATTTCAGCTTTCAAACTGAGGCCCCATGATTCCCAGGGAGCTCTCAGTAAGCATGAGCATGGCAAAGGTACTAGGCCCTGGCCATTTCAGCCTGAATTTGGACTCCTTTCAGGTTCTTTTCTCTGTAGCTCACTGTTGGATCCGTGACTTTTCAGAGCTGCATCGTGACCTCAGGCTATCTCAACTCAGTCTTGCTTCTTTCCTCCTTTCCTTTCCCAGGTGTCAGATCTACATCACAACCTGAGGCTTTCCCTGCCCAATCCTGCTTCTCTTTCTAGTACCTTCCATAGACATTACCCTTAATAAAGCTCTTATACTCCTAACTCAGTCTCAACCTCTGCTTCTAGGAAAACCCTGCAACTATGGAGCCCACAGTAAAAGGAAACAAAAGTCCACATCCCACAGAAGGAGAATCTGGATTATCAATGTATCTGAGGAGACTGAGAAAACAAGAAAGAGACCTGAAAAATAGGATGTGCAACAGAGACTAGAGGGCAGCAGGGAGGCTTTAAGAGGCAGAGCTTAGAGAGATCCCTTGAGGGAAATGTGCTAGAGGGAAGGAGTGTTTCCACTGGGTCTCCCAACCACCCTGCCAATGTTCTTCAGCCAGAAGCCATCTAATAGTCTTGTGTCTTTATGGCAGCCAGGGAAAGGAAGAGAAACCGCCATGCTCGAGCCATTGACACAATTCCACAGCACAATATGGCGACATCGGCAATGAATTTACAGATGTGGAAGTGCCAGTTTTTAGGGGGCAGATGATAAAGACAGCTAATGTTTAATTGCATGCTCAGTATGCGTCAGACACTGTCACTGTTGTATGGTTTTTGAGGATTAGGAATCTGGGAGCAACTTGCTGGATTGCTTTGGATCGGGGTCTTTTGTGAGGTTGCAGACAGGCTGACAGTCAGGGTTGCAGTCATTTCAAAACTCCCGGGGCTGGAGGGTCCACATCCAAGATCACTCCTGTGGTTTTTGGTGGGCCTCAGTTCCTTACCATGCAGGCCCCTCTATAGGGTGGCTTGACACAGCAGCTGCCTTCCCCTGAAGTGAGTGATCTGAGACAGAGTGATGACTCAAGGTGGAAGCCACAGTCTTTAATGGTCTAATCTCAGATGCATGATGCCTTCATTCATACCATATCCTATTGTCACACAGACCAACCCTCGTACAGTGTGGGAGAGCACTATATAAGAGTGACTACCAGGAGACAGGGATCGCTGGGACCACCTTAGAGGCTGGTTCCCACCACCTCCAGAGGAACAATATGAAGCAAGTATTTTACCAGTGAGGAAACGGAGGCACAGAGATGCTACTGGACAAGATATGAACTGAGAGTCTATGTTCCAAACCCTTACAGAAAGCTGTCTCCCCAAGTGGAGGAATGGAAATCAAAGAAGAAAGAAGACAAATGTGTTTAAACTTCTTGGTGGTTAAGAAAAGAATGTCTTAGGTGGTCATAATTTGTACAGAAGTATAGACCTCAACAGAGCAACTCCTCATTATCAAAGGTAATCTTTACATCAAAAGTATAAGTAAGGAATTACTTTCCCATTTTCCAGATGACAAAAGAAAATTCAGAAAGACTTAGTGCTTTGCCCATAAAGTGCAATGAATACAGAGTGGAGTTCAGCTCAGGTCTTCATTTCCAAGTCCAGAGCTCTTGCCTATACCTTAGCTGCTCTCTCCACTAAACCAAAGGACCAACTGGTGTTCCCAATTCTCTGGAATAGTAAATAAGGTAACTGAAGTGGGGAAGAGTATCTAGAAACCTAATTGCTTAGGTGTGAGGTAGCGAAGTCCTGCACCAAAGGAAAAGAATTTGCTGGGGTTTTTCCAATGTTTCTTAGAGTATAATATACTTATTGAGAAGTGCACATATGTATATAGCTTGTTGAATTTTATAAACCAAACAAACTAAATGAAGAGTCAGACATTACCATTCACCCCAGAATCCCCTCTGTTCCACTTTTCTGTCACTATCCCCGACGCGATATCCACCATGCGAACTTACAGAATCATAGATTCATTTGCCTGCTTTTGTAATTTATATAAATCTAATCTTATACTTGTTGCACTTAGCTCCTTTCACTTGAATTTGTATTCATGAGATTCATCCATATTGTTGTGTAGTATACTTGTAGTTTTCTGTTTCTGTTGTATAGTATTCCACTGTGTGAATATATAATTTATTTATCTACTCTACCAGGTGTTGGTAAACTATATCCAAATTTGCCCCACCTCCTATTTCTGTACGGCCTGCAAGTGAAGATGATTTATACATTTTTGAATGCTTAAAAAAATCAAAAGAATAATGTCTCCTGGCATGTGAGAATTATATGAAATTTAAATTTGTGTTCATAAATAACATTTTATTGGAACACATCACATTCATTCTTTTTTGCATTATCTGTGGCTGCTTTCACATTACAATGGCAGTTAAGTAGTTGCAGCAGAGACCACTGCAGCACTCTTGCTTTGCACTGCTGTTGGGGCACTACAAAGAGAAGTGATGCAATAAGAAGTTGATTTTGCTTCTTTGCCTGAAGAGTCTAAATATTTACTATCTTTACTGAAAATTTTTGCTGAGCGCTGTACTATACTATTGGTGGGCATCTGAATAGTTTCCAGTTGGGTGCTATTATGAATAGTTCTACTTTGAACATTCTGGTTCATGTTCTTGGTAAACATATGTAAGTATTTATTTTGGGTACATACCTAGGAGTGGAATTGCTGAGTACTGGGCTGTGTTCAGCTTAGTAGGTATTACTGCAGGTTTGTACTAATTTTATACTTTAAAATATATATGTATGAGCCGTGTATGAGAACCCCAGTTGCTCCATAGTCTCACCAATAATTGGTATATTCTATCTATTTCATTTAACCATCTGATGAAGAGGTAGTGGTAACATGAGAATAGTCTTGAAATGATAATTACAACATTTATTTTAAGGTTATGCCAAATGCTGTGCTAATAATTTCACCTACATTATCACATTATAGACAAGTCCATTTTACTGATGTGGGAATAGTGTTCAGCAAGGCTAAGAAACTTTAAGTTCACACAGATATTAAATAGAAAAACCAGCAATCAAACTCAGATCCAGTTGACTTCATAGCCTGTATCCCTTCTATTGCATGGAGTTTTATCCCCACATGACAATTTAATAAGACTTTCACTTTTGGAGAGTATCAGCAATAGGAGTGTCTTTAACTAGCATTCAAACATTTGTTAGGAAAAGGGATGAAGTGGAGCTATAAAAAGTAGGTATGGGGAAAGTATGGGCAAATACACCCTCATTTCTGCTGCCATCTGCTACAGTGGTTAACTGTATGCTTTCTGCTTCCCTCCAGCCCTTTGGCTGGTTATGTTTATTACATGTTCTGACAGTTGAGCCTGTGGTGAAAAAGGATAACAGATTTGTATTCTCAAGATCATCTCCAGATGCTGGCCAGAAGCACCTCTGGATTCATGAAATATTTGTCTTTAGTATTTCTTGAAGATGGATGATTGGAAGAAAAAAAATGTTTGAGGACCATTTCAGTATAAATCATGGAGAATTCCTTTCTTGGGCAATCTGGAATGCATTTCTCTATTTCTTTTAGAAGAATAATGCATGTATTAATAACTTTGCTGGAATGGGGTCTGGGCCAAGATGAGATGATCACGGAAATCATTATTGATGGTTTCTTGTAGCCAAACAATCTGTTCCCCCAAACCTGGAGTTTGTCATCTGTAGGTGAAGGACTGCTGAAAGGCCACATCTGAGTCACTTGCATGAATCCCCTCCTCTCTATCCCAACTGCCATTCCTCTACCCAGGTTTTGGCTGGGGTTTTTTTTGGTCTGAATCACAAAACATTTATATCAGGTTTATTAACTTTCTCTCCTGCTTCAACACAAACAAGCATTCAAACTGATACTGTAGTTGTCCTGCTAATATGATTATGCCATTGCCTTGATCAAATACTTCTGGAACTCATTATTGCCTATAGCAGTGCTCTCCAATTTCTTTTTATTGATATATAATTGACTCTCCAATCTTTCTTTTGATTCTGTACTACTACACATGAAATTGCATTTATTTATGAATATATTTCATTTATGGATGAGATATTTATTTATAAATTTATATATTTCATATGTAAATTTTGGAAAAAAAATATTTTTAAAGGATGAGATAATATATACCAAGGGTTAGCAAAGATTTTCTAAAAAGCACCAGATGGTTAATATTTTAGTCTTTACAGGCTGTAAGATCTCTGCTACAACTACTCAGTTCTGCCACGGTAGCACAAAAACAGCCATATGTAACAAACAACCCAATCAAAAAATGAGCAGAAGAACTAAATAGACATTTCTCCAAAGAAGACATACAGATGGCCAACAGGCACATGAAAAGATGTTCAACATCACTAATTATTATAGAAATGCAAATCAAATCTACAATGAGATACCACCTCATATGGGTCAGAATGACCATCATTAAAATGTCTATAAAAAACAAATGCTGGAGAGGGTGTGGAGAAAAGGGAACCCTCCTACACTGTTGGTGGGAATGTAGGTTGGTGCAGCCACTATGGAAAACAGTATGGATGTTCTTTAGAAAGTTACAAATAGAGTTGCCATATGACCCAGAAATCCCATTTGTGGGCATATATCCAGACAAAACTAGAATTCAGAAAGATACATGCACCCTTATGTTCATAGCAGCACTATTCACAATAGCCAAGACATGGAAACAACCTAAATGTCCATCAACCAATGAATGGATAAAGAAGATATGGTACATATATACAATGGAATACTACTCAGCCATAAAAAGAATGAAATAATGCCATTTGCAGCAACAGGGATGGAAGGAGAGATTATCATACTAAGTGCAGTAAGTCAGAAGAAGAAAGACAAATACCATATGATATCACTTACATGTGGAATCTAAAATATAACACAAATGAACTTATCTATGAAACAAAAACAGACTCACAAATATAGAGACCAGAATTTGGTTGCCAAGGGGGAGGCAGGGTAGGAGAGGGATGGATTGGGAGTTTGGGGTAAGCAGATGCAAACTATTATATATAGGATGGATAACAACAAGGTCCAACTGCATAGCACAAGGAACTATATTCAACATCTGGTGATAAACCATAATGGAAAAGAATATTTTAAAAAATGTATATATATGTATAACCAAATAGCTTTGCTGTACAGCAGAAATTAATATAGCAAATACCAGAGACTGGGTGGTTTAAACAAAAGAAATTTATTTTTGCATATTACTGGATGATAGAAGTCTGACGTATAGGTGTTTACAGGGTTGATTTCTTCCAAAACCTCTCTCTTAGATAGCTGTCTTCTCCCTGTGTCTTCACAAGGTCTTCCCTCTTGCCTATGTCCTAATCTCTTGTTACAAGGATACCAGGCATACTGGCTTAGGGCCAGCCTATACGGTCTCATTTTACCTTAATAACCTCTTTAAAAGCCCTTTCTCCGAATACAGTCACATCCTAAGGTACTGGCGTTGGGATTTTAACATATGAATTTTAAAAGGACACAGTACAGCCCAGAACTCTGTGTGATCTGCAGCAATCTCTTCATCAGAGCATTATAAAAAATAGTCTCTTCATTAGCTCCAGATGTAACTTCTCTTGATCCAGAGACCTCTGTACTAAAAAGGCAAATTATCTGTTCTCCACACACCCGATATACAACAGAACGGAAGAGCCACAATAAATAAACCCATTTAGAAAGGGTAACTATAGGAAACACACAGCAGACACTGTCCCATAGTAAATCTGAAATCCTACTGGACAGAAATCTTGAAGGTCCCTACTTAGGAGTAGGGAATGGGCCTAAATCATGTCCTGAGTCCACACTTGCAAAGTAGGTCCCTTGTACTTTTTCTCCATTGTCCTTGGCTCTGATGTCTGGATATTATTCCTTTTCTATTATTCTTTCGGCCACATATGAAGTAAGTATTGGGCAATATGTTCTGGGGTTGCGGAGGCTAAGCTGTTTTATCAGTCCACTGTCTGCCCATAGAATTTAGTGGTCTCAGGGATTATTTTAAAGCTTGAACAGTCAGAATCACTTTTAATATAGTCAAATTTTTGTTGTCCTTTTTGCATTTTAAGGGTTTTGTTTTTGTTTCATTTTGTTTTTGGCAGTACAACTATTCCAAAATCTTTCTTAATCTCCTGTTTCTTTGATGGCAATCAACTTTATGTGCAAACAATCAACAAGCATCACACTTTTGGAAACTTTATTTTGCATGCAAGAAGGAGTTGAATTTTATGGGTCAGAGAAAGGACTGTTATGAGATGAATTGTACTTCCAAATTCACATATTGAAATCCTAAATGCCTTATATAAGACATTAAAAAATAGGCAAAGGATCTAAATAGACATTTTTCCAAAGAAGACATACCGTTGGCCAACAGACACATGGAAAGGTACTCAATGTCACTATTCCTCAAGGAAAAGCCAAAACCAAGATGAGATATCACCTCACAACTGTCAGAATGGCTATTATCAAAAAGACCACAAATAGAAAGTGTTGACAAAGATGTGGAGAAAAGGGAACCCTCATGCTCTGTTGGTAAGCATGTAAATTGTGCAGCCACTAAGGAAAACCATATGGAGATTCCTCAAAAAAATAAAAATAGAACTACCATATGATCAGCAATTCTACTCCTGGGTATTTATCTGAAGAAAACAAAAACACTAACTAGAAAAGATATTGCACCCCTATATTCATTACAGCTTTATTTACAATAGCCAAGATATGGAAGCAACCCAAGTACCCATAAATAGATGAATGGGTAAAGAAGATGTGGTGTATATACAATAGAATATTACTCAGTCATAAAAAAGAATGAGATCTTGCCATTTGCATCAACATGGATGGACCTAGAGGGCATTATGCTAAATGAAATAAATCAGAGAAAGACAAATACTCTATGACTTCACTTATATGTGGAATCTAAAAAACCAAATGAATAAACATAATAAAACAGAACAGAGTTATAGATACAGGGAACAAACAAGTGGTTGCCAGAAGGGAGGGGACTGGGAGGAGAAAAGAATTAGATGAGGGAGATTAAGAGGTACAAACTTCCGGGCTTCCCTGGTGGCGCAGTGGTTGAGAGTCTGCCTGCTGATGCAGGGGACACAGGTTTGTGGCCCAGTCCGGGAGGATCTCACATGCCATGGAGCGTCTGGGCCCATGAGCCATGGCCGCTGAGCCTATGTGTCCGGAGCCTGTGCTCCGCAACAGGAGAGGCCACAACAGTGAGAGGCCCATATACCGAAAAAAAAAAAAAATTGAGGTACAGACTTCCAGTAGCAAAATACATGAGTCATGGGTTTGAAATATACATTGTATGGAATATAGTCCATAACTATGTAATATCTTTGTGTGGTGACATATCATAACTAGACATATTGTGGTGATAATTTTGAAATGTATAGAAATACCAAATCACTAATGTTGTATAACAGGAACCAACACAGTGTTGTAGGTCAATTATACTTCAAAAACAAACAAACAAACTCCTGGAAGAAGAATATCATATTTGTGGTTACCAGACATAGGGGGTTAGGGGAGGAGGAATAGGATGAAGGTAGTCAAAAGATACAAACTTCCAGTTATAGGATAAATAAGTACTAGGGATGTAATGAACAACATGAAAAATATAATTAAACACTGCTGTATGTTATATATGAAAGCTGTTGAAAGTAAATCCTAAGAGTTCTTATCACACAAACAAAATGTTTTCTCTATTTCTTTAATTTTATAACTATATGAGGTAATAGATGTTCACTAAACTTATTGTGATAGTCATTTTGTGATGTATGTAAGTCAAATCATTATGCTGTACACCTTAAACTTATACAGTACTGTATGCCAATTATATCTCTAAATCTGGAAGAAAAATAAATAAAATAAATAAATAAATAAATAAATAAATAGGAAGAAAAAGATTAAGACATAGAAGGCTGTCCAATGGCCATCTAAAAGCCAAGGACAGAAGGACCTCAGAAGAAATAACTTTGCCAACATCTTGATCTTGAACTTCTAGTCTACTGTGAGAAAAAACAATTTCTGTTTTTTGGTGGGTTTTTTTTTGGTTTTTTTTTTTCTTTGGCAGTATGCAGGCCTCTCACTGTTGTGGCCTCTCCCGTTGCGGAGCACAGGCTGCGGACGCGCAGGCTCAGCAGCCATGGCTCACGGACCCAGCGCTCCATGGCATGTGGAATCTTCCCAGACCAGGGCACGAACCCGTGTCCCCTGCATCGGCAGGCAGACTCTCAACCACTGCGCCACCAGGGAAGCCCTAATTTCTGTTTTATAAGTCAACCAGTCTGTGGTACTTTGAAACAGCAGCCCTAGCAAACTAACACACCCAATAAAATGTCAGTAAAAGATCTGAATAAACATTTCACAGGGAAAAATATAAGAATGGCCAGCATATGCATAAAAAGATACTCAACATCATTATTAGTCAATATGAAAATGTAAATTAAAAATACAATGAGATACCACTATTTGCTTATTAGAATGGCTAAAATGATAAAGACTGACAATGCCAAGTGTTGATGAGGAGATGGGGCAGGTAGAACTCTAACTTGTTGATAGAAAAGTAAAATGGTAAACCTACTTTGGAAAAATATTTAGCAGTTTCTTAAAATGTCTAACACCTTCCATAATTCCCAGCCATTCCACTCCTAAATATTTTACTCAAGTAATTAAAAATGATTGGATTATTAATACACACAACAATATGGGTGAATCTCAAAATCAATATGCTGAATGAATGAAGCTAGTCATAACATAATGCATTATGTATGATTCCATTTATATAAAATTCAAATCAATTCATGGGGGAAAAATAATATCAATGGCTGCTTACGGTTGAAGAGGTAGAGAAAGGGATGAATGGCAAAAAAAAAAAAAGAGCAATCTTTTGGGAATGATGTAAATGTTCTGTATCTTGATGGTTGTGATGGCTTCATAGGTATATACAATTTTCAGCATTCGTTAGATTATACAGTTTAAATAGATACAGTTTGATGTATGTAAATCATTCCTGAATAAAGTTAATAAGGAAAACATTGAAATTCTACATAAGATTTGCTAACTCAAGGTCATGAAGATATACTCCTATATTTTTGTCTAAGAGTTTTATAGTTTTTAGCTTTTACATTCAGGTCTATGACCCATTTTGAGTTAATTTTTGTGTATAGTGTGAAGAAAGTGTCCAACTTCATACTTTTGCATATGAATATCTAGTTGTCCCAGTACCATTTGTTGAAGAGACTCTTCCTTCCTCATTGAATGTTTTTGGGAAAGAACATTTTTAACACTCTTGTTAAAAATCAGTTGACCAAAAATACAAGAATTCATTTATGCACCCTCAGTTCCATTCCATTGATCTATCTATCTATCCTTTTGCTAATACCACATTCTACATTTTCTTGCCTAATTGTCCTGGTCAGACTGCTAATACCGCACAAATAGATGTAGCAAGAGTGAACATTCTTGTCTTATTCTTGAGTTTAGAGGCAAAGCATTCAATCTTTCATCATTGATTATGATGTTACATGTAGGTTTTTGTAGATGTCCTTTATGAATTCAAATGTTTCTTTCATTTCTAGTTTCCTTTGAGTTTTTATTGTAAATGCGTGTTGAATTTTGTTAAGTGTGTTTTTTGCATTTATTAGAATTATCATATTTTTAAAATCTTATATTAAGTTAGTATGGTGAGTTGTACTGATTAATTTTCAAATGTTCGACTTTGCATTCCTAAAATAAATCCCATTTGGTCAGGATGCATTGTCTTCTTTATTATATCACTGGATTTAATTTTCTAAAATTTTGTTAAGGAGTTTTGTGTCTATGATCATAAGAAATAATTAGTTTCCTTTCTTTACAGTGTCAGCCTGGTTTTGTCAATGACGATGATGGACTTACAGCATGAGTTAGGAAATGTTTCCTCTTCTACTTTGTGAAAGTATTTGTGTCAAATTGTTATTACTTTGTCCCATAAATGTTTGGAAGGATTTACTAGTAATTCAATCTGAACCTGGAGTTCTCTTTGTGTGAAAGTTTTAACAAACAATTTAATTTATTTAATGTGTAGAGTTATATTCAAGTCATCTATTTCTTCATGAGTGAGATTTGATATTTTGTGCGCTTTGATAAAATAGTCCATTTCTTCTAAGTTGTCAAATTTGTTGGTATCCAGCTGTTAGTTGTGTTCTCTCAGTATCCATTCAATGTGTATGAGATTTGCAGTAATGTTTTTTCTTTTATTCTTTTTTTTTAACATCTTTAGTGGAGTATAATTGCTTTACAATGTTGTGTTAGTTTCTGCTGTATAACAAAGTGAATCAGTTATATGTATACATATATCCCCATATCCCCTCCCTCTTGTGCCTCCCTCCTACCCTCCCTATCCCACCACTGTAGGTGGTCACAAAGCACTGAGCTGATATCCCTGTGCTATGAAGCTTCTTCCCACTAGCTATCTATTTTACATTTACTAGTGTATATATGTCCATGTCACTCTCTCACTTCGTCCCAGCTTATCTTACCCCTCCCTGTGTCCTCAAGTCCATTCTCTACATCTGTGTCTTTATTCCTGTCCTGTCCCTAACTTCGTCAGAACCTTTTTCTTTTTTTAGGTTCCATGTATATGTGTTAGCATACAGTATTTGTTTTTCTCTTTCTGACTTACTTCACTCTGTATGACAGACTCTAGGTCCATCTACCTCTTGACAAATAACTCAATTTCATTTCTTTTTATGGCTGAGTAATATTCCATTGTATATATGTGCCACATCTTCTTTATCCATTCATCTGTCGATGGACATTTAGGTTGTTTCCAGTCCTGACTATTGTAAATAGTGCTGCAGTGAACATTGTGGTACATGTCTCTTTTTGAATTGTGGTTTTCTCAGGGTATAGGCCCAGTAGTGGGATTGCTGGGTCATATGGTAGTTCTATCTTTATTCTTATATTGCTGATTAGTTTTTATTCATTATTTAGCTTAGGTACAAGTTGCTCAATTTTATCCATCTTTTCAAAGAACCAGCTTTTGGTTTCATTGACTTTCTCCAGTATTTGACCTTTCTCAAATTTCACAGGTTTCTCTTCTTTTTCTTTTTTATATTCTTCCTTCTACTTTGCATTTCTTTTTGCTGCTTCTTGAGGTAAAACGAGGTTACTAAAGAAGGCTTTTCTTCTTCTCTAATATAAACATTTAAAGCTACAAATTTTTCTCTAAGCACTGCTTTAACTGTATTTCATAGTTTGATAGATTGTATTTTGATTATTATTCAATGCAAAATAACTTTCATTTTCCTTTGTGATTTCTTCTTTGACCTATGGAAATTTGGGAGTGTTTTACTTACTATAAATATATAGGTTTTCACAGATATTTTACAGTTACTGATTTCCAATTTAATTTTCTCAAGGTCAGAGAACATATCCTGGGCAATTACAATTCTTTTAAAGTTATTGAGACTTGCCTTATGACTCATCCTGTAGTCTGTCTTTTCTTTTTTTTTTTTTTGAACTTTATTTCTGTAGTCTGTCTTTTTTAACATACCATGTGCACTTAACAAGAATGTGTGTTCTGAAGTTGTGGCATTTATATATACATAGTACTTATGTATATATAAATTTTAATGCAATTATTTATACTTATATAATTATACATAGATTTATATATTTATATATAACAGATTAAACACATATATAAAATTAGATTAAGGTGACTGATCATGTCTTTTAATAACTTTTTTGGTCTAGTTATTTTATCCATTGTTGAACAAAGGGTGTTAAAATTACCTAATATTATTGTGGACCTGTCTATTTTTCTTTAATTCTATTATTGTTTCATGTATTTTAAAGCTCTATTATTCAGTACATACATATTTATGATTATTATATGTTGCTAATGAATTGGTACTTTTATCACTATAAAATTATTTCTTTATCTTTGGTAATACTCTATCTTGAGGTATACTTTATCAAATAGTAATGTAGCCAGTCTAGTCTTAACAGTTACTGTTTGCACATCATATCATTTTTATTAATTTCGAGAAAATTAAACTTTTAAAATTTCAAGTTTTTCTAGGCAGCATGCAACTGGGTCCTGCTTTTTAACCTATTCTTAAAAACTACCTTTCTATTGGAGTATTTAGTTTATTAGCATTTAGTGTAATTGTTGATAAATATGAATTTATTATTCTGTTTGTCCCCTCTCTGTGTTTTGTTCTACTTATCCCCTTTCTTGTCTTTCTTTAAATTATTCACATATTTTTAAATTCCATTTTAATTCATTTATTGGCTATTTAGCCATAGTTCGTTACTTCATTATTAAGTGGGTTTTCTAAGGATTACACTATATATCATTAACCTTTTACTCTACCTAGACTTGATATTGTACTACTTCATATATAATATAAAAATCTTGCAACCATTTAAGTCCATTTAACTCTTTATCACCCTTTATGTTGTAGCTGCCACATTATCTTCATACATTATAAACCTCTCAAGACAAGATTATAATTTTTGCTTTACATGTTGATATGATTATAAGGCTATTAAGAGAAAAAATAGACTTTTATATCCACCTATATATTTACCAATGCTACCCAGTCCTTCCTAAGGATCTGAGTTCCATCTGGTTCCATTTCCCTTCACCCTGAACAATTTTCATTACCATGTCTGGTAGCACAGTTCAGATGGCAACACATTCCCTTGTTTTTTATTTATCTGAAAGATGTCTTTATTTTGCCTTCAGTCTTGAAAAACATTTTCATTGGCTATAGACTTCTGACCAGTTTTTTTTGTTTGTTTTCTTTTTTTCTTCCATCTCTTTAAGATATTTTTTCATGGGTTTCATGGAAGTCTTCCTTTGATTGTCATGAAAAGTCCATAGTTATTCAAATCTTTGTTCCCCTTTCTGTAGTGTGTTAATTTCTCTCTGGCTGTTTTCAAGATTTTCTCTTTATCTTTGGTTTTCAGCAATCTGACTATACTGTACCCAAGTATCATTATTATCAAATTTATACTATTTGGAATTTACTGAATTTCTTGAATTGGTTTATTTCCTTCACACACTATGAGGAGGTTTCAGCCATTATTTCTTTAAATACTTCTTCTGTCCCATTCCCTCTGTTCTTTCCTTTTGGGACTCCAATTACTCACATGTTCGACCTTTTGAAATTCTGCACTGGTCTTGGAGGCTGTATTAATTTAAAAATTTTTTCTGTTTCTTCAGGTTGGATAATTTCTAGTGATCTATCTTCAAAATCACTTTTTCCCCTGACATCTCCATTCTGCCAATAAGTTTATCCAGTAAATTTTAAATTTCAGATACTGTATTTTTTCACATTAAAATTTTCCTCTTTTTTAACATTTTATATTTCTCTGTTGAGAATTCCTATCTTTATATTCATTCAACCATATTTAACTTTATCTCACTCAGCTATTATACATTCTTTAAAGTCCTTATCTTATAACTTGAGTATCTGGAATATCTCAGAGTTTGGCATCTATTGATTTTTTTCTTCCCTTCCAAAAAGGTTTATATTCTTCTGACTCTTGATTCTTCTGACTCAAATATGTTGAGTAATTTTGGGCTGTATCCTGGGCATTGTAAGTTTTTATTTTTGCAGATTTTAATTTTGTTAAATTCCTCTAAAGAGCGGGTGTTTTGTTTTGGTTTGGTTTAGCAGGCATTTAACTTGGTTATCCTAAACTTACACACTGTCATACCTGTGATGGGTGGAGGCTCATATCTCATATTAGATATTTAAGCCTTTGCTGGAAGCTGCTTTCCATTGCCCTACACATACATGGTTCAGGGGTCATCTAAAAACTTGAGGTTGACTTTAAACACTGAATTAGGGGTTCCCTATTCTTTGACTCTCTCCTTTTCAGGGTTTTGCCCTAACTCTCTGGTGGCTCTGGTTGCTCCAGGGCTCCTTCACCCAGCCCATTTGGCCAAAACCATGGCAGGGCTTTCTATCAGAATTTTAGTCAAATGGCATCATCTCCACCATGATTGTGAGTGCCTTCAAAGCGAAGACACACAAAAAAGGAACTCATTGTATTTAGTTTCCTTTTCTCAAGTTTTAATTCCCCTCTAAAATCTGCTGCTTTTGTTCAGTCACCAAAGCCTTTAGTTCATGTCATATATATTTTTTAAAGTTCTATTATTTGCAGCAGTTTACTACTTCATACTGGAGGTGAAATTTTAATTATGTTTTTCAAATTTAAAAACTTTCATATATTTCATGTGCAAGTTTATAACTTTAAACTTTTATGAAGTCATTAACTGAGAACAATAAGGATGTTTGCCTAAATATACAAAGTCTGAAATTACATTTTATGATTCCCAAATTGCCATCTTACTTCATCCTCAGCATCCAATTTAATTTCCTATTTTGTTTTGGTTGCACAGTATTGAGAAATCCTGTTTTATATGGGTATATAGTTGCAAAACATAGGGTTTTTTTAAAACAATTTATCTTAGGATATCAATCAATAAAATGGAAGCTTTCTTTGAGGTCTGCATAAAGAGCAGTTAAATTGGCAACATGATCCTCTAATCCAAGATTTTATAAACATTCCATGAAAAGCAGACATCTGCTGTCAAATATACTTGAAGACATTTGGCTGATGTATTGTACTAGAGAAACATTACATATTGACAATTCTGAGGAGAAATCTTTCAAATTTAACTTTACTCCAATGTTTCTCAAAATTATTTACCACAGAACCCTTACTTCCAACATACCCACTAACAAATTGCATAATCAGTATTCCAATTTTTGGAAAATAGAACTATATGTAATCCCAAATAAAGAAAAAGGAACTAGCATCTACAAGTACCTCCTATATAGTAGCATTGTATTGGATGCACATAATCTTATTTAATTCTTATGACACCTAAATATGTAGGATTTTATTTTAATATACATATGAGAAAACTGATGCATAAGACAGGGAGGGCTTTTTTTTTCCAGTTTCATTGAGCTATAATTGACATATAAGATTGTATTAGTTTAAGGTGTACAACATAATTATTTGATCAATGTATGTATTGTAAACAATTATGACAATAAGTTTAATTAACATCCATCACCTCACATAGTTACAACTATTTTTCTTATGATGAAAACTTTTAAGATCCACTCTCTTAGCAACATCCAAATATACAATATAGCATGGTAACTACAGTCACCATGATGTACATTATTACATCTCCAGGACTTATTTATTTTATGCTTGGAGTTTGCATCTTTTGACCACCTTCTCCCATTTCCTCAACCCCCTGCCTCTGGCAACCACCAATCCGTCACTGTTTCTATGAGTTTAGATTTTTAGATTGTACATATAAGTGAAATCACACAGTATTTTTCTTTCTCTGTCTGACTTTTTTCACTTAGTATTATGCCCTCAGTGTCCAACAATGTTGTCACAAATGGCAGGATTTCCATTTTATGGCTGAATAATATTCCATTGTATATGTATACCACATCTTTTTTTTTTAACATTTTTATTGGAATATAATTGCTATACAATGGTGTGTTACTTTCTGCTGTATAACAAAGTGAATCAGCTATATGTATACATATATCCCCATATCCCTTCCCTCTTGCATCTTCCCCCCATTTTCCCTATCCCACCCCTCTAGGCGGTCACAAAGCACAGAGCTGATCTCCTTGTGCCTTGCGGCTGCTCCCACTAGCTATCTATTTTACATTTAGTAGTGTATATATGTCAATGCCACTCTCTCACTTCATCCCAGCTTACCCTTCCCCCTCCCCGTGTCCTCAAGTCCATTCCCTATGTCTGCATCTTTATTCCTGTCCTGCCGCTAGGTTCTTCAGAACCATTTTTTTTTGTTTGATTCCATATATATGTGTTAGCATACAGTATTTGTTTTTCTCTTTCTGACTTACTTCACTGTGTATGACAGACCCTAGGTCCATCCACCTCACTACAAATAACTCAGTTTCATTTCTTTTTATGGATGACTAATATTCCATTGTATATATGTGCCACATCTTCTTTATCCATTCATCTGTCGATGGACACTTAGGTTGCTTCCATGTCCTGGTTATTGTAAATAGAGGTGCAATGAACATCGTGGTACATAACTCTTGCGGGCCTCTCACTGTTGTGGCCTCTCCCGTTGCAGAGCACAGGCTCCGGACACGCAGGCTCAGTGGCCATGACTCACGGGCCCAGCTGCTCCACGGCATGTGGGATCTTCCCGGACGAGGACACGAACCTGTGTCCCCTGTATCAGCAGGCGGACTCTCAACCGCTGCACCACCAGGGAAGCCCTATGACTCTTTTTGAATTATGGTTTTCTCAGGGTATGTGCCCAGTAGTGAGATTGCTGGGTCGTATGATAGTTCTATTTTTAGTTTTTAAGGAACCTCCATACTGTTCTCCATAGTGGCTGTATCAATCTACATTCCCACCAACGGTGCAAGTGGGTTCCCTTTTTTCCACACACTCTCCAGCATTTATTGTTTGTAGATTTTTTTAATGATGGCCGTTCTGACTGTTGTGAGGTGATACTTCATTGTAGTTTTCATTTGCATTTCTCTAATGGTTAGTGATGTTGAGCATCCTTTCATATGTTTGTTGGCAGTCTGTATATCATCTTTGGAGAAATGTCTATTTAGGTCTTCTGGCCAGTTTTGGATTTGGTTGTTTCTTTTTTTGATATTGAGCTGCATGAGCTGCTTGTAAATTTTGGAGATTAATCCTTTGTCAGTTGCTTCATTTGTAAATATTCTCCCATTCTGAGGGTTGTCTTTTTGTCTTGTTTATGGTTTCCTTTGCTCTGCAAAAGCTTTGAAGTTTCATTAGGTCCCATTTGTTTACTTTTGTGTTTATTTCCATTTCTCTAGGAGGTGGGTCAAAAAGGATCTTGCTGTGATCTATATCATAGAGTGTTCTGCCTATGTTTTCCTCTAAAAGTTTTATAGTGTCTGGTCTTACATTTTGGTCTTTAATCCATTTTGAGTTTATTTTTGTGTATGGTGTTAGGGAGTGATATAATTTCATTCTTTTACATGTACCTGTCCAGTTTTCCCAGCACTACTTATTGAAGAGACTGTCTTTTCCCCACTGTATATTCTTGCCTCCTTTATCAGAGATAAGGTGACCATATGTGTGTACCACATCTTCTTTACCCATTGATGGGCACTCAAGTTGTTTCCATGTCTTGGCTATTGTAAATAATCCTGCAATAAACATATCTTTTCAATATCCTGTGTGATTTTTAAACTATAAACATAGTCTCATATCCCATGGTGGTTAGCCAAATCCTGTTGCTTCAATCTTACCCAAGTGCCAGAGTGGACTCAGTGCAAATGGAGATAAGAAGGGGTCAGGAGTCCAAGAATTAGCAGACTAGTAGCCAGTATTGATATGGGTAATACCCAAGGTAGTGACCAGGAAAATGATGCTGAGCAACAGAAATAAAAGAGTTCGGAAAATTAAGAGGGAAATACAGCTGCAATATGGTTACTTGGTGAGATCAGGAATAAGATAGACTTAGGAAGGACAAAAGTGAGAGGGAAAGCAATCCAAAACTAAGGCCATTTTACAAGGGGATTAGAATCTTGTATGAGCATAACTATTTTAAAGGATTGTTTAAGAAAATATGCAGCTTAATAAAAGAGAGAATAAGTTTTCAAATGAGTACTAAGGAAAGAAATGCTAAAGAATGTCATTAAGAGGGAGTGTCATTATAGGTTAGAGTAGTTATGGAGGCAAGATATGAATCCAGTCTTGAAGTCAGGGAGGATTCAAATAGCCAGAGAGAGGATGAAAAAATATTTATATAGTACTAGTTATATAATCATCAAGAATTTTACCCTTACCTGTCAGATGGCACATATGTATCCTTCCCAGTATAAAATTTCCAGGAAATAATTTGTATATTTCAAATTTTATTGAGGATCTACTATGTGAAAATTCTCAAAAAATGTAATTGATATTTCTGTACTTTAAAGCATAATGATTAATTTTACTTTCATAATTTAAGTAGGTTTAACAAACTCTTTTTCATCATTCAGTTCCTTAAGATCTGTATTTATAAAGTAGACTTTGCAGGGTGGAGAAGAAATTAGACAATTGATATAACCCAGTGTACAACTTCCTGGCTTTAGAGTAACTTTCCACTCTAAAATTATCTTTGCAAGACAAGTGACAATTTGTCTCACTGTAATTTTTTTAAGTGGAAACTTTATTTTTCCAAAGTATTTCAACTTTTAGTGAAATGTTTTCCCAGCCTGGACTTCTATAAGACCACATTCTATTTTCAATCATCAACTTTGTGCTAGGAATTCAATCATCAACTTTGTGCAAGCTCTTGAAGGTATATATATGGTCCTATATATGTTTATTTCTCTTTAAAGATCATTTTCATTATGAAGGTGATTAAATTCAGAAAAATAGAGGAAATGTCACATAGTCTTAGTATGCAGTATAACCTCTGTTAAGAGTTCACTATACTTTCAAAAAAAAAGGGTTCACTGTACTTTCTTCCAGTCTGTTTCTATAGTATATTTTTTTTACATATTTGTGATCAAATATCACATATAAGACATAGTATGCAGATTTTAAAATATTATGTTTACATATTCTGCTTATAATACTATTATAGAGTAATTCTAGTGAATTTGGAATTTTTGAGGAGTAAAAAAGAAAACAAATGATGTGAAATCCATTTACCCAAAGACAAAATATATATACTGGCATATTCCTTTAGGACTTTTTCTTTTTTTTTTAAACCTAGTTAAATCTATATTGTGTTATAGAGGTTTTTAAGTATAGTTAACACTGAGACACTTTAGAGAACCTGGATGTGGGATTATTTTAAAAGGGTTGGTGAATAATGATATCTATAACTAGAGGGTATAACAGCACTGTTTGCCTGAGACTGTGCTAACCACTTCATATCAGTATCACTTGTATTTACCCATGTATTCAAAAAATGTGGGCTACCTTCTAATTTTGGGGAATGCAATAACGAGAAAAGAACCAATCTAAGAAGGACCTTGATTTGGTCTCATGGAGCTTAGAGATTAGTGGGAAAATGAAATGATCATGCTAACAACTAAGTAATTACAAGTTGGTTGAGGACTCTGAAAGAAAGGCTTGCTGTTTTTGAGAGTATCTATAGCAGATAAACCTTCCCAATACTAGGGATGTATAGGAGGTCCCCTGAGGAATAAACATTTACTAAGGTCTGCATGTGAGAGGCAGTTAATTCGGCAAAGGAGGAGAAAGTATGATTGAAGGAAAAACATGAGTGATGTGAAATCAGGCTGTAGACATAAGGAGAATCTAGACCAGGCAGGGGCTTATAAGCTCTGCAAGAATTTTTGTCTTTATCATAAAAGCAATGGAAATTCACTAGATGGCTTGCAAACATGGAGGTAATATGTTCAGATCTACATGTTTAAAGATAACATTGCCTACAATGTTGTGATGAGACTGAAAAGGCCAGAGTAGATAGGGATAGTTTGCACTAGAGTGCTGGCAGCAGGGATGATAAGTACACAGGCTCAGGAGAAATTCAAGGGTGCTTTTGACAGTTGCTGGGCTCAGTTATGGTTGGACACTGGAGGGTGAGGGGGTGGCAGGCAGGTGAAGAAAGAGCCAAGTGGAATCCAAAACAGAAGTGAAGGAATCAGCCTTCAGTAGGAGATAGAATACATGTTCCAATTTTCCTTTGAGGAATTTTTCCCTTTTTCATATTCAGCTCCAGGTTTGGGTTCTGATTAGTTGAAGCCAATCAGCATCTCCCAGCTCAGACCACAGCGGATGAAGGTGTGACTCAATCAGAAGCAAGGAGACACAGGCAGACAGTCACAGGTGCTTTGGGGAAAAAGAAGCTTCTCTGTGAGTCCTCCCATTCCCTGCATGGGGTAGCTTGAGAGTAGGAGGCTGGGAACTGCCAAGGCAGTTCATAACAGTGGGGAGGAGCTAAAGATGTCAGAGGCACTGTGTAAATCTGAGGGTGGAGGTGTAACCCAGGAAGGCAGAGACAGGGGAGAATCAAAGAAAATAAAGACACCAGAATTCTGATGACATCCTTTGAGCCTTTACATTACATATTTCTTGAAGCCAGCCTTACTTCTGGACTTTTCAGTTACATTAATCAATAATTTCCTTTTTGTTTAAGTCAGTTTGAGTTGGATTCCTTATAGTTTTCCTATGTCAGTAAAAGCAGTTAACTGCTTTAACAAAATACCATAGACTGGTTGGCTTAAACAATAGAAAATTATTTCTTTCGGTTCTGAAGGCTGGGAAGTCTAAGATCAAGGTGCTGGCCAATTCAGTTCCTGGTGAGAGCCCTCTTCCTGATTTGAAGATAGATAGCCATCTAACATGGAGGGTGAAGGGGTGAGGGGCTCTCATATGCCTTTTCTTATTAAGACACTAATCCCATCATGAGAGCTCCACCATCATGACCTAATTACCTCCCAAAGACCCCATCCCCCAAAACCATCACATTAGGGATTAAGATTTCAACATATGGATTTAGGGAGGGACACAAACATTCAATCCATAGCACCCTACAAAGGCCTGATAGAGATACAATTCTCCCCTATCAATTGATTTATTCTAGGAGCTTCAGTTCCTCTGATGCAGATGAAGAGAAAGGAAATAGAAGGTTAATCCAGGGTTGAAATTTGTTCGAGTGGCTATGATACAAGAGAAAGGAAGAAGGCATTTAGGGTATTGGCAACAGAATCATGGAGCTGATAGACCATTCAGTCTAAACTTGATAAGGAGCAAAGTAAAAAAGAAAAAAAAAGAAAAAAAATACAGAGGGATGATGTATTGGAGTAATGAAGAGTCAATTCACTGGAGCCCCCAAAGAGATTAAAGAATGATTGTGCTAATAGGAATTTAACAAACACACTGGAAGGGCACAAGGTTGTAGAGAGAAAGCAGTATGCCTGAACTAGTTATTTTGGAGGTGGAGATATTTTGAATGGTGACAAGGTACAGAAAAGGACTGACAGACTAGACGGTTGAAATGGAGTGAGGAAGGAAATGGAGCAATTGAGATGTCAAAGCACTGGTGCTATCACCCTTGAAATGGTGAGATCTCCTGGGATGAGGGAAGGGCTTGGGATGGGGAGAACTCTGATTCAGGCTGCGAATGTTCAGTGAATGAGTGGGAGAGACTAAGAGATCAGGAGATGCTAGCTGTGAGGGAAGGGTGATATAGAAAATGAGCACAGGCCCCATGGGCACCAGATTCTTAGAGGATACTGGAAGAAACAGAAATCTGGGAACAGAAATAAGATACAAGGTATTCAACCATCCCACTCCAATCTCAAGTTTCATGGGAGAGAATAAAGAGCTCCTGCTAGAGGACTCTGTTTGAGAGGATGGTCTGGGAAGTAAAGTGCAACAGGGAAAAGCCAAGTCTGAGTTCAGGGAAGGAGTGAATTGACCTGTCTGAGAACAGACTGGGAGGAGGACTCGGTGGATTCTTGTGCGGCGATTCCACAGACAGGAAGGAGGAACTTGGAAGGTTTCGGCGAATTAGTGCGCTGGGTCAGGGATAAAGGCTTTAATCTAACCTATGGTGATGCTGGTGTAATTGAAGACAATAGAGCAGGGGGAACAGCATATACTTTGGGTGCTAACTGTTTAAAACAGAGATGAGAACCATAGTGGGGAGATGTACTTGGTTGAGTGGATACTGGACCTCATGCAAATGGCATGACCAACTTGAGTCAAAGTCGTGGGAACACAAACAGCTTGTGTCTGAACTCCTTGGTCTGCTTAGCTGCTGTGTTGAAGGAAACAAACTGTTCCCACAGGAGGTCTGGGAATGGGCTGGGCTGTACCCAGTCCCTGGGGCTGGGGATCAGAGACCAGGACCTACACACAGTGGAGATGCTGTGGCCACATTAGGCACCACCAGTACCAGCACAGAAGGAGTACTCAGGAGATGCCTGGTCTTTGATGATGTTATCTTTGATCCATAATCCCTCATCTGCAATTGTGAAACTCAAAAGGCTTTGAAAAACTGAAGGGGTTGTTTTGTTTGCAAGTCTGTGGCAAAACTCATTTGGCAGCAAAACCCACCTTAAATTTATGTGAGGCAATTTGTTGTATTTATATATCCCACTTAGAGTAACAATTCGAACATTTTGTTTCAGGGAAAAAAAAGAAGTATGTGTCTCATCATGGGGTGTTCCCTAGACCCTGCTGATGGTATTTTATGATATTGCAAATTCAAAACAAATTTTTGAATTATAAAACACACCTGGACCTAAAGTTTCCAGGTAAAAGATTATAGATGTGTATTACAATTGTTAGCCTCACAATTAATGTTCTTAACCCCCAGTGAGGGCAGTGCTATTACTATTCTTCCCATATTGCAAATGAGGATTATCACAATGCTATTATTATTCTTTCCATAGTGGCAAAATCAAAATATGGACACATGTCTGTGTGCTTCTAAAGCTTAAGCAGAATTCCTATTGGTATCGCTCAATGAGAAAGTAGGTTGACCTTGATAACTTTCTCCGACCTCCTAGATGCTGATGGAATTACCTTCTTACCACCATTATCTAAAGAGCAAATTGATAATTCATGGCTCCCAGGGCAGGGGTAGTATAAAGAAGGCTGAAATGGGACCTCTTCTTACCCCCCACCCTCTGACTGGCAGCAGAGACATAGAGAGAACTCAAGAAGTTAGGGCTCCCTGGATGCACTAATACTGGTGCTCATCGTCTCCAATTCTTCCAGGAGAATGCTCTGTACCACCATCAGCAATAATCCCTCTCCCCTTCCCCAACAACAATTCCAGGAGCTGTGGTTTCAATAACAAATAGAAGAGACCTATTCTTAGGATTGGACGTTGATTTGTTTCCAAATTTCTGGCCAAAAGTTAAGTGTCAATCTGATGTTTCAGTATTGTGAGTTCTATCTAGCCTTTTTCTGTGTCTCATTTTGTAGTGAAATAGTAAGAAAAGTTCTATTAGTATTTAACCAGACAGTATTCTAAAACGATAATCTTGTCCTATACTTTTTGATACCATCCTTTTCCCAAGGTTTTAGCACCGTTCCTGGGATAGTGTATCTTGAATTAGTGCTACTTGATTACTTAATTAATTAGGAGCAGACTCCTGTGAAAGAGAAATTTTTAATTTGCCCTAATCCCTGTTTGCTATCTTTCTTAGCCTTTACATTCATGGGTTCTAAGTAAAAGTAATACAAGAAGGCAAACAAAACAAACAACAAACCAGAAAGCTTACCTAGAGAGCTTTCAACACTGAAATAAAGTATCGACTTTGTGACTTCAGTATGGGGTAATGGGGGAAGCACAGGGAGTGTTGACAGATGTAAATTGAGATGGGAGTACTAAGGCAGAGGGCTTAGGGGGTTGACCCCAGAGCCCACCCAACAGTTTAATCCCTTCTAATCACTAGCCCTGTGACCTTGGTCAGGTCATTTGAACTCTGTACTTTGGCTTCCTCACCAATAATATAGGAGTAATAATAATATACCTATTTCTTTGTGTTTAGTATTAAACTGAGATCATATGCATAAAGTGGTTGGCTCGCAATACACCCAAACTTAGCCACACATGTTTATCTTGAGTATAATTTCCTAGTGGTATCATTCAATCTCACCTAGGGTGCCATTCATGTCTCCAACTCATGCATTTTTTTAAACTCTAGGTTAAAAATAAACAATGACAGCACAATAATCGTAAAGACAAAGGCACAAAATTTGAGTTAATCCAATTCCATCCTGTAACCCAATTCCATCATATGATTCCATCTATTGACCACTTAGAGTTTACATTTGCATTTAAAATTTAAAACAGTGAAGCAGAAAGGTGTAATGTTTTTGTTTACACTATGATATTCATTTTTAGTTTTTACTAGCAAGATAATGTATACGCAAGTGAATTTTTAAAATTATCATATTCTGCCTGTCGTTTTTCATCATTATGTGTTTTGTTCCATATCTATTACTAAAAATAATTTTGACATTTTGTGGTGAGGGGGTATGAAGTGATCTGTTTCAGGTGTCAAATATGCTAGGTTTGCCACTCTTTGTAACTTCTAAAGTGATTTCATAACGTTGTTATGACTCACCAAACCCATATCAGTTTCTGGTTCCCTTTGAATCTTGACTCTACCAAGTCAGGAGTGTGGCTCTGAGCAAGTGGCTTTCTCCTTCCAGTCACAGTTTCTCACCTGGAAAATAGGGGTAGGAACAGCTGTGTCAAAAACTGTCTCCAGGATTGAGTGGAATAACACAGCACAGTAGCTGCCAATGTGCTGCTACCAAGTGCTTCTCTTGTCCATTCTATCTGTATAAGAATGGTTTACTCTGGCCTATCTCTAAAGCTCTTCCTGGCTAGGACTGAATATGATCCTATGATCATAATACGTAGACATTCAGGGCTGGATATCCTGTCAAAAGTAGGCACTTACTCCCCCTGGGAAACTCCTCAGTCCTGAAGGTTCAGATGTATTCAGCAGGTCCTTCACTCTTGTTCTTGTTCCACAGGAAAATACCCTATGTATATTCAAGGTTAGATACCATATCTGCTCAACCAAAGATGCTACTGGTACATATTAATTATGTGGCATACATAAAACAGGATAGAGTTGCTTGACAATTAAAAATATGGTATTTGCAAAGTATGGTCAGGAATTTGGGAAGGGGGGAGGGGAACAGGTCTGAATGAAATGAGGCATCTGTTATGTTGTCAAGTTGATAATTCTAGATTCCCTACTTTTCATATCAAGTTCTCTATTTTAGAAGCCTCCAGAACATTCCACACAACTTCAGATCTACCTTGCTAGTCCTTAAATTTAGCGAGCTTTGTCTTTCAAAATTAGAGAAAAAAAAATTGTTTTAATGTATTTGCCTTTTTAAAGCTGAGTAAATTTCCCTCTCTTTTCTTTGAGTTTTTAATGAAAGGTCATTGTTCTTTTTTTCCAACTCTGAGATGACTGTGGCTCCATGAAAGGAAGGATAATTTATTATAATTAGTATTTGAATTACAACTTCTGTACCATTACTTCCATATTAGTGACAAAATGCCTTCACTGACATTTCATTTAATCTTCATGCGCATTGGCACACACAGTACACTGTTATTAAGATTCTGGTATTACTCCCATTGCATTTGACGCTCAGAGCCTCTGAGGGCTGAAGCACCAGGACCAGGTAACACAGGCTCTTGGGTCTATGCTTGATTTCATACAATCCCCTGTGCTTCTCCTCAGTGATCTAGTTTGCAGGTCAGGTACCCCCACAAGGCTGTAGGCAAAGGGAGGATATAGTCAGTATCCTATACTCCTTTATTTCTCCAGAGTTAGTATACATAGCAACTTCTCAAAAAATATCTGCCAAAGAATGGAAGAAACGTCTACTTTTACAAATTTTAGAATTTGTAAACTTCTTTTACACTTTTAGAATTTTTACAAATCACATTTCTTTTGATCAACATATCTGTTCTTCCTTCACTACCGCTATACAATCCTCTCAGTAGAGATGAAGAAATGGAAGTGAAGGGAAGTGCAGAATTACCTCCAAATCCTACTGCTAGTAGGAGGAAATGAAAGGACTCAAACACAGATCTTCTGCAGCTCACTTCTGAGTTCTTTCCAATAAGCCATATTGAACTGTTGTAGTATAGCTGTACCTTAGAGATTAACAAGTAGTCCAGTTACACTGCAGACAGGAGCCCAGAAATTCACCTTACTCAGGTGAGGAGACACAGGGGTCCTGAGAATGATGAGAGAGCTACAGAATCCCAGAAAAAGGACAAGGAGACCACAGAGAACTTGGGCTTAGCAACCAAAAGTAAACAGTCAGGGCGATGGACTATACTGCAGTGTTGAATGATATGCTCCAAAGAACAAGACTAAACAAGTTGCACCTTCATGACCACCATTCCAGAGATAACTTCAGACCAACCACTAAACCATGGGGACGAGCGAGGGGTATTCTCATAGCTACATGGAATCTCATAGATACCCCTTTAACCTGAGTGCCATCTGAAAGAGGAGGAGGGCAGAGGGAGTTCTGGAAGAGAAATATTTATGAGAAAGAGACCAAGTCACTTCAAAGAGCTGAAACTGAGCTAACTTTCATGGTTCAGTTCCTCTCTCCTACTTCTCACTGCTAAGCAGAAGGGTGAGGTTCATGAGTAAAATCAGAGTCATTGTAGGAAATAAAGAAGCTGCATTTTCTTATCATGGCTGAGTCAAAATATAGACTTCAGTCTTCCTGCTCACTTAAACATGATATTTCCTAAAGCTAATTGAGAATTTATGTGTTAATCCCTACAAATGGAAAGGCAAAAAGCGAACATAATTTCTGCAGAAGAACTGAAGATGTCTGTATTACAAATCACTGCATATTCATTCAAAGAATATTTTTAACTGCCTACTATAAGTTAGGCCTTGGGATTGAATAGTGAACAAAACAGAAAAGGTAGTTAATTCACTATACAAAGTGAACCTCAGGAGTTTAGGAACTGGTCCAAGGTCAAATAATAAACTGTAGAGTCAGGATTTAAATTCAGGTGTGTCTGATTCTAAAGCCTATCCTCTTCTATCTCATCATACTAGTTGAGTATGAACTAGAAAAATACGGAATTTTATGCTTACAGCTCTTTTTAAAAAAAATAAACAACAGAAATTTATTTCCAAGATCATGGTCCTGGCAGATTTAGTGTCTGGTTAACAGGTGACCATCTTGTCACTGTGTCCTCATGTGGTAGGAGGGGTAAGGTTCTCTAGGTTTCTGGGGTCTCATTACTGTTTTTCCTTTTTATTCTTATTGTGTCATAATTAATTTACAGTGTTCTGTTAGTACAGAAAAGTGATTCAGCTAAATATATATATATATACTTTTTCAGATTCTTTTCCATTATAGGTTATTACAAGATATTGAGTATAGTTCTCTGTGCTATACAGTAGGTCCTTGTTGTTTACCTAATTTATATGTAGTACTATGTATATGATAACCGCAAACTCCTAATTTATCACTGCTCCTCCTCCCCCACTACCCCCTTTGGTAACCATAACTTTGTTCTCTATGTCTGTGAATCTACTGGTGTTTTGTAAATAAGTTCTTTTGTATCATATTTTTAGATTCCACAAATAAATGATATCATATGAGATTTGTCTTTGTTTGACTTACTTCACTTAATATGATAATCTCTAGATGCATTAAAAAGAATGAAATAGACACCATGAACAATTTATGTTTACATTTTTAAACCAAATATACTTATGTTGAGAATGATGTGCGTGTTTATGTACAGATGTATTATAAAGATGTAGAGTACAAAGACCTTCAAGATGGTGGAGGAATGAGACGTGGAGATCACCTTCCCCCCTCAAATACATCAGAAATACATCTACATGTGGAACAACTCCTACAGAACACCTATTGAACACTGGAAGAAGACCTCAGACTTACCAAAAGGCAAGAAACTCCCTTCATAGCTGAGTAGGGCAAAAGAAAAAAGATAAAACAGAGACAAAAGAATAGGGATGGAACCTGCTCCTCTGGAAGGGAGCTGTGAAGGAGGAAAAGCTTCCACACACTAGGAAGCCCCTTCACTGGCAGAGACAGGGGTGGCGGTGGTGGGGGAAGCTTAGGAGCCACAGAGGAGAGTGCAGCAACAGGGGTGCAAAGGGCAAAGCGGAGAGATTCCCGCACAAAGGATCACTGCCAACCAGACCTCACCAGCCTGAGAGGCTTGTCTGCTCACCTGCCAGGATGGGTGGGGGCTGGGAGCTGAGGCTGGGGCTTTGGAGGTCAGATCCCAGGGAGAGGACAAGGATTGGTTGGTGAACACAGCGTGAAGAGGGCTAGTGCACCACAGCTAGCCGGGAGGGAGTCCAGGAAAAAGTCTGGACCTGCCTAAGAGACAATTGTTTTGGGGTGCACGAGGAGAGGGGAGTCAGAGCTCCAGAGATGGGCATGAGCTATGTCTATCAGCATGGACACCAGAGACGGGCATGAAATGCTGAGGCTGCTGCTGCAGCCAACAAGAAGTCTGTGTGCAAGCCCAGGTCACTATCCACACCTCCCCTCCCAGGAGCCTGTGCATCCTGCCACTGCCAGGGTCCCGTGATCCAGGGACAACTTCCCTGGGAGAACACAAGGCGTGCAGAGGTGGGGCCAAATCCAAAACTGAACCCCAGGAGCCGTGTGAACAAAGAAGAGAAAGGGAACTCTTTCCCAGCAGCCTCAGGAGCAGCGGATTAATTCTCCACAATAAACTTATGCACCCTACATTTCTGGAATACCTGAATAGACAACGAACCACCCCAAAACTGAGGTGGTAGATTTTGGGAGCAATGATATACATATTTTTCTCCTTTTTCTCTTTTGGTGAGTGTGTATCTGTATGCTTCTTTGTGTGATTTTGTCTGTATAGCTTTGCTTTAACCATCTGTCTGAGGGTTCTGTCTGTCCGTTTTGTTTTGGGTATTTTTAGTATAATTTTTAACACTTGTTATCATTGGTGGATTTGTTTTTCAGTTTGGTTGCTCTCTTCTTTCTTTTTTTAATTTTTATTTAATAAATTTATTTTATTTGATTTATTTTTCTTTCTTTCTTTCTTTTTTTTATCCCTTTTCTTCTGAGCCATGTGGCTGACAGGGTCTTCATGCTCCAGCCAAGTGTCAGGCCTGTGCCTCTCAGGTGGGAGAGCCGAGTTCAGGACATTGATCCCCCAGAGACCTCTCAGCTCCACGTAATATTAAACAGTAAAAGCTCTCCCAGAGATCTCCATCTCAATGCTAAGACCCAGCTCCACTCAAGAATCAGCAAGCTACAGTGCTGGACACCCTATGCCAAACAACTAGCAAGACAGGAACACAACCCCACCTATCAGCAGAGAGGCTGCCTAAAATCATAATAAGGCCACAGACACCCCAAAACACACCACCAGACACAGTCCTGCCCACCAGAAAGAAAAGACACAGCCTCATCCTCCAGAACAAAAACACCAGTCCCCTCAACCAGGAAGCCTACACAACCCACTGAACCAAACTTAGCCACTGGGGGCAGATACCAAAAACAATGGGAGCTATGAACCTGCAGCCTGTGAAAAGGAGACCCCAAATACAGGAAGTTAAGCAAAATGAGAAGACAGAGAAATACACAGCAGATGAAGAAGCAATGTAAAAACCCACCAGACCAAACAAATGAAAAGGAAATAGGCAGTCTACCTGAAAAATAATTCAGAGTAATGATAGTAAAAATGATCCAAAATCTTGGAAATAGAATGGAGAAAATACAAGAAATGTTTAACAAGGAACTAGAAGAACTAAAGAGCAAATAAACAATGATGAACAACACAATAAATGAAATTAAAAATCCTCTACAAGGATCAATAACAGAATAACGGAGGCAGAAGAATGGATAAGTGACCTGGAAGATAAAATAGTAGAAATAAGTACTGCAGAGCAGAAAAAAGAATGAAAAGCATGGAGGAAAGTTTCAGAGACATTTGGGACAACAATAAACGCACCAACATTCAAATTATAGGGGTCCCAGGAGAAGAAGAGAAAAAGAAAGGGACTGAGAAAATATTTGAAGAGATTATAGTTGAAAACTTCACTAATATGGGAAAGGAAATAGTCAATCAAGTCCAGTAAGTGCAGAGAGTCCCATACAGGATTAATCCAAGGAGAAACATGCCAAGACACATATTAATCAAACTATTAAAACTTAAATACAAAGAAAAAATATTGAAAGCAGCAACGGAAAAGCAACAGATACATACAAGAGAATCCCCATAAGGTTAACAGCTGGTCTTTCAGCAGAAACTCTGCAAACCAGAAGGGAGTGGCAGGACATATTTAAAGTGATGAAAGGGAAAAACCTACAACCAAGATTACTCTACCCAGCAAGGATCTCGTTCAGATTCGATGGAGAAATTAAAACCTTTACAGACAAGCAAAAGCTAAGAGAATTCAGCACCACCAAACCAGCTCTACAACAAATGCCAAAGGAACTTCTCTGGCAGGAAACACAAGAGAAGGAAAAGACCTACAATAACAAACCCAAAACAATGAAGAAAATGGTAATAGGGACATACATATTGATAATTACCTTAAATGTAAATGGATTAAGTGCTCCAACCAAAAGACATAGACTGGCTGAATGGATACAAAACAAGACCTGTATATATGCTGTCTACAAGAGACCCACTTCAGACCTAGGGACACATACAGACTGAAAGTGAGGGGATGGGAATAGATATTCCATGCAAATGGAAATCAAAAGAAAGCTGGAGTAGCAATTCTCATATCAGACAAAATAGACTTTAAAATAAAGATTATTACAAGAGATAAAGAAGGACACTACACAGTGATCAAGGGATCAATCCAAGAATAGGATATAACAATGGTAAATATTTATGCACCCAACATAGGAACACCTCAATACATAAGGTAAATGCTAACAGCCATAAAAGGGGAAATCGACAGTAACACAATCACAATAGGGGACATCAACACCCGACTTTCACCAATGGACAGATCATCCAAAATGAAAATAAATAAGGAAAAACAAGCTTTAAATGATACATTAAACAAGATGGACTTAATTGATATTTATAGGACATTCCCTTCAAAAACAACAGAATACACTTTCTTCTCAAGTGCTCATGGAACATTCTCCAGGATAGATCCTACCTTGAGTCACAAATCAAGCCTTGGTAAACTTAAGAAAATTGAAATCGTATCAGGTATCTTTTCTGACCACAATGCTATGAGACTAGATATCAATTACAGGAAAAGATCTGTAAAAAATACAAATACATGGAGGCTAAACAATACACTACTAAATAACAAAGAGATCACTGAATAAATCAAAGAGCAAATCAAAAAATACATAGACACAAATGACAATGAAAACACAACAACCCAAAACCTATGGGATGCAGCAAATGCAGTTCTAAGAGGGAAGCCTATGGCAATACAATCCTACATCAAGAAACAAGAAACATCTCAAATAAACAACCTAACCTTAAACTGAAAGCAATTACAGAAAGAAGAGCAAAAAAACCAAGTTAGCTGAAGGAAAGAAA
The DNA here is from genome assembly GCF_964270905.1 of Leucopleurus acutus. Classification (NCBI taxonomy): domain Eukaryota; kingdom Metazoa; phylum Chordata; class Mammalia; order Artiodactyla; family Delphinidae; genus Leucopleurus; species Leucopleurus acutus. Next base: position 146,374,469 of record NC_139143.1, on the reverse strand, counting down.
TCATAAAAATCAGATCAGAAATAAATTAAAAAGAAATGAAGGAAATGATAGCAAAGATCAATAAATCTAAAAGCTTGTTCTGTGAGAAGATAAACAAAATTGATAAACCATTAGCCAGAGTCATCAAGAAAAAAAAGAGAGAAGACTCATATCAACAGAATTGGAAATGAAACAGGAGAAGAAACAACTGACACTGCAGAAATACAAAGGATCATGAGAGATTACCACAAGCAACCCTATGCCAATAAAATGGACAACATGGAAGAAATGGACACATTCGTAGAAAAGCACAACCTTCCAAGACTGAACCGGGGAGAAATAGAAGATATAAACAGACAAATCACAAGCACTGAAATTGAGACTGTGACTACAAATCTTCCAACAAACAAAAGCCCAGGACCAGATGGCTTCACAGCTGAATTCTATCAAACATTTAGAGAAGAGCTAACACCTACCCTTCTCAAACTCTTCCAAAATATAGGAGAGGGAGGAACACTCCCCAGCTCATTCTGTAAGGTCACCATCACCCTGATACCAAAACTAGACAAAGATGTCACAAAGAAAGAAAACTATAGGTCAATATCTCTGATAAACATAGTTGCAAAAATCCTCAACAAAATACTAGCAAAAAGAATCCAACAGCCCATTAAAATGATCATACACCTTGATCAAGTGGGGTTAATCCCCAGAATGCAAGGATTCTGCAGTATATGCAAATCAATGTGATACACCATATTAACAAATTGAAAGATATAAATCATACGATCATCTCAATAGATGCAGCAAAAGCTTTTGACAAAATTCATCACCCATTTATGATAACAATCCTCCAGAAAGTAGCAATAGAGGGAACTTAGTCAACATAATAAAGGCCATATATGACAAACCCACAGCCAACATAGTTCTCAATGGTGAAAAACTGAAACCATTTCCACTAAGATCAGGAGCAGGACAAGGTTGCCCACTCTCACCACTATTATTCAACATAGTTTTGGAAATTTTAGTCACAGAAATCAGAGGAGAAAAAGAAATAAAAGGAATCCAAATAAGAAGAGAAGAAGTAAAGCTGTCACTGTTTGCTGATGACATGATAATTTACATAAAGAATCCTAAAGATGGTACCAGAAAACTACTAGAGCTAATCAATGAATTTGGTAAAGTAGTAGGATACAAATTAATGCACAGAAATCTCTTGCATTCCTATACACCAATGATGAAAAATCTGAAAGAGAGATTAAGGAAACACTTCCATTTACCATTGCAACAAAAAGAATAAAATACCTGGGAATAAACCTACTTAAGGAGACAAAAGAACTGTATGCAGAAAACTATGACACCGATGAAAGAAATTAAAGATGACAAACAGATGGAGAGATATACCATGTTCTTGGATTGGAAGAATCAATATTGTGAAATGACTATACTACCCAAAGAAAACTACAGATTCAAGGCAATCCCTATCAAACTACCACTGGCATTTTTCACAGAACTAGAACAAAAAATTTCACAATTTGTATGGAAACACAAAAGACCCCTAATAGCCAAAGCAATCTTGAGACAGAAAAATGGAGCTGAAGGAATCAGGCTCCCTGGCTTCAGACTATACTACAAAGCTACAGTAATCAAGACAGTATGGTACTACCACAAAAACAGAAATATGGAACAGGATAGAAAGCCCAGAGATAAACCCACACACATATGGTCACCTTATTTTTGGAGGGGAGAATATACAATGGAGAAAAGACAGCCTCTTCAATAAGTGGTGCTGGGAAAACTGTACAGCTACATGTAAAAGAATGAAATTAGAACACTCCCTAACACCATACAAAAAAATAAACTCAAAATGGATTATACAGCTAAATGTAAGGCCAGACACTATAAAACTTTTAGAGGAAAACATAGGCAGAACAGTCTATGACATAAATCACAGCAAGATATTTTTGACCCATCTCCTAGAGAAATGAAAATAAAAACAAAAATAAACAAATGGGACCTAATGAAACTTCAAAGCTTTTGCATGGCAAAGGAAACCGTAAACAAGAAGAAAAGACACGCTCAGAATGGGAGAAAATATTTGCAAATGAAGCAACTGACAAAAGATTAATCTGCAAAATTTACAAGCAGCTCATGCAGCTCAATATCAAAAAACCAAAAAACCCAATCCTAAAATGGGCAAAAGACCTAAACAGACATTTCTCCAAAGATGATATACAGATTGACAACAAACATATGAAAGGATGCTCAACATCACTAATCATTAGAGAAATGCAAATCAAAACTACAATGAGGTATCACCTCACGCCAGTCAGAGTGGACATCATCAAAAAATCTACCAACAATAAATGCTGGAGAGGGTGTGGAGAAATGGGAACCCTCTTGCACTGTTGGTAGGAATGTAGATTTATACAGCCACTATGGAGAACAGTATGGAGGTTCCTAAAAAAAATGAAAAATAGAACTACCATATGACCTAGCAATCCCACTACTGGGCATATACCCTGAGAAAACCATAATTCAAAAAGAGACATGTACCATAATGTTCATTTCAGCAATATTTACAATAGCCAGGACATGGCATCAACCTAAGTGTCCATCAACAGATGAATGCATAAAGAAGATGTGGCACATATATACAATGGAATATTACTCATCCATAAAAAGAAACTAAATTGAGTTATTTGTAGTGAGGTGGATAGACCTAGAGTTTGTCATACAGAGTGAAGTAAGTCAGAAAGAGAAAAACAAATACCATATGCTAACACATATACATGGAATCTAAAATAAAATGGTTATGAAGAACCTAGGGGCAGGACAGGAATAATGATGCAGACATAGAGAATGGACTTGAGGACACGGGGAGGGGGAAGGGTAAACGGGTACGAAGTGAGAGAGTGTCATGGACTAATATATACTACCAAATGTAAAATGGATAGCTAGTGGGAAGCAGTCGCATAGCACAAGAAGGTCAGCTCGGTGCTTTGTGACCACCGAGAGGGGTGGGATAGGGAGTGCGGGAGGGAGAAGCAAAAGGGAGGAGATATGGGGATATATGTATATGTATAGCTGATTCACTTTGTTAAGCTAACACAGGATTTTAAAGCAATTATACTCCAATAAAGATGTTTAAAAAATTTAAAATAAAAGAATGAAATAATGCCATTTGCAGCAACATGGATGGACCTAAAGATTATCTTTTTTATTTTTTTTGAAGACATGGTATACAATTTGTACTACTTAATGAATCTCTAATCTACCTTAACCTCCCTTTAAGAAGTTGGGGGTCCTAAGTCTGTGCATTTGTGTCACCTAGCTAGTGATGATACTTGCGCTGTTTCAAGAAAACCAAATTGAGCCATAGGAATGAAATACTACAGTCAATATTTCTAAAGTGTGATCCCTGGACCAACTGTATCAGCTTCACCTGAGGACTGGTTAGAAAGGCAAATTCTCAGGCCATACTTCAGACCCACTGAATCAGGAACTCTGAGCATGGGGCCCAGAACTATGTATTTTAATGAGCTCTCCAGATAATTAGATGCACAGTACAGTTTGAGAACCACTGTTTTAAAGGCAGCAGGAAGTGCTATTTAGTTAGTTGTCCTGAGTTAGCGCTTATGAAGAGACCTATTTGTTATCATGGGTAATTCAACCAACTAATTCCACAGATGAGAAAATGACGTCCAGAGAAAGAAAGTGACATATGCAAGGTCATGGAGCAAAATAGTGACAGAAATAAAGTAGAATCCAGTTTGGTCCTTCCAAATACCACAGTGGTTTGGCTGAAGCAGTACTTTCTGATGAACAGAACGTGAAAAGGCAGGGTGGGGACTGGAAGGAAGTTAATAACTTTTATAGGCCAAGATGTGGGATCTGGTTTAGGAACCAGCACACAACCGGGGTTGAGATGGAATCTGACACCCAATTTGAGACTAGAATAGGCCAGCATGAAGCACAGGAGGCAAAGGAGAAATCTGAGCTGGAGGTGGAAGGGCATCTCTCCCTGTTACCCTGTTTGGGCCACCTCCAGCTCCCACAGATCCCGCCTCTGTTTTGCCATTTGGATGAATTACCTAGCTCAGCGTCTGCTTCCTGGACCCTCCTCCACTCACAGCCCCTGGATCTGATCTCCATCCATCTTCACCCAGGCTGAGAGCCCCAGGGAGCTCTGGAAAGTCTCCAGTCCACAGTAGGAATAAGAAGCAGAACTTCCAGCAGACCTGCTGTTGGTGAGTAGAGTCAGGGAACAGGATCACCTAATCCTTGTGAAATTACCAGGTGTGACTGAGCAGGTAAAGAATATTTTGTTTAGGGAGAAAAAAAAAAAGAACAAAACAACACAATATCCCTCCATGACTCTAAGTCCACCAACTTTTCCAAAGAAGTTATTGCTGTGTTGTTTTTTGTCAAACCAATCCCATCTAGAATATTCATTCAGTGGATATGTAACACTGAAGTGTCTGAATTGGTGAAAATAACTGGATTTTTTTCACCTTTAATCCAGATGCTAGTGATTTCATCCCAGGTGGAATTTCCATCACTTAACCAGTCTGGTAAGATACTTAATATCGTCAATCCTCAGTTATTTCATGTGTCAAATTAAAATAATAATTGAGATAATTCCTGCTTTATCCATCTCATAGGATGAGGTCAAGTGAGATAATGGTTGTTAAAGTGCTTTGCAATCTGTAAAATATCACACAGATGTGAACTCTATGTTATCATCATCACTTCAAATTTCCTTGACCAACTTCTATAGCCCCGATTTACTAATGTATTTTATGGCTACATCCTGGAGCTTATCATTAAAAGGAAATGTCCCACCCCTGATATCTTAAACTCTAATATACAAATCTCTGATTCTAATTTCCTATCAGTCCAGTTTTCCCTTCCTTATGCCTACCACACATATTTTCTGACCTCATCACAACCCTCTAGTTCTTTGATCCTTTTTATTCCACTGTCAGCTTCTTCCTACCTTCACTTCCTTCCCTGTCCACTAGAACTACATGTTTATCACTGTAATCATTTTATTGCAAATGCTCTCACTCTCCCAATCTCTTGTTCTTCCACCATACTTGCACTCAAATGCTGTCTTATATTAATGTAACCATCTGCCTTCTCCCCATCTCATCCCCTGGTTACTGAGCACTGTTGGAAGAAATGACACAATTGGATGGACTGGAGCCATTCCAAATTTATGGTCTCCAAATTCATTGGGCGTTATTGCCAGAGCAAACATTCCACATCTTACTCTGGTCAAACTACCTTCCTAATAGCTGCTCCCTTTTCTTAGTAATAAACTGGTTGACTTTTCAGAGAGAATCGAGATTATCAGATAAGCACTTGAAAACTCTCCTTCCAAAACCACAAACTTAAACATCTACATCTAAGTCCAACTTTACCTCCAGGGATCCTATAACAGACCAATGAACATTCTTCTCCTATCCAAGGCAAATTCCTCCATTTCTTTTCCCTGTTGACCTTCACCCAACTCCCCTAGATATTTCCTCTTTCCTGGATACCAAATCTCTAAAAGGTTAAAAGAAAGCCACCCTCTTCTAGCACCTCTGCTCATTTCACTTATCCTTCACAATGAAATTCTCCTGAAGAATAATCTACAATCACTTCATCTCTCCAATTCTCCATTCAGTCTTCAATCCATGACAATCAGCTCCCCCTCATTGCTCTGCTGAATCTATCTTGGTTGAAGTTACCAGTCACATTCTAATTGCAAATTGCCTAATTTCTAGTGATTCTTGGTGGATCACATTGCATCATCTCACTGATACTCTGGCCTCTTCTTCTAACCCTCTATTTCATTGTCTCCTGAGATATGACTCCTTAGTGAATCCCCTGACCCACTCTGACATTTCCTTCTTATTTATATCTATATATATATTTCCTTTATATATATATATATATATATATATATATACACACACACACACACACCAGATTCTTCATATATACACACACACACACCAGATTCTTCATACCTTAGATATATCTATCTATCTATATCTATATCTATATCTATATTAGATTCTTCATATCTGCCACTCCCTGAAATGCTGGGTTTCCTAAGACTAATTTGACTTTTTAAAAAAGATATTACTACTTCTTTGGTGATCTCATCTGCTCCAGGGGTTTTGTGCTGATGATTCTTTCATTGATAATGATTTCCAATTAGGAAACTTCAACCTCAAGTGTGCAGTCAGCTAATTACTGGACATTTCCACTTAATCAATGTGTCCAAAAAGGAATTTAATATGTTCACCCCAAATCTGGCTTTCCTCCTGTACTCCTTACCTTGGAAAGCAATATCACTACACCTAAATTCTGAAGGTAATTTTGGCCCTTTGCTGCTCCTCACTGTGACATCACTTAGCCCTCATGGCTACATCTCTTCCCCCCATCTTCTCTGCCTCTGCCTGAGTTCAGGCATTCATTCTCTCTCCCATGGATTGCAGCTATCATTTCCTAATTGTTTTTCCTTCTTCCGGTATTAGACCGTTCTGATACAGTCATTATATCAAAGCAATCTTTCTAAAACAAATGTCTATCAGTATCCCTGCCATTTTTTTAAGTACTCACTATGTGTCAGGAATCATGCCATTCTTTACATTCATTGTCTTATTTGAGTCTCACAACAACCCTATAAAGGAAATAATGATATTCACCTTTTCAGAAAAAAAAAATGCCATGAAACTACTAAATGGGCAAATCAGCAATTAAATCAAAGCATTGTGCTCTATGTCCATCTACTAATATGTTTCATCATGGCCCAGAGGATAAGTCCAGACTCCTCAACAGGCCACCTCCCTGGAAACCTGCTCATATCCTAGCTTCTCATAGTCTCTACATGAAATCTTTACCCCTCCTTCCCCCTCCCTCCCCTCCTCTCTCTTCACACCTGAAGAACTGCTTGTTGTTTCTTCTGCACCCTCACTAAACTATGTAGAGACTTCTATCAGAGCACCAGCCCAATTTCATCATATTTGTTAATTCCTTCCCATAAGACTGTACGTGAGCTTCTTGAGATCATCTTTGTCTCCAGGACCTATTATCATCTTTGGTATATAGTACATGGGTTGGCAAACTATAGCCCATGGGCCAAATCTGGCTTGCCAAGTGTTTTTTGTAAATAAAATTTTATTGGAACAATGCCACTTCTAGTCATGTACATACTATCTATGGCTGCTTTCATACTACAACATCATAGGTGAGTAGTTACAACCAAGACTTTATGGTCCGCAATCCTAAAGTATTTACTATCCGGCCCTTCACAGAAAATGATTATCAGCCTCTGACATAGTAGGTGCATAATTAATGTTGGAGAAGTAAAAGAATGCATGCAACATTGGCTGAATGAATCTATGAATTATTGAATCATTATTGAGTATAGTATCTTTTGGCAATGGGAAGTAAGAAATAAGAAAATTTAGATTTAAGCAAGAATTTTCTAGCAATTAGGAACGATCTCGTTTTAACCACAGTCCCCTGAGAGGAACAGAAGTGATATCCCCCTCCCCTTTTTTTATAATAAAGTAGAGACTCATGGAAGTAAAGCCATGAGCCTGTGGTCAACTGACCAGCTCAGGCTGGAGCCAGGATTAGAACTCTATCATTTATGGGAAACCAGAAGACATGGAAGCCCATTGGGTCCTTAGAGATCAGTCTCCTGGAGAACAGAGCAAGGTAGGAAAGAATGAGAGTACATCCCGAGGGGCAAGGGAAAATATCCGACATTAATAATAATGACTCTACCTATCTTCTCAGAGTTGTTGTGAATGAGCATTGTTGTTTATAAAGTACTTAGAAAACATAAAGCATTGAGCGTTTCAGGATGACAAAGGACTTTTCTTATCTTGCTCCTTTTACCATTCCATCAACCTATAAGATCAGAATTCTTCAATTAAAAAAACCACAAACTCAGAAAGCTTAACTTTCACCCAACTGAGTGGTGTTCAAACTCTGATCTCTCCAGCTCTAAAACCTTGTTCTTTTTCCTATTCCGGGCCACTTCTCTTCACATATGAACATATCCGTTGTAGCTTGAAGGAAGAGATTATTCCCAGAGAATAAGCCTTTAGGCCTTGCTGTATATGCTCCATGCAGGCAAGTTCGACCATGCACTTTTGACGAGTTTTGATTATTATATTTATCCCTGCAGACTTCCCAGGAACAAACACTGAATTTGTTTTTCAAGTACTGGTGGCTAGAGCTAGCCAGTCTATTTGGATAGAGGGTGTGGAGGTTTCCCTAACCACATCACACCCACCTAGATAACGAGACCGGATGTTACGTGACCTTCCAACATTTGCCAAAGAACAGAGTGGCAGGGAGATCCAGAGAGGGTGGGTATGTCTAGTTAATAGGGCAGAGCAGACTAAACAAGCCTACACTTTCTGACCTCTTCCTTCCTCTGGGTTCTAAAAGAAAGTTCTTTCTACCCAAGAACAAAACCAGTCATTTGTTCATTCAGTTAACATGCACTGAGCACGGACCCCAGGACAGGTCTGGTGCTGGGCACAAGAGATGAAGAGATAAACAAAACACAATTCTTCCCTGCAAGGAGCCTCCAGTCTGGTGGGTGAAACAAACATGTAAATAGACAATAAAGATACAAGGTGGCGAGTACTCTAAGAACTTGGAACAAAGCTCTGAGAAAAAGCAAGCTCCTCTCTCTGGAATGTGGAGGCGCCAGGAAAGAGGTAACATTGGAGCTGGGTTTTAAAGAATAAGTAGGTTTTCTCAGGGTTTATGCCCAGTAAACCTACTTATTCTTTAAAACCCAGCGCCAGTGTTACCTCCTTCATGAGAGTGAAGTAAGTCAGAAAGAGAAAAACAAATACCATATGCTAACACAAATATATGGAATCTTAAAAAAAAAATGGTACTGATGAACTAGTTGCAGGGCAGGAATAGAGATAGACATAGAAAATGGACTTGAGGACATGGGGTGGGAGGGGGCGAAGTGAAAGTAGCATGGACATATATACACTACCGAATGTAAAATAGTTGGCTGGCGGGAAGCAGCAGCATAGCACAGGGAGATCGACTCAGTGCTTTGCGATGACCTGGAGGGGTGGGATAGGGAGGACGGGAGGGAGGCTCAAGAGGGAGGGGATGTGGGGACATGTGTATGCATAAGGCTGGTTCGCTTTGTTGTGCAACAGAAACTAACACAGTATTGTGAAGTAATTATACTCTACTAAAGATCTATTAAAAAAATAAAAAGAATAAGTGGGAATTTACCAAAAAAGGATAATAATTATAATAATAATCCTAGTAATTTACTGCCTACAGTTTATGAACCAAAAGCTAGGCGAGGAACTTCATAGCCTTTGTCACTAATTCTCACTCTGATTACATTTTAGGAGCAATGAAACTATTGCTTAGAGAAGGAATATAGCACGTCCAAATTCACAAAGGCAGTAAGAGGCAGAGCTAGGTCTGGGCCCAGGTGTTCCTCACTTTAAAAACTGTATTATTTTGGTACTTCCATTTCCATTGAGGGTAAGAGAGGCAGAATGATATCTTCAGAGAAAAGTGAGCTGTTTCCAGTACAGCCGCTAGAGGAAAGGTGTGAGAGCTGAGGCTGAGAGACGACATGGAGCTCAGATTTTGAAAGGCCTCTTATGTGTCACCCATCTAGATTTTTGCCTTGTGATTACTGGGAAGAAGCCAAAATCAGATTTCTAATTTAAAAATGTCATTGCTGGAGAAGTGAAGAGAAAAAACTTGGAAGCAGATGGAAGGCAAGGAGACCCACCAAAATGTTGTTGCCTCCATCCAGGTCAGGTCAGAGACATTTGAGACCTGAATGAAGAATGTATTTAATGAGGATAGAATTTGCAAAATCAATGTGAACGGGAGGCACATTCTGCAATCGGTTCCCCAATAAAATGGGACTGTGCTTTGAGATCATTTGTGTTTTGTAGATGGAAAGTTGAGGCCCAGAGAGGGGATGAGGAGGGACACGGAGGGTGTTATCCCCAGAGCCCAAGCCCATCTCTGGACCTTTGTGGTCCGATGCCCTTTTTCCCTTCTGACAGCCCTTCATGGGTGCTATAAGCCAGGGTTCCCTCCATCGCCACATCAATGAACATTCCCTCCTATGAGTTGCAGCTGTTTCTCTCTCCCCCAAGTCATCCTGGAGTATCTCCCAGCACATGGACAACATCCAGCCATCTCATAAGGCTGGCAGGAGGAAGCCCATAACAATGAACAAATGTTCAGGGAAACCCCCCAGTGATTCCCCAAACGAGCTGAGGCAAAGCAAACCCTCCTCGAGCTCATGCTTCACTGAGCAAGCAGATTGTCTGAGCAGGATCAGGTGAGGAGGAAAAGCAGGATGGTGGAGCCTGAAATTCCCATGACAGGTTTTAGGAATAGAATTTACATTCCTCTGTGTGCCAGCAGCGGTGAGGGGGATGAAGGAACACTGTGCAGAGACAGTCTCTTGCTGGAGACTGTGGTTTGTTCAACATTTTGCTCTGTGTTAAACAATGACCACACCAACTCCAACATCCTGCACAGACTCCTGTGGCCACCTGCCCAGCATCCAGGAGGCTAGCTTGCCTTTCCTTCCAGCCAACCCATGAACCCTGACCCTCAGCAGACGGAGGGCTGATCACATCCTATTTAACCCCTCTCCTCTGAAGAGGGGAACCAAAAACAGGAGGGCACAGCCTGCGGCCAATGATTCGTGCCCTCCCTCAACTAGAGAAGATCCCAAGAACATGTTCTTCTCACAGGACGGAGGGTAAGTCCACACTGGGTGGCCAAGTGAGTATGTCTGGTCAAGAATAGAGGAGAAACTATAAGGCTGCAACTAAAAGGGGTCAGGCAACTTTGGAGACAGACAACGGGGAGGTCTGGAGGACTTTCACACAAGGGTTATAACCATCTGCAGTGGCTTTATGTGTCTTCTCAGTGCCAGCTTATTTGGGTGAGGTTGTTTCTTCTCAAGAGGCCAAGAAAAGGAACAAGACTCCCTTTTTGGTGTTCTCCATCATGGCTCACCACCAAGAACCTTCCATGAGAGCCAGCAGAAAATGTTGTAGCCAGTTCCACCTCCCTGCTTGGTCATTTCCTTTTCCTGCCTGGCATCCTCTCCAACCACTCCCCTAACTCCTGCCCACAGTTAACTTTCCAGCCCATTTCACACCTTCTCTCCCACAAAGCTTTCTGCGTTCGTTCGGTTTCCCCAGAAAACAAGAGCCCAACTCAGAGACCTGAATGCTGATACTTTATTTGAGATCCAGCCCAGCAAGCAGAAGTGAGGAGTGTGGTGAACTGAAAGGAGGACGCAAAACCAACATAAGGTGCACTGTGAAGGTTGCCTTTGCCAGGACCTCCTGAGAAGCGTACAGCATGCCTCCCAGAATTATCCACCGGTCGGATGGAAGACTGTAGTGCTTGTACACCAGCTTCTCCCCTGTCTCTTCCCCTCCTGCTCCCAGACCCCATCCCTGGATGAGGGCTGCCCCAGAGCATTACCTTGCTTTATTTAAGTTCCCTTAGAAGTAGACCTTTAGACAAGGATTTGAGTGAAAGTCATGTGAGAGGTAAGGCAAGAAAGCAAGAGAGAAGGAAACTGTCACTGAGAGGAAAGGAAGCCAGTGAAGGTGTGTCAGCAAGCTAGGCGCCACTGTGGGCACCTGGAGCTCAGTCCTATTGGGGAATTCTGGGAGCCAGTGTGGAACTACATCTCAGAATTATCCCTGCAGAGAGGACGGGATGCTGAAGAGTCTCTCTCCACCACTTCCATCAGTCCTGCCTGGAGGTTTGAAGCCTGTGCCTGGGGTGGAGGTGAGAATTTAATTCCCTGGCACTTCCAGCATTCCCAGCATACAGACCAAGTGGGGTCTGGCTGTCAGAGCAAGCCCACAGGCAAAGACTTATAGCTACTGGCTGTTGGAATTCAGGTCCGTATACAAGCCAGGGGACAGTGGTGTGGTACTGCCCCCAGGCTATGTTTGCCAGCTGGCAGAAAAAGCTCCCAAAGTCTAGAAGGCCCTGAGGTAAGAAGCTGAAAGACAAGAACACTGCCAGAGGGAGGTGAGTCTGATCTGTCCATCACAACTACGGTTGAAGTGGGAGGTAGGTTGAGGTTGGAGCGGGGCCAAGGGCAAATGGAGCACTAATGTTGTGTCTAACAGCGGCGCTTACTACGCCCAGCTACTCAGAGTTATTCTTTCCTTGTTTGAATACCTATTAAGTAACCATTCCACAGGCGTAGGCTGCCCTATACAAATGTGTAAGTTGAACACTTGAAAGTAGCTTGCAAACTACTGGGGGGTCAGGCTCTGCAACTTAGTCTTTTCATCTCCTTTAGTACTTAGCACCAATCTTTGTACCTAATTATGACTTTGCCTACTTTTGCCAGAAAAATTGAAGGCTTCGTGCATGAGCTCCCCCCCTTTCCTATCTATAAAGTTAGGCCTTACATCTGTTATTTCTGTCTTGGAAATTACAAGAATGAGATTCCTTCTTTCCCTGATTAAGGCAAACTCATCTGCCCAGTTTCGATGCTGCTGACTTTGCCTCTGTTCTGGAATCCTCACTCCTTCAGTGTCATCCCTTCTCTCAATTGTCTGTGTAGCAGATATTTGGGCTAGGTGGGCGTCCTGAAATTTGGGCCAACCTACTCCACTTATCCCCTAAGAAGTCCTTGGGATAAAGGGCAGGATCCGGAATGACACATCAGTTCTGGCTCACACAGGGCATCCCATCTGGCTTGGCAAAGGACTCCACTCTGCATGATCAATTATGTAACGTTAGCCTGGGAAACAGGACACCTGTCTTCTTCTCTTCAGCCCTGACAGGGTAAGGACAAACAAGAGGTCTTGCAGGACTGGACCGAGGCGTGGAAATGCCAAAGGCGTGCCCAACACTTGTACCATCCTCAGCTTCTCCTTCTCATTCCAAGGTCTGCTATTTCCTAAGACTCAGCTTAGCCTTCAGAAAATGAATTGCTCCTTGTCAAAATCATTTAGATTCCTTTATAATACAGATTGTTCCTGCTGGCCTCCTTGGAACCTAGAAATTGAGGGGCTCAGAAAGTGGAATATGGATCTGGGAAGTTCAACAGTCTTTCTGCCTCCTCAAATCCCTTTGGGAACAAACTTGGGAGCCAGTGAATAACCCTACATAACTTTACAAAATTAATTCATGCATGGTGAATAACTGCTTGACCCTCTCCATCTCTACACCCAATCTAATTCTTCTTCCCTTGTGGCCACAGGTGTCCATGTAAATGAGTCTGAAATATATCCTTAAATACTGGTATATACTTGTAAACTATGTAGTGTTGGTTTAGATGCATATATGTTTTTAATTTTATAGAAAACATATGGTATTATAAATCTCATTCTGCTTCTTTTGTCACTCAACAATAGGATTTTGGGGGGATGGGAGAACTTGGCTTTTGTCTTGTTTAACCTCTTTTTCTTTTGAAGCATATCACACATACAGAAGAGTGCATGAACTTGAGGGCCTGCTATGTGACCTTCCATGATATCAATTCTCTCTCCTCACTGAAAGAATCTCAAAGCAAAACTTTACGTTAATCACTTTCTTTTTGCCGTTGTTTCATCTCTGCACAATATCCTGTGTATTTGCCTGGTTTTGCCCTTTATGTAAATGAATCATACAGAATGTATTCCTCTATGACTTGCTCTTTTGGCTCAACATTATTTTTTTTTGAGATTTATCCGTGTGGTTGGTGTAGCTGTAATTTATTCATTTTTATTGTTGTAGAATATAATGCTGTATAACCATATTATAATTTGCTTATCTCTCTACCATAGGTAATCATTTGGATTTGCTGGTGGTGGTGGCATTTGAACCATGCTTCCATGAGCCATTAGGCAGGAATTTATCTATGGAACATATCTAAGATTGGAGTTGCTGAATCATAGGGTACAGACACGCTTCTGTTTGAAGCAGTGCCAAACTGTTTTCCAAAGTAATAATAACTTACACTCTCTCCCACAGGTATGATATTTCCCTTTGTCCCAATCCTGGGAAACACTTACATTGTCAAACTTCTTATCGTTGTCAATCTTGTGGCCGTAAAAATATATGAAAATATATTCATTTTAGTTTTAATGTGTATTCCTTAATTGCCAATGAGCCTAAGCATCTTTTTATAACTTCATGGGACATTCATGTTTTCTCTTCTGTATACTTTCTATTTGTATTTTTGTCCATTTTCCTCTTAAAATGTTCATCTTTTTCTTATGAATTTACAAGCATTTTAAAATATATACATTCTGGAGCATAATCCTTTGTTATGAATATGAATTTCAAATATCTTCTTCCAGTTTAGAGCTTTAATTTCAGCTCTGGCTTTGGTATGGTTTGATAAATAGAAGTATCTAATTTTATTTTATTTTGTTTTATTTTTTATTTTCATTGCCTTTTAATGTTTGTTTGTTTTTATATCTTTATTGGAGTATAATTGCTTTACGATGTTGTGTTAATTTCTGTTGTACAACAAAGTGAATCAGCTATAAGTATGTATATATCCCCATACCCCTCCCTCGTGAGCCTCCCTCCCATACAACCTATCCCACCCTTATAGGTCGTCACAAAGCAAACAGCTAATCTCCCTGTGCTATGCAGCAGCTTCGCACTAGCCATCCATTTTACATTTGGTAGTGTATATATATCAATCCTACTCTCTCACTTCATCCCAGCTTCCCCTTCTGCCCCTGTGTCCTCAAGTCCGTTCTCTACATCTGCATCTTTATTCCTGCCCTGCCACTAGGGTCGTCAGTACCGTTTCTTTTGTTTCCACGTATGTGCGTTAGTAAATGGTATTTTTCTCTTTCTGACTTACTTCACACTGTATGACAGACTCTAGGTCCATCCACCTCATTACAAATAACTCAGTTTTCTTCCTTTGTATGGCTGAGTAATATTCCATTGTATATATGTGCCACATCTTTTTTATCCATTCATCTGTCGATTGACATTTAGGTTGCTTCCATGTTCTGGCTATTGTAAATATTGCTGCAGTGAACATTGTGGTAAATGTATCTTTTTGAATTATGGTTTTCTCAGGTAGATGCCCAGTAGTGGGATTGCTGGGTCATATGGTAATTCTATTTTTAATTTTTTAAGGAACCTCCATACTGTTCTCCATAGTGGTTGTATCAATTTTCATTCCCACCAACAGTGCAAGGGCATTCCCTTTTCTCCACACCCCCTCCAGCATTTATTGTTTGTAGATTTTTTGATGATGGCCATTCTGAAAAGTGTAAGGTCGTACCTCACTGTAATTTTGATTTGCATTGCTCTAATGATTAGTCATGTTGAGCATCTTTTCATGTGTTTGTTGGCAATCTGTATATCTTCCCTGGAGAAATGTCTATTTAGATCTTCTGCCCATTTTTGGATTGAGTTGTTTGTTTTTTTGATATTGAGCTGCATGAGCTTATATATTTTGTACATTAATCCTTTGTCAGTTGCTTCATTTGCAAATATTTTGTCCCATTCTGAGGGTTGTCTTTTTCTCTCGTTTATGGCTTCCTTTGCTGTGCAAAAGCTTTTAAGTTTCATTAGGTCCCATTTGTTTATCTTTTATTTTATTTCCATTACTCTATGAGGTGGGTCAAAAAAGATCTTGCTCTGATTTATGTCATAGAGTGTTCTGCCTATGTTTACCTCTAAAAGTTTTATAGTGTCTGGCCTTACATTTTAATCCATTTTGAGTTTATTTTTGGGTATAGTGTTAGGGAGTGTTCTAATTTAATTCTTTTACATGTAGCTGTCCAGTTTTCCCAGCACCACTTATTGAAGAGGCTGTCTTTTCTCCATTGTATATTCTTGCCTCCTTTGTCAAAGATAAGGTGACCATATGTGCATGGGTTTATCTCTGGGCTTTGTATCCTGTTCTATTGATCTATATTTCTATTTTTGTGCCAGTGCCATACCGTCTTGATTATTGTAGCTTTGTAGTATAGTCTGAAATCAGGGAGCCTGATTACTCCAGCTCCATTTTTCTTTCTCAAGATTGCTTTGGCTATTCAGGGTCTTTTGTGTTTCCATACAGATTGTAAAATTTTTTGTTCTAGTTCTGTGAAAAATGCCACTGGTAATTTGATAGGGATTGTATTGAATCTGTAGATTGCTTTGGGGAGTACAGTCATTTTCACAATGTTGATTCTTCCAATCCAAGAACATGATATATCTCTCCATCTGTTTGTATCATCTTTGATTTCTTTCATCAGTGTCTTATAGTTTTCTGAATAAAGGTCTTTTGCCTCCTTAGGTAGGTTTATTCCTAGTTATTTAATTTAAGTTATTTATTTATTTATTTATTTTTGCTGTACGTGGGCCTCTCACTGTTGTGGCCTCTCCCATTGCAGAGCACAGGCTCTGGATGCGCAGGCTTAGAGGCTGTGGCTCACGGGTCTAGCTGCTCCACAGCGTGTGGCATCTTCCTGGACTGGGGCATGAACCTGTGTCCCCTGCATTGGCAGGTGGACCCTCAACCACTGCGCCACCAGCGAAGTCCATATTCCTAGTTATTTTATTCTTTTTGTTGTCCTGCTACTTTACCAAATTGATTGATTAGCTATAGTAGTTTTCTGGTAGCATCTTTAGGATTCTTTATATATAGTATCATGTCATCTGCAAACAGTGACAGTTTTACTTCTTCTTTTCCAATTTGGATTCCTTTTATTTCTTTTTCTTCTCTGATAGCCATGGCTAAGAATTCCAAAACTGTGTTGAATAATAGTGGTGAGAGTGGGCACCTTTGTCTTGCTCCTGATCTTACAGAGAATGCTTTTGTTTTCACCATTGAGCATGATGTTGGCTGTGGGTTTGTCATATATAGCTTTTATTATGTTGAGAATATCTAATTTTAATGAGATAGAATTTATCAATTGCATGTGTGCTGTGTCTTATATAAAAATAATATTTTCTTTGTAATTATTAAGTATTGTTTTATGTAATCAAATTTTAAAATGGTACACCATCATGGTTTACTCATGTTATTTACTTTCTCTGAAATTTGATTTAAAAAATACTAGTGTCTCGGGAGTTTTATGAGGGTTACGTGTGACAGATGTGTATGAAAGATCTTAGCAAAGCATTTCACACATAACTGGGACTCAATATGTATAAGTTCATTCAGTAGAGTGTAGACCTAGTTCTATATTTCACAGCTGTTAGATTTTTGCAAGTAATTTCATTTTTAAACAAGTGAATATTTATTGTGTAGTAGTTATACACTGGACATTTTGTTAAATGTTTTATTGTTCACAAAAACTCTGTTAAATAAACAATATTATCATCACCATTGTACACATGAGGTAATTGAGGCTCAGAGAATAAGGGATTTGCCTTGGGCACAACCACTAAATGGCAGAGGCATTATATTTCCTATCTGATTTTCTACCTAGACTGAAATACTCTATGGGAGGATTTGTGTTCAGAAAATGGCAAGAGCCCTGTAGTGTTGGAAAATAACTTATATCTATAAGTGTGTATTTGGGGATGTGGCAGAGGAGACAAGATAAATGCAGTCTACATACCCTATTGCTTTTCACTTTCCAAACAAATATTATGATTTGCCCCAGTCTGCATCTCCCATTTCCTTAGACCTGACTCAGTCTCTTGAACCCACCCATTCCCCTAAGTGACTGATTTGAGCCTACAGTCCTTCTGATTTGCATTGTAAAGACAGTGCCCATAATTTAACCAACCACATTGCTCCTCTCTGAGGAATTCCACATGAAGTGGAAAATTGCTCCAGTCATAATGTAACTGGACTCCAGTGATTATCTTCCTGTCATAATCTTGAATCACCCAGGACACACGTGTCAACATGGTGTAAAGCTCTGTTTGTTTGCCTCCCAGACAGATGTTGAAACAGGATCTCCAACCACCAGTCAAACTGCCCAGACAACCAAGCAACTCAGTAACCACTTGCTAAAGCTAACACTCTTTTGGCATTCAGTTCCCATGAGATGAATTATAGCACGAGGTACACTGGGTTCATTCAAGTCACTGAATGCTAGATCTGGGAGGACCTTACCAGTCATCTAGACGTGCTCATATTATAGTGGGAAGGGAAAAAGATTCAAAGAATGAATGCATGGGAGTAAATCCCTTTATGTTAAATGTATATCCTTAGTTGAAGGACATTATATGACTGGCCCTTATCTATAAAATGAAGATTGAAGATTAAAAAAATAATACCCATCCTTCCTGCATCATAGGGTTGGTGTGAGAATTAAATCAAATAATACATGTGCTTCTCAGAAATAGAGAACAGATTTGTTATTTCCAAGGGGGAGGGAAGGATTTGGAGTTTTGGATTAGCAGATGCAAACTAGTACATATAGGATGGATAAACAATAAGGTCCTACAGTTAGCACAGAGAACTATATGCAATATCCTATGATAAACCATAGTTGAAAAGAATATGGAAAAGAATATATAAGTACAACTGAATAACTTTGCTGTACAGTGGAAATTAACGCAACATTGTAAATCAACTATACTTCAATAAAATTTAAATATGTGTGTGTGTGTATGTGTGTGTGTGTGTGCTTCTGTGATCATCTGCTTTAATCTAAGTATAAACTTGTGTACGTAAGAGAAGAAAAGCAAATACAAACATTTGTTGGGCTCATTAAGGATTCTTAAAAGTTAATCTTTAAGTAAATTATCCTGTAAAATGTATAAAAAAAATTAGAGATTTGGAATTTTTTTTCTTTGTACCCAGATGAACACTGTAAAGCAAGTACTAAAAGTATACAGCAGACTCTGCAAAGAAAACATGGGTTATTCTCATTTTTAACTTCTGTCAATACAGAATATAAATACCATTTTTCTTCCCTATCCATGCCTATGGATGACACTACTATTTAATAACATTTCTCTTTCAAATGAGCATCTACATGGTTTTAGAATCTTCCTCAATGCAGCATTCCGGGAAGTCAGCAAAAATCAACCATTTCTTTATTTTATTTTTTTTAAACATCTTTATTGGAATATAATTGCTTTACATTGTTGTGTTAGTTTCTGATGTATAACAAAGTGAATCAGCTATACGTATACATATATCCCCATGGCCCCTCCCTCTTGCATCTCCCACACTCCTTATCCCACCCCTCTAGTGGTCACAAAGCACCAAGCTGTTCTCCCTGTGCTCTGCAGCTGCTTCCCACGAGCTATCTCTTTCACATTTAGTAGTGTATATATGTCAATGCCACTCTCTCACTTCATCCCAGCTTACCCATCCCCCTCCCAGTGTCCTCAAGCCCATTCTCTATGTCTGTGTCTTTATTCCTGTTGTGCACCTAGGTTCTTCAGAACCATTTTATTTTTTTCAGTTTCCATATATGTGTTAGCATATGGTATTTGTTTTTCTCTTTCTGACTTACTTCACTCTGTATGACAGACTCTAGGTCCATCCACTTCACAACAAATAACTCAATTTCGTTTCTTTTTATGGCTGAGTAATATTCCATTGTATGTATCTGCCACATCTTCCTTATCCATTCATCTGTCGATGGATACTTAGGTTGCTTCCATGTCCTGGCTATTGTAAATATAGGTGCAGTGAACATTGTGGTACCTGACTCATTTTGAATTATGGTTTTCTCAGGATATATGTGCAGTAGTGGGATTGCTGGATTGTATGGTAGTTCTACTTTTACTTTTGTTTTTTTTTGGGGGGGGGTGGTACGTGGGCGTCTCACTGTTGTGGCCTCTCCCGTTGCAGAGCACAGGCTCCAGACGCGCAGGCTCAGCGGCCATGGCTCACAGGCCCAGCCGCTCCACGACATGTGGGATCTTCCCGGACCGTGGTACGAACCCGCGTCCCCTGCATCAGCAGGTGGACTCTCAACAACTGCGCCACCAGGGAAGCCCCTACTTTTAGTTTTTTAAGGAATCTCCGTACTGTTCTCCATAGTGGCTGTATCAATTTACATTCCCACCAACAGTGAGAGAGGGTCCCCTTTTTTCCACACCCTCTCCAGGATTTATCATTTGTAGATTTTTTGATGATGGCCATTCTGACCAGTGTGAGGTGGTACCTCACTGTGGTTTTGAATTGCATTTCTCTAATGATTAGTGATGTTGAGCATCCTTTCATGTGTTTGTTGGCAATCTGTATATCATCTTTGGAGAAATGTCTATTTAGGTCTTCTGCCCATTTTTGGATTGGATTATTTGTTTTTTTTTTTATATATTGAGCTGCATGAGCTGCTTGTATATTTTGTACATTAATCTTTTGTCAGTTGCTTCATTTGCAAATATTTTGTCCCATTCTGAGGGTTGTCTTTTTGTCTTCTTTATGGTTTCCTTTGCTGTGCAAAACATTTAAGTTTCATTAGGTCCCATTTGTTTATTTTTGTTTTTATTTCCATTACCCTAGGAGGTGGGTCAAAAAGGATCTTGCTGTGATTTATGTCATAGAGTGTTCTGCCTATGTTTTCCTCTAAGAGTTTTATAGTGTCCGGCCTTACATTTAGATCTTTAATCCATTTTGAGTTTATTTTTGTGTATGGTATTAGGGAGTGTTCTAATTTCATTCTTTTACATGTAGCTATCCAGTTTCCCCAGCACCACTTATTGAAAAGGCTGTCTTTTCTCCATTTTATACTCTTGCCTCCTTTATCAAAGATAAGGTGACCATATGTGTGTGGGTTTATGTCATGGGCTTTCTATCCTGTTCCATTGATCTGTATTTCTCTTTTTGTGCCAGTACCATCCTGTCTTGATTACTGTAACTTTGTAATATAGTCTAAAGCCAGGGAGCCTGGTTAGTCCAGCTCAATTTTTCTTTTTCAAGATTGCTTTGGCTATTCAAGGTCTTTTGTGTTTCCATACAAATTATGAAATTTTTCGTTCTAGTTCTGTGGAAAATGCCATTGGTAGTTTGATAGGAATTGCAGTGAATCTATAGATTGCTTTGGGGAGTATAGTCATTTTCACAATGTTGATTCTTCCAATCCAAGAACATGGTATATCTCTGCATCTGTTTGTATCATCTTTGATATCTATTATCAGTGTCTTATAGTTTTCTGCATACAGGTCTTTTGTCACCTTAGGTAGGTTTATTCCTAGATGTTTCATTCTTTGTGTAGCAATGGTAATTGGGAGTGTTTCCTTAATTTCTCTTTCAGATTTTTCATCATGAGTGTATAGGAATGAAAGAGATTTCTGTGCATTAATTTTGTATCCTACTACTTTACCAAATTCATTGATTAGCTATAGTAGTTTTCTGGTAGCATCTTTAGGATTCTTTATATATAGTATCATGTCATCTGCAGTGACAGTTTTACTTCTTCTTTCCAATTTGGATTCCTTTTATTTCTTTTTCTTCTCTGATTTCTGTGGCTAAAACTTCCAAAACTGTGTTGTATAATAGTGGTGAGAATGGGCAACATTGTCTTCTTCCTGATCTTAGTGGAAATGCTTTCAGTTTTTCACTATTGAGAACGATTTTGGCTGTGGTTTGTCATATATGGCCTTTATTATGTTGAGGTACGTTCCCTCGATTCCTACTTTCTGGAGAGTTTTTACCAAATATGGGTTTAGAATTTTATCTAAAGCTTTTTCTGCATCTATTGAGATGATCATATGGTTTTTATCTTTTAGTTGTTAATATGGTGTATCACATTGATTGATTTGTGTATATTGAAGAATTCTTGCATTCCTAGGATAAACCCCACTTGATCATGGTGTATAATCCGTTTAATGTGCCGTTGGATTCTGTTTGCTAGTGTTTTGTGGAGGATTTTTACATCTATGTTCATCAGTGTTATTGTCCTGTAGTTTTCCTTTTCTGTGACATCATTGTCTGGTTTTTTGTATCAGGGTGATGGTGGCCTCGTAGAATGAGTTTGGGAGTGTTCTTCCCTCTGCTATATTTTGGAAGAGTTTGAGAGGGATAGGTGTTTGCGCTTCTCTAAATGTTTGATAGAATTCACCTGTGAAGCCATCTGGTCCTGGACTTTTGTTTGTTGGAAGATTTTTAATCACAGTCTCAATTCCAGTGCTTGTGACTGGACTTTTTATATTTTCTATATCTTCCTGGTTCAGTCTCGGAAGGTTGTGCTTTTCTACGAATGTGTCCATTTCTTCCAGGTTGTCCATTTTATTGGCATATAGTTGCTTGTAGTTAATGTCTCATGGTCCTTTGTATTTCTACAGTGCCAGTTGTATCTTCTCCTTTTTCATTTCTAATTCTGTTGATTTGAGTCTTTTCCCTTTTTTTCTTGATGACTCTGGCTAATGGTTTGTGAGTTTTGTTTATCTTCTGAAAGAACCAGCTTTTACTTTTATTGATCTTTGCTATTGTTTCCTTCATTTCTTTTTCATTTATTTCTGATCTGATCTTTATGATTTCTTTCCTTCAGTTAACTCTGGGAGTTTTTTTTGTTCTTCTTTCTCTAATTGCTTTAGGTGTAAGGTTAGGTTGTTTATTTAAGATTTTTCCTGTTTCTTGAGGTAGGATTGTATTGCTATAAACTTCCCTCTTAGAACTGCTTTTGCTGCGTACCATACGTTTTGGGTTATCATGTTTTCATTGTCATTTGTTTCTAGGTATTTTTTGATTTCCTCTTTGATTTTTTCAGTGATCTCTTGGTTATTTAATAACGTATTGTTTAACCTCTATGTGTTCATATTTTTTACACTTTTTCCCTGTAATTCATATCTAGTCTCATAGCATTGTGGTCAGAAAAGATACTTGATACGATTTCAATTTTCTTAAATTTACCAAGGCTTGGTTTGTGACCCAAGATAGGCTCTATCCTGGAGAGTGTTCCATGAGCACTTGAGAAGAAAGTGTATTCTGTTGTTTTTGGAGGGAATGTCCTATAAATATCAGTTAAGTCCATCTTGTTTAATGTGCCATTTAAAGTTTGTGATTCCTTATTTATTTTCATTTTGGATGATATGTCCATTGGTGATAGTGGGGTGTTAATGTCCCCTATTGTGATTGTTACTGTCGATTTCCCCTTTTATGGCTGTTAGCAGTTGCCTTATGTACTGAGGTGCTCCTATGTTCGGTGCATAAGTATTTACAATTGTTATATCTTCTTCTTGGATTGATCATTATGTAGTGTCCTTCTTTGTCTCTTGTAATAGTCTTTATTTTAAAGTCTATTTTGTCTGATATGGGAATTGCTACTCCAGCTTTCTTTTGATTTCCATTTGCATAGAATATCTTTTCCCATGCTCTCACTTTCAGTCTGTATGTGTCCCTACGTCTGAAATGGGACTGTTTTAGACAGCATATATATGGGTCTTGTTTTTGTATGCATTCAGCCAATGTATGTCTTTTGGTTGGGGCATTTAATCCACTTACATTTAAGGTAATTATTGATATGTATGTTCCTATTACCATTTTTCTTAGTTGTTTTGTCCTTGTTATTGTAGGTCTTTTCCTTCTCTTGTGTTTCCTGTCTAGAGAAGTTCCTTTAGCATTTGTTGTAGAGCTGGTTTGGTGGTGCTGAATTCTCTTAGCTTTTGCTTGTATGTATAGGTTTTAATTTCTCTGCGAATGTGATGAGATCCTTGCTGGCTAGAGTAATCTTGGCTGTAGGTTTTTTCTTTTCATCACTTAATTTTTTTATTTATTTTTTAAATTATATTTATTTATTTATTTATTTATTTTTGGCTATGTTGGGTCTTTGTTTCTGTGCGTGGGTTTTCTCTAGTTGTCGCGAGTGGGGGCCACTCTTCATCACGGTGTGTGGGCCTCACACTGTCACGGCCCTTCTTGTCGTGGAGCACAGCTTCCAGATGCGCAGACTCAGTAGTTGTGGCTCACGGGCCTAGTTGCTCCGTGGCATGTGGGATCTTCCCAGACCAGGGCTAAAACACGTGTCCCCTGCATTGGCAGGCAGATTCTCAACCACTGCACCACCGGTGAAGCCCTCATCACTTTAAATATGTCCTCCCACTCCCTTCTGGTTTGTAGAGTTTCTGCTGAAAGATCAGCTGTTAACCTTATAGGGATTCCCTTGTATGTTATTTGTTGCTTTTCCTTTGCTGCTCTTAATATTTTTGCTTTGTATTTAATTTTTGATAGTTTGATTAATATGTGTTTTGGCATGTTTCTCCTTGGATTTATCCTGTATGGGACTCTCTGCGCTTCCTGGACTTGATTGACTCTTTCCTTTCCCATATTAGGGAAGTTTTCAACTATAATCTCTGCAAATATTTTCTCAGTCCCTTTCTTTTTCACTTCTTCTTCTGGGACCTCTATAATTTGAATGTTGTTGTGTTTAATGTTGTCCCAGAAGTCTCTGAGACTGTCCTCAATTCTTTTCATTCTTTTTTCTTTATTCTGCTCTGCAGTAGTTACTTCCACTATTTTATCTTCCAGGTCACTTATCCATTCTTCTGCCTCCATTATTCTGCTATTGATTCCTTCTAGAGAATTTTTATTTTCATTTATTGTGTTGTTCAGCATTGTTTGTTTGCTCATTAGTTCTTCTAGCTCCTTGTTAAATGTTTCTTGTATTTTCTCTATTCTATTTCCAAGATTTTAGATCATCTTTACTATCATTACTCTGAATTCTTTTACATGTAGACTGCCTAGTTCCTCTTCATTTGTTTGGTCTGGTGGGTTTTTACCTTCCTTTAATCTGCTGCATATTTCTCAGTCTTATCATTTTGCTTAACTTACTGTGTTAGGGATCTCCTTTTTGCAGGCTGCAGGTTTGTAGTTCCTGTTGTCTTTGGTGCCTGCCTCTAGTGGGTAAGGTTGGTTCAGTGGGTTTTGTAGGCTTCCTGGTTGAGGGGACTGGTGCCTGTGTTCTGGTGGATGAGGCTGGGTCTTGTCTTTCTGGTGGGCAGGACTGTGTCTGGTGGTGTGTTTGGGGGTGTCTGTGACCTTATTATGATTTTAGGCAGCCTCTCTACTAATGAGTGGGATTGTGTTCCTGTCTTGCTAGTTGTTTGGCATGGGGTGTCCAGCACTGGAGCTTGCTGGTCGCTGAGTTGACCTGGGTTTTAGTGATGAGATGGAGATCTCTGGGAGAGCTATCGCTGATTGATATTACATGGGGCCAGGAGGTCTCTGGTGGTCCAGTGTTTGACCTTGGCTCTCCCACCTCAGAGGCTCAGGCCTGACACTCGGCCAGAGCACCAAGATCCATGTGGCAGGTGAAGTAATGGTCCCCCAAAGACACAGACATCCGAATCCCTGGAACCACCTGGCTGGTGCCTGGCGATGGGAACCCGGAACTGCTGGAGGGGCAGGGCGGTGGCCTGAGCTGTACAGAGTGACCTAGTCTCCTCAGAGTCATAGCTGGGCCATATTTGCCGCCCGCACCACCCCATGCACCAGGGACTCCACCTGAGCTTGACAGGCATCTGCACCCTAGATCCATACCCGAGGTCCTGGATTTATGTCAGTGACCCCCCAATCAACCATTTCTTAATATTAGGTTTTTGATATTGTTGAGAAACAATGAGCTCAAACTGATACTCTGTGATAAATTCCTGTAATAAGTTTTTCTCAGTTATCCTTTGCTACTTAACTTACAACCCCAAAACAATGGCAACTAATTTTTTAGGTTGGCTTGAGGATTCCTCAGATAGATTTGCCCAGGCTCTGTCATGCACCTGCAATCAGCCAGAGATCTAGCTGTGCTGGAAGGTCCAAGATAGCCTCACTTACAAAACTCAAAGCTGGTGGAGGCTATGGGTTGTGGTGTCTCAGTTCTCTTCCATGTGGCCTCTCATCCTCTAGGAGATTGGACTAATTTTCCCTAGGTGACATCTCAGGGCAGTATTCTCAAGGGCAAATGCAGAAGTAGCAATGTCTTATAAGGCTTAGCTTCAGAAGTCACATAACTTCACTTCTGCCATATTCTATTAGTAAAAGCAAGTCACTAAGTTATCCAGATTCAAGAATATTTATCTATCTATATCTATATCTATATCTATGTCTCTATCTATCTATCTATCTATCTATTCCACCTCTTGATGGGAGTTGCAGCAAAGCCACGTTGCAAAAAGGGGCACAAATTTTGGGATGGGGCCATTAAACAATCTATTAGAGTGTGCCCTCTTGCCATAAATTATTCATATTCCTCCTACATGTAAAATGTGGTCACCTCTAAACTAAGACCTCCAAAAGTCCCATCCCAATTATTTTAGTTATCTATTGCTTCATAACAAATTAGCCACAAACTTAGCTGGCTAAAACAACAATGAGCATTTGTTACCTCACACAATTTTTTGGTAAAAAATTCAGGAGGTTAGTTGGATACTTGTGTCTCAGTGTCTCTCTTGTGGGTTCAGTCAAAATGTCAGTCAGTCATAGTCCCATTTGAAGACTTGAATGAGACTGGAGGATTCACTTTTAAGATAGTTCACTCACACACCTGTGGATAAGAGTCTTCCATTCCTCACTACACAGACCTCCCCATAAGACAGCTTAAGTGTTCGCACAACATGGGAGTCGGTTTTCTCCAGAGTGAATGACATAAGAGAGGTCATTTGCAACCTTGCCATGGGAGATAAACATAGTTATTTCTATAATATCTCATTCATTACCCAGGCCAGTCCCATTCAGTATAGGAGGAAACTATACAAGGTCATCAGGGGTCATTTTGGAGGCTGGCTACCACATCAATTATGGTATCAAGCTTAAAGTCCAGAATTTCATGACCTGCCTCAGCCTACATGTGACTGAGTCTCCTTAAGTGTGGTTTTCAGGTACAGGAACTTGAACAGCAGCATCTCCAGAGATTTGTGAACTAAAAAGACAATATATCTTCCCCAGACACATTCAACATACAGTACAGAAATAGGGAAAAATTATGTATAGTAGAAAATCTCAATCATAATGGGATAATGAGATAGCAGTAGACACATAGAAGTCACTGATCAATAGCAGTTCTGAAATCCAGATGTCACATGTGGTCAGGCTCCCTACCCTGGGGGTGGGAAATGTTACTTGATTAAGACAGATTCTACTCCCAGGGAATGGTGTCACTGTTCTCCTCAGCTCTTCACTCTACTTTCTGAGCTCTTAGTCTAGCATTCTAAAAGGCTTTTCTTTATTTGTGCTTATATTTGAGTAGCTTTCTCCAGGAGCTTGTACTTCTTGCTTCTTACAAGCCTCTTTTCATTTGAACTATCTCCATCTCTCCCAATTCAAATCACCAAAGTTTAAGTTATGAACATGATTAGAAATATAATTGCCTTAAAATCTTTGTGGGTTTCCCATCAATCTTCTCAGCATTCACTCCAAGCTCCTAAAAGCCAAATCCATAATTCTTTTTGAGGTATACCTCTTTATACTTTAGAAAATTCAGCTTCTTTGGGACAATGCCATTGAGATTATTAGAAGCCCGTTTTTCTAGTGAAGAGGAATAACTGGGGACCTTAAATCTTATGAGATCATAACAAAAGGTATTACAGCCATACCCTTGATCTGATATTTGCCCTGAAGTTGTGTTTTACTTTAGTAATCTTTTGCGAGCTGCAGACACAGAAAATATAAAGCAGTTTTGTTTTCCAACTCAGCAAGTCCTTGTTCTTTTATATTTTCTTTAAATTATGCTTGCAAACTCTGCAGTTCACTCATTAGCTCATCTCTCTTCTCATATGTTATAATATGCAGTTTAAGACACCATTTGGTATTTTTATCTTCTGCCTTAATATCTCTTTAGCCAGATCCAATAAATTTACTGAGTACATTTCTATCTTCCAAGTTACTACAGTTCTGCCACCATATACCAAAGATTGCCCTTTCTTCCTTTGTCTTCAGTAACCATTTCCTTTCTGCTCCTCTAGCCTCTCTTCTCTGTTCTCTTTCCAGCCTCCACCCACCACCTAGTTCCAAAGCCAGTGCCACATCATTGAGGTTTTGTTATGGTAGCATTACACTTCTAGTTACCAATTTGTTTCAGTTTCATATTGCTGAGTAACAAATCATCCAAGGTTTTGTGGATGAAAATGACAGTGATTTATGATTTCTCACAATTTTGTTTTGGCTGTCTGGTTCCTCTGATGGTGTTTGAATGGCTCAGTTTTTTGGTTTTTTTTTTTTTTCACATTTTTGATTCTCACAGCTGTGTGGGAGTTACTTGTATCTGGTGGTTAGAGGCCCTGGATGTTGGTAAACATGCTACAGTGCACAGGACAGCCCCCACAGCAACAAATTATCTAGCCCAAACTGTCTATAGTGCTGAGGTTGTAAACCCTGTAAATTAGTATTTTTAAATGCATCATCTCCTTTAATCTTTACAATACCCCAATTAGGTCAGTAAGATCTTCATTATTTACGAAAGAGGAAAGTGAAGCTCAGAGGAGTTAAGTAACATGAACAAGATCACACAATTAGTAAAGGGCAGAGTTAGGGCTTAAATGCATGTATGTCTGAGTTCTTAACCACTATACTATAGGATGTGCATTATACCTGGATTGTTGATTTTCAAAAAAGATCAGATTTTCTAAATATTAAAACCACACAAACCAGTAGCACAAACTCTCCACCAATTATTTCTTCTTTGACTTTTTCCTTTTTAACTTAGTGGCTTCTCCTAGAAACAGAGCCCAAGGCAAGGATTACATGCTAATGCTTTATTTAGGAGGTACAATACTACAGCTGCAAAAATGAGCAAAAAGGGAAGTGAGGCAGAGAAGGATAGGAAATAATGCAAGGTGATACATTCCAGCAAAGCATCTATATGAGGCAGCTTATGAGATGTCTCCAAATGGGTTATTCAGGGGGGAAAACACTCCTTGATTCAGTCTATTGGAGGGAGGAAACGAGAGTAAATTTGTTTGCCAGATCCCTCATATCTCCTGAGTTCTATTGCTCTAAGTTTGCCTTCCAGGGATTTAACTCCACACTCCTGGGTTGCATTACTCAGCCCCTGCAGCAGCTGCTCAGGAAGCCACTCTCATGCCTGCAGCTTGGTCTTCATCTGAGTCCAGAAGTGCTATGAGACATAAATGCTTTCAGGCATGTTGTTGGTTGGCCTCAGGTAGTTTAACTCTGTAGGTCAGCACAGAGAGAGCTGAAGCAGCTGTGATGGAGCAGGTAATCAGAAGTTCAAGAAAAAGATCTAACCAAGAGAATCTGAGGTTGGACATAAGATGCGTCTAATATACTCTTCAACATGCTCTTCTGTCACTGGAAGGAACTCTTTCCAGCTGGGATGGCCCAACATAACATCTAGGATTCATTAAGCTGGAAGAGGCAGACAACACAAAGGGAACTACCTAAAATACTAAGGAAAGATGGAAAGTAGTGAAATGACTGCTGGTAGTAAAATGACAGCAGTAACTAGAGGTCTCTCAACCACATATCACCACATTGAAATATCCAGAGAAAGAAATAAACTGTCTCTCCATTTGGGTCTCTCTTATAAACAAAGAAACTTTTCCTAAAGGGCCCCTCAGTAAACACTCCCCGAATTTCTCGTTGCCCAAGTTGGGCGATGCATCCATTCCTTAACAATGCCCATTACAGGAGCCTAATCAACATTGATTCGTTGATACCTGGGTCCCTGGACCAATCACTGTCAAGAAGGAGGGATCATCACAACTGTTTAAACCAACCAGGGGCCAGGCCCAGCCCTGGGATAATCCTCAAACTGCGTGGCTACTGCAAAATGGAAGTGGACTAAAAAGGCAAATGATGTTAAAGAGAAAACCCCAGTGTCTAAAAGAGACAGTCTTCAAGAGTTCCTAAAGAAACAAAGACCAAGCTGCCATCTGCATTTCTTACTAGACAGTTGTCATGAGGTCTCGATTCACTTCAGATGAAGTGTGTTGCAGACACACTGTCCAGGTCTCCTTGGCTCTTACTATTCCTTCCACTGGGACCATCTCTCCCCCTGCCTCTGATGGCCCAGCTTATCCTCAAGCTAATTTCCAAAGTCTGTGCTGATGTTTCAGAGCCAGAAAACATAGGCTACAGGAAATGAAGGCTTTGGAGTTAGTAGCGATCTTAGAAATCTAGATCAGACTTTTTTCCCACTGCATGGGATCCCAGAGGCTCTGTAAAGTGCTCTCCAATGTGGCTTTAGAGGGCTGAAGGGAAGAGCTAAACAGCTGGGGCTCTGGACATTCTGCACTCACCCAACCAGAGTATTGATTTGATTTGGTTTACTTGACTCAAATAATCAAATCAAATTTGAATTGATTTATTTTACATATTTACATTGTTTGTTTCAAGATTAATTTTCCTTTGTGGAAAGGATTTCTTATAAAAGTAAGAAAACTGAAGCTTAGTGAGGGGTCTGAGGTATGTCTGGGATGTCATGGAGTTGATCTGACTCTCCTCCACAGGATGACTGTGTGATATTCGGAAAGATCTGTCCTGTGCTTCCTGAGTCCTTTTCCAGAATCGATGGCCCCAACTCTTGCCAATCTCACTCACAGAAAGACATTCTGAGTCATCTCACCAATTCATTGCTCAACGCCTTGTTAAAAATCACACTTAGAGTGTAGTGCCAAGAAATGAACATGATGATTCAGATGCATCTGAGCAGGAGAGAGAAGAGCAGGACTACCTCATCCCCATCAGAATGCTGAACTCCTAATAATGCAGCCAGGGATCACATTAGTTAGTTGGCAGGCACAAAACACCATTGCCTGATACTATCCATTAAAACTCTTAGGGCTTTGTTTCAAAAGCTGCTGCGAAGACTTTCCTCCCCATCCTGTTCTCATCTGCTTGTTTATTTAGACCCAGTTACAGAGCTTAATATTTATTTCATTTATTCTAAGCGGCCAACAATTCTGAGTGGCCAACCCTGTATATTTCTGGGTACTCCATGTGTGGACTGAGAATTCTAGGGCAGGAATAGCAAACTCAACCACCTATAGGGACAAGGAAGGTAGGGAGGGAGGTAAGGTAAATAAGTGAAAGTGGGCAGGTCTAATTCAAACCTGCAAGTGGGGAAACTTGGTGAGCTGAAGAATTCAGCCCCATCTGAAGGGACAGATTCTAATCAGCTTTGACTCACCATCACTATGCAAAAATCAAGCCCAGTATTGCTCAGTCTTATGATTCTTCAAGAGAAGCCAGAAATGTGGACGTTTACTGGAAGTATCCACGTTGGCCACTAATTCACAAAGATCTAATACACTCTATAGGCCAAACAAAACACATCTGCAGCCTGGGTTCAGCCCATAGACTGCAAGTTTGCAACCTTTGCCCTGTGAGGATGAGGGAGTTGGGCAGCTCTGATTCTTGAGACAAAAATATGAAATGATTTGTATTATCTTGGATTTAATAGCATAACATTTATTTTTTAACTTTCCCTGTTAATCATAGGCTTGAGCATTTTAAAGCTGGAAAGAATCTCAGAGATTATATGGTGTAATTCTCTTGTTTTACAAAAGAAGAATCTGATTCAGAGAGAAGTGACTTGGATTTTAACTAAAAATACAGTTGACCCTTGAAAAACACAGATTTGAACTGTGCAGTTCCACTTATACACAGGGTTTTTTTTTTTTTTTTCAAATAAATATATACCTGTATTTTCATTTTATAGATCTTTAACTGTGGGGGAATGTTTGCGTTCGATTAGAGATCACAATACATGGAATCAAAAGAAGTACGGTTTGAGTCCTGATTCTACCCAAACTGTTTCAGATTCTTGCCCTTGGGTGAGTCATTTATCAGTCCCTTTGTTTTTGAGGCAGAGACAGCAGTACGTGGATCTTCTACTGTGCGGGAGTCGGAGTCAGTGCCCCTAAACCCCGTGTTGTTCAAGGGTTGACTATATTTCAATGAAATAAATAACAAATCAGATTCTCAGAAATAGAAGAAGTTGTATTGGTCCCCCAATCCAGGGATTTTCAACCTTGACACTACTGACATTTTGAATTGGTTAAGTGTTTGCCATGGGGTGGGGTGCACAGTCCTGTGCATTGTATGACTTTCAGCAGTATCCCTGGCCCCTGCCCACTAGATGCCAGTCATGTGAGGCAAAATAGAGGTAAAAATGTATCCAGATGTTGTCAGATGTCCCTGGGGGACAAAATCAACACTGCTTCTGAAAACAACTGCCATTCTCTAACCCCTATTTTACAGATGAGGAAACTAACACTCAGAAAATTCAAGAGTGTTGTCAAGGATACATGAGGAGTTATTGGCATGGCTGGTACCAAGGCTCAGTATCTTAATTCCCAGTAGAGTGTTCTCTCCACCAAAGACTGCAAATCTAAACCACTGTTTTATTAGTAAAAGATCTGTCTAAAACTGCATATTTTAAAATAAGAAGCAACATGGCATAATGGTGAGGAGCATAGCTTCTAAGACTAACAGATCTAGACTTCATTCTCAGCTCTTCTACTTAATAAGTTTGTGACATTGACCAAAATAATCTCTTTGTTTGTTTCCTCATTTGAAAAATGGATTGCTCTAAAATATAAGGTTTATTTGGAAAAACAGGTGAGAAAATTGATATAGTGCTTGCCACAAAATAGGAAATCAGTAAATGGAAATTATTATTACCATCATCACCATCATCATCATTAGTAGTATTATTAACTGGACCTGGGGTCGACAAACTATAGTCCCCAAACCAAATCTGTCTTGCCTGTTTTTGTATAGCCTGTGAGGTAAGAATGATTTTTACATTTTTTAATGGTTTAAAAAAATTAAAAAAAACAATATTATTTTGTGATACATGAAAATTGTATGGAATCAAATGGCATTGTCCATAAATAAAGTTTTATTGGAACACAGCCATGCTTATTCATTTACATAGTCTATGGCTACTTTCTTGCTATAATCAGTAGTTGCAAGATCATATGGCTGGCAAAGCCTAAGATATTTACTGGCCCTTTACAGAAAAAGTTTGCTTAATTGGACCTTTGATCTCCAGGAAGAAAACAGGCAGCCATAATTGGCACAGAGCCCTCTAGTGTACAGGAGGAAATATAGCAAAATAATTCATTGTTCCTTTTTGATACCCTCTTATAGTTCCAGCCCCTCTAAACATTGTATTTAACTCTGCTCACTTGAGACATTTCTCAGCATCTGTGTGCACCTAGTAGTTTCAGAAATAGTTATCCGGAGGACTATGAAAAAACCTTTACTTTTTATAGATGTCCTTTCTTGAATAAACCTCATTAGAGACTTGGTACTTGAAGGTGTTTTTCAAAATCTGGAATATTTATCAAAAGGAAAGGAAATGGTTTTCTCAGTGTTAAGCCAACCACATATTTTAAGTGTTGCATGATTTGTACAGGACAATAAAGAGGGATATCCGGTTAAAAGGAAAAAATAGATAAGAACTATCTGCCAAGACTAAAATTTAAGAGATGCTGTCGTGTCACTTTTTTTTTTTTTGTAGTACCTTGAGCATCTTAGTTATGATTTAACTTGACTACAGGCCAAGAGTTTAAAAGTCAAGGTACCTGTTTACAGCCCTAGCCTTGCCACTAACTAGATTTGTGGTTTTCAAAATTCTGTTTCAACTCAATACAATATGTATATTGATTGTCTAATGTGTGCCAGATGCTGTGCTGGGCATCGGAAGTGCAAAGATAAATCAGACATGGTCTTTCTCCTAAAAGATTTCACTGAAGGTCTGTTTAAGTCATTGAACTCCTTTGAGGGTCAGTTTTCTCATCTGTAAGAGTAGGACATTGCATTAAATATTTCATCCAGTAGAGAAGTTTTTATTGATTTCCTTTGTCTTGACATACCCTCTGGCAGATTACAAGGAATGAAAATAGAACTGTGTCACTATAATCATTCAGTTATAAACCATGCTAGTCACTGCTCTGGGAAGTAGTTCATAGGTAATTATAATACAATAATAATAAACACAAAATAGATGTATGAAGCACATGAAACAAAGCCATTAATTTTTCCTGAATGAGGAAAGACAGACTTCACAGAACAAGTAACATTAGGGTAAGTCTTAAATGATGAGTTCATTGATGACATGGTATGTTGGGAGCTCCCATCTCTGAGAAGGGATAAAGCCAGACCAAAAAATATTTAGGAGCTGGGGAAGAGGATGGTGGTCAGCGGAGTCAGCCCCTTTCCCATTAGAACTGGCAATTCTAAACGAGGTCCAAAGGAGATGGACAAGATTCAATCTAGTCCAGGACCAGGGAGAATCCGATACAAAGAAATGAGGCAAGGCGTGTCATTTGGGCTTCTAGACATTTACTGTTCTTGGTGCTACACGTAAACTAAAAAGATTCATTCTAAAGGAGATAACGGAAGTCAGGTACAAGCTTCCCCAGAGGAAAGGGCCAATGAGTACCAGGATGGAGTCAGACCAACAGCCAACTTCTCAGCTTTTAGTGTTTCACTCTGGACCAGTAGGACAGAAATAAGCACCCAGGATCAGAAATAAGAGGCAGCAACCCAAGCTCATGGGTGACTGGAATAAGGGATGTACATGTAAAGCTACAGATTATTCCCAAATCTCATGTACATGTGACAAGGGAGTTTTATATGACTTGTCAATCCTGGGGGATCATGATCTTGCTAGCATGGGCACCATGGCAGGAAACTCAGACCTCAAAGGGGAAGGCAACATTGGTCACGAAGACAGAGAAGTATGAGAGGGCTTTGTGGGTGGAAGCACAAAGATGCACTTATAACTCTCAAATAATCCCACCTCTCTCTTTCTTGCCCTCCAAGTTGCCATCTGCAGATGTATCTGCAATGCCAGTGAGAGGCCCCATTATGACTCTCCATTTGATGAGCCCTGAGTAATTTGGCAACAGATGTAGGATTAACACACGTTGTTTAATGGTGCTCTGATTAAACTTAATGAAATTTCAAATTTCCAATCCCATTGCACAAGGCACAGAATAGAGCCAGACCTGCCTTCCTCAGGAAGGATCCCTCAACATTCAGACCACTGAGGACTCTTCAGAAATTTTGGTTGCCTCTGCCTGACTTGACAACTGCATCTTCTCCCCGTTTCCCATTACAACATCACTCTACATATTCCTCCACTTCCAAGGGTCTGCTGTAAAGGTCTGTCCCACTGCAGCCAGTTCAGAGTACACCTGGCCATGGCTAGTCATTGACCCTCTGCCCTCACCCCACTACTTCTCATGGGACCCAGGTTTCATAAGTTCCCCTGTGTGCTGTGCCAAAGCCTTCCTCTCTACTCTCCCCCACACCCATCCCCCAATCCACTCCTAGGCCACAGTGCACTTGGGGGAAATTCAATCCATATGTTTCCTTTTCTTCCTACAGAACACATCCAGCCATTGTTTAAAGAGGGAGGCAACAGCCAAGAAGAGCCATGTGAGACCTCTCTTGGCTTTCCAATCCTTTATTAGGGAGCAGGGAAAGAAGGACTTTGCCAAGAGCAAGCCTGAAACATTTTGTTAGGTTTGGTTCAAAACCTGCAAGTCATGTTTCCACACAAACATGTCCCTAGGACTGAGTATGTAAGGCACTATTCAAGGGGTTTCTGGGATATGAAGGTCACCACCACCACTGACCCAGCTCTAGGATGTGTGTGAAGGGAATCAGTTTGCAGGAGATCGTTTTACATTATTCCCTTCCAAAGCTGACATACGCCATCTCTGAGAGTATAAACTCTTCCTACTTATAAGCACACACTACCTCAGAATCAATGCTTTTAGAGTTGAGTGGAACCTGAGATATCTATCAGGTGTATCAATCATCTCATTTTAAAATAAGAGAAAATGTAGGCTGAGAGAGGGCAAGGGACTGGTCCAAGGTCAAATTGCTGATCAGTGTTTCAAAAAAGCCAGAACTTCTGATTCCAAGTTCAGAGCTTTGGACTCAGTGCCTCATGCCCTAACCTTGCACAGATGCTAAGTCCAATATAGACAAGATATATTTTCATGCTTTAACCTTCCTGGCTTATTCCAGACCAATTATTTTTTTAAAGCTTTCTTTATTTGCATTGTCTACTTTTCTTGTATTTTTTTTCAGGGGGGGGGTGTCATTCTTTGAACCCACAAGTTAGGGACTTCAAGGTTTCAGGAGAAACTCCTTCTCCAATCTCCCCAACAGATCTCTATGTGGGATCTCCTTAAATAATATTGAAGACAGGGAGCTCACTGCTCTCTGTGGTGGCCCATTCCATCTTTGGGAAGCTCCAGTTCCTGGAAAGTTCTTTCTTTCATTAAGCAAAAGTTTGTTTCTCTATCCTTTTCTCCACAAGCCTGTTGCTCCTGGGATCTCCCAGAGCTGCTTCCAGGAGAAGCCAAATAGGGATATTCCACAGTTCCTATGGAGCGAGCACTGCCCTCTGCCAGTATAAGAGCACCGTTATCACAGTCACTCTGGGACTTCTCCCCTTGCCCATAATCCCATCAGGGAGGGGCTTTTTTTAAATTAAGATATAACTGGCATATAACATTGTGTTGGTTTCAGGTGTACCGACATAATGATTCAATACATATACATATTGTGAAGTGATCACATAATAAGCTTAGTTAACATCCATCACCCCAGATAGTTACAATTTTTTTCTTGTGATGAGAACTTTTAAGGTCTACTCTCTTAGCAACTTTCAAATATAAAATACAGTATTAGTAACTATAGTTACCATGCTGTACATTACATCCCCAGGAATTATTTATTTTGTAACTGCAAGTTTGTATCTTTTGACTACCTTCACACATTTTGCCCACCACCCATTCCCCACCTCTGGTAACCACCAATCTGTTCTCTGTATCTATGACCTCAGTTTTGGTTGTTGCTTTTGTTGGTGGTGGTTGTTTTTTTTTTTTTTCCCCTTAGATTCCATATATAAGTGAGATCAAATGGTATTTGTCTTTCTCTGTTTGATTTATTTCACTTAGCATAATGCTCTCAAGCCCTATCCATGTGGCTGTGAATGGCAGAATTTTTTCTTTTTTATGGCTGTATAATATTCTATTTTATATATGTACCACATTTTATTTATCCATTCATATGGATGGACATTTAGATTGTTTCCATGTCTTAGCTATTGTGAATAATGTTGTAATGGGTGCAGGTAGTTTTTCTAGTTAGTTTTTTCATTTCCTACATATAAATTACCCAGCAGTAGAATTGCTGGATCATATGGTAGTTCTATTTTTAATTTCCTGATTATATTTTTTTAATACACACTGTGGCAGGTGAAGACCCAAGATTCTGTTAGCTAAAATTCAACTAGGAAATCTTAAGTGTAATATATCATGCTGGGATCTGAGAAAACACTAACAAGAATTTTAGTAAAAATTTAATTTATGAAATCACTATAATAATCATTAAATAAAATTGTAACAATCAAGGTCCTTGTGTGTGAGTTTTAAAATTTTATTTAATACACAGGTATTTGGCACCTTTTTATATACCAAGTGCTCTTCTAGAGTGCTAGGGATCTTCCAAAAACCAACAAGACTCATTGGCTCCTCCCTTTGTGGAGGCCCTTCCTGGTGACCCCTTTCAGCCTTAAACCTCCAAGGCTCTAAAAAGGATTTCAGACCACAAGGGAAACCTCTGCTGAAAGAGGCAGATAATAAGGATAAGACAATGGGGCAGTTGTATGCAGGAGAGTGGAGGCAAGGATGGAGGTTTAGAAAGTAGGTAGGAGATAGAAGTAAGTGGAAAAGGTAGACACTGCATTCCTCTCCCCTGAAGATAATACTGGTTGTGGAGCATGATATCATAGAAAGACCATGGGTTTCAGAATCAAGCAATGAAGATCCAAATCCCAAATTCCACACCACTAGTTAGAGAAGTTGTTTAACCTTCAGCCATCAACCATTCTAAACCCCCATCTCCTCACCTATAGAATGAGGATAACCACACATACTTCTAAGGATAAAACCAGAGCACAACAATGGTAAAATGTCTGAAATACGTTAACCAAAATCCATAAAATTCTCATATAAGATGAAGCCTAGAAAGCAGACCATTGCTCTGACCTTCACTAGCCTGTTCTGACACCTGATAGTCC
Source organism: Leucopleurus acutus (assembly GCF_964270905.1). NCBI lineage: Eukaryota > Metazoa > Chordata > Mammalia > Artiodactyla > Delphinidae > Leucopleurus > Leucopleurus acutus. Next base: position 146,336,562 of record NC_139143.1, on the reverse strand, counting down.
TTTTCTGCTCACAAGGGAGTCCTGGAGATTGGAACCTCAAAATAATCAAATCCCATGGGCTCAAGCTCCAGTTCGACTGTTATGAAAGGATATATCCCTTCCCCTCTCAACCAGTGAGCCTGGTTTCATTCTTCCTACACACACCTTGCTTCGGGCAAAGTGAAACAAATCCAGATATCAAGATGCTCCTGGGGTAGGATGGGGGGGACACCAATCTCCCAGTGTGCTCATCTATTTGCACAGCTGCAGTCAATTAGGTGAAACCGTAATTGTTTTATACTTTTGCTCAACGTTTAATCCTGGAGAAAGAAGATCGGATTGTTGGTTTTCCTTTTTCATCTTCCAGTATTTTTGTTTTGTTTTTATTTCTTGTCATAATATTTAGATAGTATTTGTGTAAGGGAAGGCAATCATAATAAAATGGATAATCAAACAGAGTGCTCTAAGGCACATTTACAAAAGCCTTTGCCTCAGAAACACTTCGTTTACTCAGATAGTGGGCAGTGGAGGGCAAGGGAAAGTCTGTTTCTATGGACAGGGAAGTGATTCATGCCAATCAGTAGACAGTCTCTCTTTCAAAATACTCCATATGTAAGATGTAGCATAATAAATCACTTCAACAAGCAAACAGGAGTTACCATATGCCTTCTAGGTGCTAAACCCATGCTAAGGACTGGAGGTGCCAAAATGAATAAGAGATGAGGCTCAGGGCCAGGATTAGGGTGAGGCATGTGAGACACTTGCCTCAGGAGTAAAATTTAAGGGGATGCCCCCAAAACTCAATTATCAAGATAAAAATTATTTTATAAAGCAATATTTTTAAAAATAAAAACTGATGCAACAGAAACCCATGGTGCACAAAATATCAAAGCTTTGGTATGATGTTACTTTTAATTATTAGTTTACAAATGATTTAAACTGCAAAAAACTTTAAGAAAGTCACAATTGGAGTAAAACACAAGAATGTTTACCTTACAAATCATGAAAGCAACATTAGCACTGAGTCTAGAAAACAAAAGATGGAGAAAATAGCAAGAAAAAATACATAGGAAGCAAAAGCCATATGAAACAAAACAATTATGAGAATAATCATACATGTTTTAAACCTCCCCTTTAAAGAATGAGACTGATATTAACTTCTAAAATAAAATCCCTTGATTTGAAGTTTGGGGATAAGATTGAGAGTAAAAATATATTCATTTCCTTTGACCCCCAAAATCATACTTCAGGGAACCTATCATAAGTAAAACTGAAATATGGAAAAAGCATCATTTATAACCAAAAAATTTAAAAGAACTCTCAACAGAATATTATTCAGTCATTAAAAATTGTGGTTATGAAGACCAAGCAATGTTAAAAAATGACTGGACAACTTAATGAAGTGACAAAACTAGGAAACATAATTGCACGCATGCCACAGTAACAACTACATTAAAAATGCATAGAAAGCAAAAACTAAAGATAAACACACTAAAATTATAATAGTGATTTTATTTTGGTGGTAGAAATTTGATTGTATTTCCTTTCCTTCCTCCTTCCTCTTTCCTTCCTTCCTTCCTCCTTCCTCTTTCCTTCCTTCCTTCCTCTTTCCTTCTTTCCCTTATTCTCCTTCCTTCCTGTTTTTAAGATTGTATATTATATTTTGTACTGTATATTATATTGTATATTATATTGCATCATTCAGGGTTCAGCAGAAAACAGGTGGCATACTCAAAGAGATCATTGAAAAGTATTTAATTACAGGACTACTCTCAGAGGTGTGAGCAGGGTTAAGGAGAAGCAAAAAAATACCTGGTGTCTAGCAACAACTAGAAGTTGTTACTATTCCTAAGTCAGAAGAACGAGAAGGGAGCAGCTTCTGGAACCAGGAGAAAACTGAAGCTGCAGGAGAAAGCTGTCCCATAGGAAGAACAGCCTCTATAAAACTGTAGAGTGAGTGGGAATAAACATTTGCATCTCTCTTCTCCCTCCTTCCAGTCTCCTGCTAGTGGCTTCCATTGGCTGAACTTGGCTGAATGATAGAGAATAAGGGAACCTAGATGATGCAGTCTGTTGAGGTCAGCCTCTTGGGGTATGGAGCAGGTAAGGAGAAGGGTGAAAAGTGGATCTGGAGGGACAAAGAGAACATACTCCACAAAATCATTGTATCATTTTATTTCTAAAATGGAAAAATGTATAAATTAAGAAATTGATTACATTTGAAACTCACTTTCTCACCCATCAAATGCAGATAAAAATAATCCCTACCTGATACAGTTATTGGGTAATCTCGAAAGTCAGCAATGTCTGTTAACTTGTTTTGTCAATATTATAATAATCATTACTATATATATTTATGGTGATGATGGTGGTGGAGCTTGTGGTGATAGTGGTGGCCATGGTGGTGGTGATAATGTTAGTGGTGATGGTGATGATAGTGTACATAATGGTTATGGTTGTCATGATGGAATTTGGGGTGGTAATGGTGATGCTGATGACGGCGGCAGCATACATGAGGGTGAGGGTGGTGGTGATACCAATGCCAGTGGTGGTGGCGGTGGTTATATCATTAGTACATTATCCTGTTACATGCAATATGAGTTTCATATGTTATCAAATGTTATCCTTAAAGCCATATCTTCTATGAGATCAGGGACAATTAGATGGTAAAATATGGATCCTTCAGGGCCCATCTCTATGATATTTCTTTAATCCATAGAAAAATATAATTCAATCTAGGGTACATTCACTAAGAAACTACTATGTGGGGTCTTCAGAAAGGAATGACAGTTTCTACCTTCATAGCCTTTACAACCTGAGAGCAAGAACAGGAGGCAAATATACGTTACTGCAGACCAGCATCCTCAGCTGTGAGCACCTTTTTCCAGTGCCTAATCAAGTGCCTAGGACATTAATAACCTTGAAAAATATTTAAGGAGTGAATGAAAACTCTACTAATTTTTCTGGAAGTCCAGCTTGATCGTGTAGACAGGATGATATTGAGTACTTAACTATTCTAACCCCTTCGTTTTAACTCAGTTAATCTTCTCAACAGTCTCATGAAATACATACTAACATTATTCTCTTTGTACAGATACGGCAATTAGAACACAGATTAAGCAAATAGTTCTACATTGCACAGCTTAGCAAGTGAGTAACTTGGGGTTCAAACCCAGAAACTCCAGTGTTGGAGCACGGACTCTAGCCCTAATGTCCTCAGAGAAAGCTTTGTGGTGGAGGAGGAAGAATTAGATTTAAGTGTAGAGGATTCGGTAATGGCAGGAAAATCCTAGGGAAGGTCGTTCAAGGAAAAGGGAAGAGCATTCAGCAAAGGCCCAGAGGAAATCACAGAAGTAGTCTGAAGGATATTCTCAGAGATAAACTTCAGGAAGATAATCTGGAACTCAAGTTACCGGTGGATTGCATGGACTCATGATTGGAACGATGAAATAAAGAGAAAACAAGTTGGAAGAAATTATCCTGGATTCTTTAGGACCAACGAAGGATGTAGGGGTTTGTTTATTGGTTTTGTTTTTTGTTTTGTTTTATATTCAGAAGGAGCTCTCTCCTGGGTTACTTGCAAAAGTGAGCAAACTGGTGGGGATGGGGAGGATGCATCTTTGTAAATTTGATGCTCGCTTTGCCATCAGCCTAACTAACATGCCAGCATCTGGGGCAAGAAGCAGGAATGAGCTTGATGACAGTACTGTCTTACACATGGGAGGCAGTGTTCAGTGTGGGAATGGGCGGAGGGGCTGCGACAGGGAGCAAGGAAGATCCAAGAGGGGAACAACATCTTAAGCCCAGGAAGGAATCAGGTAGGAAACCAGTGCCTGGCTAGGTTTCACAAGGGAGCATGGCTGGGCTCCAGCACAGGGCAACCTGGGGAAATTCCTCTCCAGCTTCCTGTTTCCCAGCTCTTTCTATTGGCTCAGCCCACCTGCTCCAACTCTGCCCTCTCCTCCAGCACCTAGAGACATAGCAGCACCTCTGATTGTTTCTGCTACATTAAGACTGGCTGGAAAATGTGAAAATGTACCCTACCTCAGGACAGGAAGATGGATGAGTTACAGGGAAATTATTTTAAAATCTCCTCAAAGTAAAAACTATAATGTCAGGGTGGTCAGGAACACAAAAGAGAAAATATATATATGTATATACAGGCAGGGAAACGCATGAGAAGAAACCACTGTGTGTGTGTTTTCATTTGGCTAGGTTTCGTTCAATAATAATGTTGTCTGGGAAATATTCAGTGTGAGAATTTCTCTGTTGGCAACAAGTTGGCTGTGTTTGGGCTCCCTGCTCTGAACACCAGGGCACTTCAGATCAAGTACAGGAGGTTACGTGTGGTCACCTGCAGTAGGCCTTGCTACCAGCCTGGGCCAAGCATGTGGCTTGAATTCCTCTCCACTTTCCCTCGCTGTTCCATCCATCTTCTTCGACAGGCGGCCCGGGGACCTTGCTCTACCTCAGCCGAGTCACTTCACATCTTGTTTGCCTCAGTTTCCTCATTATGAAATGGGGCTAAAATGGCTTGCTGAACAGCCCTCGCAGAAGTGAAGAGACCCGTCTTCACTGGGGGTTTGGGGGCAGGTGAGTGCAGGGACGGACCGCTTACAGGTGAATGGGCAGGAGAGGGACATTTTCGGATGGGTGCTTCTCATAAATGGGGCAACTGGCACCTTCCAAATGCTATTTGGTGAGGGGAAGTTGGGGCTCAAATGAAACTGACAGCCAATGGATATTTAACAAAAGATATTTAGGTTACCTTTATCACGGAGAAACACTCTAAACAAAAATAAGGGACCCATTCAATAGTATTGGTGTGATAATCATACATGAAGAATTTATTTTTTATAATTCGATCATTTAATTTGTATAACTATTTGGTAAATTCCCACTGTACACTCATGCACTAACTTAGTACTGATGTGTAATAGTGAAAAACAACAAACGGATACACTCTTCCCCAACAAATCTTGCATTCCAGCGGTGGAGACAGGCATAAGCAAATACATACACTCATGCATGCATACAAGTTTTGATTGATGCTATAAAGAAAAAGAACAGAATTCTCTAAAGAGGACCCCAGGAGCTTAGTAAAGCTCTGTGAAAGCAACATTTGAGCTAAGATCTGAAGAGTAAGCAAGAGATGGCTTGGTGAAGAGTGACAGAAAGAACATTCTAGGCAGAGGGAACAGCATGAGGTAGAAAAGCACTTGGCAAAGAAGAGGCCAAACTATTTTAGAGAGCAGTAAGATGGGGCTGGAGAGGTGGGGAGAAGCCAGATCACACAGGATACCAAATGCGCTGTTAAGATCTTTGCGTTTTAGTTTAGCTGCAATGGAAATTTACTGGACCACCTTGAGCAAGGGAACCGCATGAGCCATGAGAGTGGAAGCAATAAGACCCATTAGGAGGCTGTCACCACAGTCTGAAGAGACGAGCGAGGTTGATGAGAACTAAAGTGAGGGCAGTGCAGATGAGAGGAGTTTGGAGAGGAGTTTATTTGGGGTTAAAATGCAGAGGGTTTGGTGACTTATTGATGTGGAATGAAAGGGTAGAGAAGGGGGCAAGAAAAGCTCCTAGAGTTCCAGGTTGAGCAACTGGGTGGGTAGAAGTGCTATTTATGTGATGGGGAAAATGATGGGGAAGCTGCTTTGAGGAGCTCATCGTCCAACATGCAGAAAGGACTTTAACTGCTTGAGTACCATGCTTGAGGTATATACAAAGTCTTACAGAAGCAGAAAGGAAGGAGCCTATGAATCTGGCTGGAATTAGAGGAAAAGGAATCACAGAAGGGGTGTCATTGGGGTTGGCTCCTGAAAGATGAGGTGTGTTTAACAGATTAAAAAGGGAAGACAGATCTTCTAGGAATAGGAACAGCATTTTAAAAATATACATAATAATGCCAGTCCTGCAAAGCATTTGAGAGGATTAAGTAAGATAATTTACATGGAAATACCTAAAACTTTGGTATTTGTGCTTTGGAATTTGTTGATGGTGTTTACAGCATTGTCACCAGCCCATCCAACAGCCAGTGTTGTACGTGTACATCTATCTGATTCTTCATCAATCAATAGGAGAATAAAACTGACTGGCTTCCCTGCCTCTTCCTAATGCACCTGAGATACGTATATGGAATGATGAACCCCTGTAGGGCTAGTTACTGAAGGCTGCAAAAAAGGGGATTACCGCTGACCCTTGAACAACATGTTTTTGAACTGCATGGGCCACTTATAGAGGTTTTTTTCGATGGTGAATACTACAGTACTACACAACGAGATCCCCAGCTGGCTGAATCTCTGGATACGGAACCACATATATGGAGGAACCGTGGATACAGAGGGCCGACTATAAGTTATACATGGACTTTCAACTGCACAGAGGGTCAGTGCCCCAAGTCGTTCAGGAATCAACTGTAATGTATAAGCCTAGCTGTTTTTAGGCTTGACCTTTTCAATTATATTCCTTTACATTTTAAAGTACAGTTTATTTATTTATTTATTTATTTATTTTTAATTTCATTTATTTATTTATTTTTGGCTGTGCTGGGTCTTTTCTGTGCGTGGGCTTTCTCTAGTTGCAGCGAGCGGGGGCCACTCTTCATCGCGGTGCGCGGGCCTCTCACTGTCGCGGCCTCTCTTGTTGCGGAGCACAAGCTCCAGACGCACAGGCTCAGTAGTTGTGGCTCACGGGCCTAGTCGCTCCGCGGCATGTGGGATCTTCCCAGACCAGGGCTCGAACCCGTGTCCCCTGCATTGGCAGGCAGACTCTCAACCGCTGCGCCACCAGGGAAGCCCTAAAGTACAGTTTATTTTGAAAATCCCATTCTCTCCATGTGTCTACATAACCCCTTAGCAGCCAGCGCAGGACCTAACATAAAAAGGTGCTCAACAAAAGTTAACTAAACAATATGAATTGGTAGGGCATTTATGGGGTGTCTCCTATTTTTCAGAGACTATATTAGTCTGAGGGCACAGAGATAGTTAAAGCAAAGATCCTGTCCTCAAGAAAGTCACAGACATAAATCTAGAGGAATAAAAACATATGCACACATACTCACACACAGCATGATAAATGTGTCCAAATAAATATATATAGTGTCTCTCCCACCCCCCGCCACCAAATTCAGAAGTTAACAGAATACAGCCAAACCAAAATATTTTTCAATCCATAAGCATTTGCAGGCTTGAAATTGCCAAAGCAGAAACTGGAGGGTACAAAATCAGACTAAAGCACAGTCAGTGGAATTCCTTGAAGTTACCCATAAATATTCGCCAGGCTTCCCCCAGTCCTACACCTAGTCATAAATCCCCCTGCTTCTTTTCAAGAACTTTTACATTTGATCAACGACGGAGGGTGATGTTTAAACCAGGCCATTTGGAATGTTTGATTTTCATACATAGTTTTAAGATTTTAATTTCCACTCTGCAAGCCGGCTTGGATTTTCCCTACCCTGAAACAAATCAGGATTTCCGAGACATGAAAGCAGGCTCCAAGCACAGAAGGGCTTTCTGAATATTCAGCCTGGTGGCATTGCTCAGTCAGGTCATACGTACAAACAACTTAACATCTCACCTCATCTCATTGCTGGAGGGGGATAGCCTAAAAACTTGGCAGCTAATGTGGTGAGAGAAAAATACCCAGCACTCAAGATCAATCAGTCAAAAAGAGGCAAGAGTCGTTCATCAAAGGATAGAGGGATAAACTCAAAGATGTGAAAAATTTACCCAACCAATCTGAAACTAATTGGTCCCTCTACTTAATCTCTTTCTCCCCTCCTTGTCAAGCCAGTGGCCACAGAGCTGTACAGGGCCAGCTAGCTCTTAGCAGTAGAATGGATGATGTACACAGGATATTGCAAATATATCACAGAATCAGAGCGTGTTAGAGCTGAAAGGGTCTTTGGAGTTCATTTAGCCTGGTTTGAAGAGTTAGTTCTAGGGGAGCAAGAAGAGCCCTGGACTTGGTCAGACTGGGACAGGGTTCTGGCCTCCACTCTTGTTATTTTCAAGCTATGAGCTCTTAGGGAAGTCATTTCAACCTGTCTGAAAATTATATTCCTCATCTGTCAAAAGGGAAAAATGGCTTACTCATAGGGATTCCGTGAGAGTATGATAATATAAGTAAATGCACCTTGGAAGTACCACTGACCATATAAATAGGTGAGAAATTATTATTATTATTATTTACTTTTATTATTACAAAGAATCCAACAAATGCTACCTGAATCCAATCAGTAGTAATCGAGCAGTCTTAACTAAACCTTCGCCTGACCTGATAGAATCAATAGTTTCCATTCATTTTGTAAAAGATGGAGTCACACCATAGCACAGAGGATGTCCGATGCTAGTGGATTGGTCCTTAGCATATCAGGAACTTATCTCCCCCCAGTTCAGTGATATGCTGATCAAAAGTAAATGATAGGGCTTCCCTGGTGGAGCAGTGGTTGAGAGTCCACCTGCCGATGCAGGGGACACGGGTTCGTGCCCCGGTCCGGGAAGATCCCACATGCCGCAAAGCGGCTGGGCCCATGAGCCATGGCCGCTGAGCCTGCGCGTCCGGAGCCTGTGCTCCGCAATGGGAGAGGCCACAACAGTGAGAGGCCCGCACCGCAAAAAATAAAATAAAATAAAATAAAATAGGGCATTGTTTCTCATCATCAAAAAAAAAAAAAAAAGTCAATGATATTTGTTCCCATACTCTTTATTCTAATTGTATTTCTGAAAGCCATTACAAAAATTAATTAAATATCATGAAAACAAAAAAATATATGTTTTTATACAGATATTTGTTGTTTATATAAAAATACAGATGATTGCTATACAACACTGTTTAAAGACAATGCGGTAAAAGACACTATCGTCAAAATAGTAGCAAGCAAAACCATTGTAAAAAACTAGAAGAAAATTATAAAAATCTAGACGGCCTACACATTCAAGTTTCTTCACAAAAATGTCCTTTATATCCTGCTTCACTTTAAAGAAACTGAAAATATTAGCGCTTATGAGTACACCCATTCAAGAGAGTCGACTGTGACTCTAATCAGTGGACCCACGGCCCTACTTTGAAAGACTGTCATGTGAATTTTGCATGAATATTATTCCCCTCCTAACTAAATCTAATAACTAACCAACTCCCTGTCCTAACTGACTTGTAGGTAATTATTTGTTGTCATTTATATACCTGCCTATCTGCTCATCTATAGGAGCTCTGAATATAAATCATGTTTAATGTGAGTTCCTTGCCATTGAGGAATCTACAATCTGATTAAACACTAGCAGAATGTGAAAGACTTATAGTTCAATCATGGACATCCAACTTAACTCACAATTATCCTCCAAGGACAATGGTACCAAAGAAAAGAGAGCTAGATTTTTCAAAATAGTTGGAGCATTATTGTTTCTATCTGACACTACCATAAACGGCCTGGCTTTGTCTGTGATCCTGTCAAATGTTTCAGGGATAATGTTTCCTTATTATCAATTCACCTTTAGTGCTTGGAACACAGTAGGTTCTCAACTGGTATGAGCAATTGTCATGAAAGGTGTGAAGAAAGAGAAACATACACAGGACTCTGAGATGGGATTAATTAAGAGGGGGAAATCCAGGAGGCAGAAAGAGATTGAGCAAAGGCCTAGGAGAGGGATGCATCCTGGATCCATTTGTTCTTGTAAACATCTCTTAAGCACCTTCTTAGACATCATGACCTTTCTACTTGTATGCCAGAACTGACCTGGCTTGTCCAGCCCAAACAATGGGATTTTAAAATTTGAAGTAGTTGCCATCATTTACAAATCAGTAGATTACATGTACAGATTAGCAGTTTTTCCTAAAATATCAGAAGGTCCAGCGACACCAGCATTCCCACATGGACGCAATGGGCAAGAACTTTCCTGTATAGTGACATTTTCCTATAGATAAGACATGACCACATATGTCATGGTCACCATGGCTCCCTGGTTGGCTTCACTCATTAATGTTCCTGTATGCTCCTTTGGCAGTTCTGGTTTTGATGCCTCACTATGTGCCCAGCACTGTGGTGATGCTGGGTCCCTACCCTGGAGGGGCTGCAGAATAACAGGAAGTGATCCAGGTGGCAGGTGATGTGAACCTCAACAAAGAAATGGCTATAGGAAAGGAAACAAATATATGTACCCCAGACATATTTCAAAGCCTGAAATCATGGAAATCAGTGAAATATCATGTCTAGGGAAAGGAGAGGCAGAATTTAAAGTAATTTCAGGGATTGTAGCCCAAAACACCAAGAGAAAGGTGACAAGATGGGATAATTGGGGAAGAAATAGGAAGAGGAAGGAGAGAGGAAAGGGGGAAAGAGTCATGAAGGGAGGGAGAGAGGGAAGAAGAAAGTATTTAAGTGGCTACTCAAGCAAGCATTTTCACATCAGCTGGTTTTAAGGGAAATATTATGATAAATTGGGGACATACTGAGTTTTGGAGCTAGCACAACTTCCAGGGATGGTTTCTGATGGGCAATAGCTAAGAAAACAGGAAATTCATCTCTTCAACAATTATTAATAATAAAAGCAGTAATGATAAAAACATCTAATCTACATTGAACATGTATTCCATACCAGTTACTACGCCAAACACTTCCTAGGTATGAGCAGTCTTTTGCAATCTTCCCAACAATTGTGAGAGCTAGCAATAATAATAAAACCGCTAAATAATAATTGCTAATAGTGAGTTCAGAGTCACTGTGCCAGATGCTTTCTAAAAGTTAATACATATATTAACTTATTTGATTTTGAGAACATCCTTGTGAGATAGGTATTTTGTCTACATTTTACGGATGAGAAAGCTGACGTCAAGTGGAATTAGGTAAATTTCCCAAGGTTACACAACTAGTGAGTAATGGACTTCCCACCCAAGCCTGTCTGAATCGTAGTTTAAGCACTGAGCCATTACGGTCTAACACTCTGTGCCAGGAAATATTTTTGGCACTGATGACTCAAATAATAAAAGAAGATAGGCAGTCTCTACCCTCAAGGAACTCACAGTCTAAAGGGAGAGGCAGACGAGCACAAACACTGCAGGCTAATACTCAAGACAATCTTAGAGATGCCTACGTACCAGGTGCTCTGAAAGCAAGAGGTAGGGGAGCTGAACCTGCCCAGTGGAAGGAGGGCAGACAAGTAAGTCTTCACAAAATTGCAGCACAAGAAGCTGATTCTGGAAAGATGGAGACAAATTTGACAGGCAGGGAAGAGAGAAAAAAAATGGAAAAAGGCATGGAAGTATGGAAGTTTAAACCTTCTTTGGGGAATATCAAAACATTTCGGATGGCTGAGAATTTGTAAACGTGGAAAAGATCAAGGAATATGAAATGTCAGGGCATGCAGAGCTAGACTGAAAGCCTTCAGTGTCATGCTAAGCAATGAAGGGATGTAGAAAGCTAATCTTTCTTGTGAGCACTGTTATGCACAAGGTGTGCATTTTTGTCCTGTAGGTAATGGGGAGAAATTGAAAGAGTAACCTGCTCAGATCTGTAACATAAAAAATGTCCCTCTCAGGCAACCAGGTGGACACTGGATTGTAAAATGGCTAGACATTTAGAGAGGGTGTATTTAAGAGACTGCAGCAATAGCCTGGGTGAAAAAGGATGAATCCAGAGGGTAGAGAAAAAAGGGTAAACTAAAGAGAAATTTCAGAATCCTTTTGCAAGGGTAATGTATCCTCTGGCTTTCAATTAATCATTTAAATCATAATATGGTGGGATAACTTCCACAAATTCAATTCATTCTGCCTATGCTGAATTAACTTGTTGTACTCAACCACAAGGAAAGTTGCTATTTTTGTCTCTTTATATTTATAACCATGATCAAGCTCTTTCCACAAAGGATTTGAGGTGCCTGGAAGATCACTAAATGAAATGCAGTCTCTGACAAGTGGATCCTTACTGAAAGAACTGATCTGGAAACAGAAGTCAGCCTCTCCTGTCAAATGAGACAAGTTCAAGTTGAAGATGTCAAGAAACATCCTCTACGTCAGCTCAAGACTCCAAGTTACCGTCCCTTCCTTTGTCTGGAGAAACAAATGGTGAGAAAGTGTCCAGTTTGCTCTACTGCTAAGTTGAGCGTTTCACTAGGAAAAAGAGGAAACATTGAAAGCAGTGATGAGTTTCAAACATCACTTGCACACCCTTTCCTGGAGACACTTAAAATTATATAAGAAGACGTGTAAATAAATCAAAACTTTAAACAAGACAATACCTTAATCCTAAAACAGATGAATTCTTAGGAATGTGAAGCATATATATATCATATTTGTGCACAGAGTATTTTTGACCTCTTGATCTCACTTAATTCTTTTCAAAACAACCTGCACAAGAGTCTGGGAAAGAATTATTATCTCCATTTCACAGATGAAAAAAGCTAAAGGTCAGAGCTTGAAAATGGCTTCCTCAGATTTGCACAACTTTTGTTGTTAGTGACAGAATTAGGTTGAACATCAATTTTACTAATACCCATTTTAAGGAAAATGGAGTGGGATAAAAATACTAGGAACTAATGTTTAGAGTGGTCACTATGTGTCAGACACTATGCTATGTACACTATATGCATTATCATATTTAATTCTCAAAGCACACCATGATAGAGGCAGTATCACTGTTTCCATTTTACAGATGAGGAAACTGAGGCCAGAGAAAATGATTAAATCAAGGTCACACAGGTAATTATTGGTGGACCAAACCCAGACATCCTGTGTCAAATCTAGCTCTTAACCAAACAAACATCTATTTAAATCTCGTCTCTGCAATTAACTGTCTAGCCCTGGCCAAATTATTGCATTGTTGGACCCTCTGTGAAACAAAATTATGTGTTTGTATCTGTGTGTGTGTATGTATTTGTGTATGTGTGGCCTGGTTCCACATCATAGTCTTTGTAGGTCACCAGTAAACATTATTTCCCCCTGTTTCAACCATAATACATTGTCACTAGACATTTTTATGACAGAAATAACCGTATTAGTTAATCTAACACAAAACGGCAGCATTTGTATTGATAGTGGAAAAAAAAAGAACTATACCTTAAACTCATCTTATAGTCATATTTGACTGCTAATATCAAAGCTTTCTCTCTCTTTTCTTAGGGTAGAATTAAAGTTTCCTTTTGAGTAGGAAACAAAAACTACACTTGTTCATAAAATTAATTGTCTTGCCAACAAAAGCCCATTTGTTATGGAATTCCCAAATGACTTAGGCACATTAAATCTGAGTTACTTAGTAATACTATAGTTTAAAGAAGTAAAATCTTGTTAATCAAAGATGGGTCCCAGAAAATTCTCCTCCAAACACTGCAGGCTTTAGAACCTCAAAATGGAGGTACTTGAATTTGAAACTATGCCATGTTTGAAAGTCAGAGCTCAAGTCTCATGGATTCCAACCCTTTCAGGCAAAAGTGTCCCTTTTTAAACATAAAAGAATTTGTGGATCTACTCCATGCCATAATGAGAAAAGCAGTGATATTAGTTTATGTTAATTATAAAAACTATGGTTATAAAAGTAGCTGTGTATTCACTCGTGCATAATTTGTAATTTATTAATCCTAACAGTATAATACACTTCTGTAAAAAAAATAATACTTTGAGATGCTAGACATTTTTTTAGCATACAGATTCTTGTGCTCATGAGTCCCTTTCAAAAACATCTATAGCCTCTCACAGTGATCCACAGAGTGGAAACCACTGTTCTAAAATATTAGGATTAGAAGGGACGTTTAATGTTATATAAACTATCTCAGTACCTAATAAATGCGTCCCAGGTATAACATTTTGAATGCTAGGCATGTGTTATCTGTTTGAACACACTCAAAGACCTGGGAGGGAGGAAGCTGGAGTAGGGGAGGTGTGGCCAAAAAGACAGGGGTGTGCTAAGTACCTCACAGAGTAGTTGATCTATGCTGCTGTGGAGATATTAGGAAACTCTTTAGAGTTGATCTATGCTGCTTAAACATCTCATGTCCCCTGTATCGGTCAGGGTCTCCTCAGGAAAATCAAAACCATACTAGTGATTTCAAATAGTGGGTGGTGGGTAGAGGGTGGGAGAAACACAAGCACCTCATTGCAAAAGCATTTGAAGGCAAAGGAAGTCGGGGCGGGGGTGGGGGGCAGTGATAATGACAGAGATTAGTTTCTACCACCTACAGAGCTGGAGGCACAGAAGGAAGGAGGTGATATTAGCAGAGCCTAGGAGCACTCACTGCAGACTGAGCAGCTGCTGAGCAAGCTGGCAGCCACTGCTCCTGCTGCTACAGCTGCCGCTACCTGACCACCTGATGCCCATACCCCTGAAGCCCCTCACCTCTGGCAGTCACCGGCAATCACCCACCAGATCTACTTCTGCTAGATCTATTAAAGGCCGCTGCAGGACATAGACACCCATTTCTCCCAGAGAGAACACCAGAAGCAGAAACAGAAGAACAATGACCTTCCTCCATACCTTCCTCCTTTCTCCATTTCTACCCCGGCTTTATAGTCTAATTCCTCCCACTGGTTAAATAGATAGGGAAGCCGTCCATCAAGGGAGTTGGTCAAGTGTAACTTGCAGAAGTCTGCCCTGCTGTGGTACAAACCTGGGCATGGCAAATGTGGGAGGGAGCTGACAGCAAAAGGCAAATGCTCAGCTTAATTCAACCCTTCAGCCACCCAGATCCACTCTCACCCTTTTAGTCATATTCAACTTCCATCAATAGCAGAATCATGATTCTACCTAATATGATGAACCTCTTTCTAATACAAATCCCTCTCATCTTTTTCAAAAAATAGACAAGTTAAAGCCTTGTCAACTATCACATCCATGAGTCAATTCCATGGAAATTCAGTAACTTAAAATGAAATAGAAAGGCAACTACCACCAATACTCCTCATATAAAATATTATAAAATATTAAAAGGGAAAGACAAAAAAAAGGAAAGAATTGGTATATACACACACAAACACATATCAAATGCAAGAAAAAACATAGATAAAGCTGCTTCAATCTTTGTTTCTATAATGGGTCATTTATTCCATGTTTGATATTTATCTCCATTCCTTTGCTCTTGACAAGCACTCCAATGGAGAGACTCAAAGCTCACCTATTGTTATTTCCCATCACGGTCAGCCCTCCTAAATCTTGGTGTAGCACCTTCTAGAACTAGCCCTGAAAAGTGAGAGGAAATGGTAAACACTATCCTCAATTTAGATAACTGTGACTTTGACATTCAATAAATATATGGCTTTATAAACTATGTATCCTTGGTTCCTCCATATCTACTATTCTGCATTCATGGATTCAGTCAACAATAGATCATGCAGTACCGCAGTATTTACTATTGAAAACAATTTGTTTATAAGTGGACCTGCACAGTTCAAGCCTGTGATATTCAGGGGTCAACTGTATTTTCACTTCTCCTTCTCCCTTATTTTGTGATACTCATATTTTACCTCTGCATACATTAAAACTTCACAATACACTTTTACGTATTTTATTTTAAATAATCAGTGTTCTCTTAAAGATAAGTTTTTAAATGGGAAAAAAAAATTTTCTAATTGCCCAGCATTTCCAATGCTGTTCTTTCATCTTGTAGATTTCCGTTTCCATCTGGTGTCATCTGCCTTCAGACTGAAGAACTTCCTCTAACATTTTTCATCATGCAGGCCTGCAAGCAACATATTCTGTCATATGAAAATCAATGAATTTGCTAAAGTTGCAGAATACAAAATTAATACAAAGAAATCTCTTGCATTCCTATACACTAACAATGAAAGATCAGAAAGAGAAATTAAGGAAACAATCCCATTTACCACTGCAACAAAAAGAATAAAATACCTAGGAATAAACCTACCTAAGGAGGCAAAAGACCTGTACACAGAAAACTATAAAACACTGATGAAAGAAATAAAAAATGATGGAAACAGATGGAGACATATACCATGTTCTTGGATTGGAAGAATCAATATTGTGAAAATGACTATACCACCCAAATAAATCTACAGATTTAATGTAATCCCTATCAAATTACCAGTGGGAATTTTTTAAAAATTAGAACAAAAATTTTACAATTTGTATGGAAACACAAATGACCCCAAAGAGCCAAAGCAAACCTGAGAAAGAAAAATGGAGCTGAAGGAATCAGGCTCCCTGACTTCAGACTATACTACAAAGCTACAGTAATCAAGACAGTATGGTACTGGCACAAAAAGAGAAATATAGATCAATGGTACAGGATAGAAAGCCCAGAGATAAACCCACACACCTATGGTCACCTAATCTATGACAAAGGAGGAAAGAATATACAATGGAGAAAAGACAGTCTCTTCAATAAGTGGTGTTGGGAAAACTGGACAGCTACATGTAAAAGAATGAAATTAGAACACCCCCTAACACCACACACAAAAATAAACTCAAAATGGATTAAAGACCTAAATGTAAGACTGGACACTATAAAACTCTTAAAGGAAAACATAGGAAAAACACTCTTTGACATAAATCACAGCAAGATTTTTTGACCCACCTCCTAGAGTAATGAAAATAAAAACAAAAATAAACAAATGGAAAAAAATAAACAAATGGAACCTAATGAAACTTAAAAGCTTTTGCACAGCAAAGGAAACCATAAACAAGACAACCCTCAGAATGGGAGAAACTATTTGCAAACGAAGCAATTGACAAAGGATTAATCTCCAAAATATACAAGCAGCTCATGCAGTTCAATATCAAAAACAAACAAACAAAAAAATTGCCCAGTCAAAACATGGGTGGGGGGCTTCCCTGGTGGCACAGTGGTTGAGAGTCTGCCTGCTGATACAGGGGACACGGGTTCGTGCCCCGGTCCGGGAGGATCCCACATGCTGTGGAGCGGCTGGGCCCGTGAGCCATGACCGTTGAGCCTGCGCATCCGGAGCCTGTGCTCCGCAACGGGAGAGGCCACAACAGTGAGAGGCCCGCGTACCACCAAAAAAAAAAGGGTGGAAGACCTAAATAGACATTTCTCCAAAGAAGACATGCAGATGGCCAAGAGGCACATGAAAAGATGCTCAACATCACTAATCATTAGAGAAATTCAAATCAAAACTACAATGAGGTTCACCTCACACCAGTCAGAATGGCCATCATCAAAAAATCCACAAACAATAAATGCTGGAGAGGGTGTGGTAAAATGGGAACCCTCCTGCACTGTTGGTGGGAATGTAAATTGATACATCCACTATGGAGAAGAGTATGGAGATACCTTAAAAAACTAAAAATAGAACTATCATATGACCCAGCAATCCCACTACTGGGCATATACCCTGAGAAAACCATAATTCAAAAAGAGTCATGTACCCCAGTGTTCATTGCAGCTCTATTTACAATAGTCAGGACATGGAAACAACCTAAATGTCCATCAGCAGAGGAATAGATAAAGATGTGGTACATACATACAATGGACTATTACTTAGCTATAAAAAGGAATGAAATTGGGTCATTTGTAAAGATGTGGATGGACCTAGAGTCTGTCATATAGAGTGAAGTAAGGCAGAAAGAGAAAAGCAAATATCATATATTAACATGTATATGTGGAATCTAAAAAAATGATACAGATGAACCTATTTCCAGGGCAGGAATAGAGATGCAAACATAGAGAATGGACATGTAGACACAGGACTGGGAGAAGAGGGTGGGATGAATTGGGAGACTAGGATTGACATATATACACTACCATGGGTAAATAGATAGCTAGTGGAACCTTCTGTGTAGCACAGGGAGCTCAGCTCAGTGCTCTGTGATGACCTAGATGGGTGGCATGGGGGGAGGTCCAAGAGGGAGGAGATATATATATATATACATATAACTGATTTACTTTGTTGTTCAGCAGAAACTAACACAACATTGTAAAGCAACTATAGCCCAATAAAAAAATAATAATAAAGTTAAAAAAGAAAGAATGGGGGCTTCCCTGGTGGCGTAGTGGTTAAGAATCTGCCTGCCAACACAGGGAGCATGGGTTCAAGCCCTGGTCCAGGAAGATCCCACATGCTGTGGATCAACTAAGCCCCTGTGCCACAACTACTGAGCCTGCACTCTACAGCCCGTGAGCCACAACTACTGAAGCCCATGCGCCTAGAGCCTGTGCTCTGTAACAAAGAGAAGCCACTGCAATAAATCCGTGCTCGGCAACAAAAAGTAGCCCCTGGTTGCCACGACTAGAGAAAGCCTGCACACAGCAACAAAGACCCAAGGCAGCCAAAAATAAATAAATAAATAAATAAATAAATGTATTTATTTTGCTTTTCCATTTTGCAAGTTGTTTACTCTCTCCATTAGAGCCCGTAACATTTTAATCATAATTATTTTTAAATTTCCAATCTGATCATTTGAAAATCTCTGCCATAACCGAGTCTGGTTCTGGTGTTTGCTTCGTCTTTTCTTACTGTGTTTTTTTGCCTTTTAATGTCTCTTCTAATTTTTTGTTCATAACCAGACATGATGGATCAAGTAAAAAGAAATGAAATAAGTAGGCCTTTAGTGTGAGGTTTAATGTGTATCTGGCTAGGAGTTAGACTGTGTTTAATATTTGCTATAGCTGTAGATATCAAAGGCTAAAATTTCCTCTGATGTCTGTTTCTGTCTCCCTTGTTTTGGATTTCCTCAGAGACTCCTTAAATAGGGTCTGAGGCTTGCAATTCTTTTAGCTGTAATCCTCTTTTATTACACAGTAGCCCAATTAACATGGTGGTAAGTGGTACAGGCTCCAGCAGCAGGCTTCTGCTCCTGGGCTGCTTCTCCCAGTAAGCTGGATCATTTGTATTCACCTATCTCTCCAAATTTTCAGGGCGGCAGTGTGACCTCAATTCGCTCATCAGTCTAAGACAAGTTGTTGATTTTCAGTTTGTTCAGCTTTTTTCTTATAAAATGGGAGTAATGACTTCCAAGGTCTTTACATATCAGACCAGATACCGGAAGTCTCATTGCCTTCCATTTATGAAGGATATTTTTTTCCTGGATATAGAAATTTAGTTTGACAACTTTTTTTCTTTTAGCATATTAAAGAAATTATTCCATTGTCTTCTGTCTTGCATTGTTCCTGACAAGAATTTGGTAGTCATTCTATTTGTATATAATGTGTCTTTTCCTCTGGCTGCTTTTATTTTCTCTTTATTGCCAGTTTTCAGCAATTTGACTAGCATGTGCCTTGGTGGTTTTTCCATTCATGTGTGTTTACCCTGTTGAAATTATTGGAAAATTTTCGACATTTATTTCTTTAAATAATTTTTCCACCACTACTTACCATACTGTCAGGGTCCTTAATTACATGAATATTAAATTACTTTATGCTTTCTCAATGTCACTGAATCTCTGTCTATTTTACTTCTTATGGCTTTTTTCTCTATGTGCTCTCACTTGGATAGTTTCAAGCTTGCTAATCTCTTATTCTGTTATTAAGCCCATCCATTAGATATTTTATTTACAATATTTCACCTTCCATCTCTCAAATTTCCACTTAATTCTCTTTATATCTTTTATTTCTTGACTTGCATGTTTCCATTATTCTTTAAACCCTTGAAAATATGTATAATAGTTTTAGAGTTTTTGTCTGCTAATTCCATCATTTCTGTAACTTCTGGGCTTATTTCTACAGATTGACTTTTCTTCCAGTTATGGGTGACATTTTTTGTTACTTTGCATGTCTATTAAAATTTTATTGGATGCTGGACACTATAAGCCTTACATTACTAAATATTTGGCTCTTATTGTCTCCCTTTAAAGACTGTGAAAGTTTGTGTTGTCAGGCATTTAATTTGTTTGTGAATCAGCTTGACGCTTTCAAACTTTATTTTTAAACTTTGTTAGGGCAAGTGCAGAGTACTCAGCTACTATGGCATAAACCTTCTTGGGTCTCTACAGAATGGCCTAGATATTCAATAAGGTCTCTGCACTCTGGCATTTAGAACTCCCAGCACTTTGAGGGCTCTACAAATTGTTCGCCTTACACCTCCTTGGAACATACTTTTTGCCAGATACTTGTTCTTTGCTTGATCTCAGAGAGTCTCACTCTGCACATGCACAGGATAGTATTCAGCCAGACTCAAAAGGACCCCTGTACATTTTACTGGATCTCTTTCTGGGCTTACTTCCCTCCTCTATGGTACTCAGCCCTGCAATTCAAGTCGCTTAGCCTTCCCTCAAACATCTATCTGTTTCCTCAACTCAGTGAACCTGTTTAGCTTTGCTTGGGTTCCCCTCCCTGTCCCACATTTCAGAGAATGCCTCCAGCCTGAAAGCTGAAATGATTGTGGGGTTAACCTCATTTGTTTATCTTCTCTCATGAAGCACAATTCCATGTTGTTCAATGTCTGAAAACAGAAGAATCACGTATATTGTTCAGTTTCTCTAGTTGCTTATGACCAGTGAACTAGTCTATTATACTAATTATAAATACTTTTAGCATTTCATTCTAGCAAAAAGTATATAGGTAATTCCACATGTTCTTTTATGCATTAATGTAACAAACAGCTATTAAATACCTAACAAGTTCCTGGTGCTGTTCCCCAGGAAAAAGCAGAATGGTAACCTGGGAAAAAGTCTAACGTCTGGAGTCAATAGATCTGGGTTTCAGTCTAGGTTCACTATTTGCTCACTTTGTGACAAGTTATTTAAACCTCTCTGAGTCTCATTTCCTTACTGTTAGAGCAGGATAATGTTATGCCTACTTTGCAGGATTACTGGTATGGCTACATATATTGTATGTAGAACAACTGGCCAATTCCTGGCACATAGCCTAAACCTGATTGATTGCAATTATTATTTTTATCATATATGCTATGGAAAGAATTGAAGGTACAATAAATCAGCAGACTGGGGTGAAAGAAATGCCTCCACTGGAGGCTAATAATAACACTATGCCTGAAAGTAAAGGCATAAACTGGGAGACATCCAAGAGAAAGAAAGAACAATGAAAATTGAGAGCTTAAAGAAATAAACTTTCCCTCTCTGGTTAAGTAAGGGAGAGTCTCAGAGTATGCAACCTGAGAATTTCAGAATAAGTAATACAGGCACACTCAGGCACTGAAAGGCAGACCAGAAGCTACTGATAAAGAAACTGGATTCCTTAAAGACAGAAGATGGAGCACCAGAAATGATGGGATCTCTGTATCAAGAAAGTATCTCTAGCATAGATGAAGATTGATGGGAAAATGCCCTCAGTGTCACTCTCCATAAATTGGGTGGAGAGCCACAGGTAATCTGAGATTTCATGACACGTGGATAGAAGATTTTGCCAATTTTATGGGCCAAACACGAAAATAATAGTGTTTCCAGTTCACCAAACTTAGTAGCAAAATCCTTTGATTTGAGTATGTGTTCTATTTTTCAGAACTAGTTAGGAGAGCTGCAAGAAAAGATTGAGGGTGAAAGAGTGGTAAATGTTACATCATAAATAATCCATGCTACTAGTTAACTGGAGATTGAAATGAATGATGTGAGTGTTAAGCTCTACATCAGGCCATTTCCCAACTTACACCAAAATTTACTTTTTGTGCTTTCCACTTCAACATTATTTTTCAAAGTAACCTTAGCAAAAATGTGTTCAAATAAATTAACATTGTTTTAACTTCCTTGTGTTCGGATTTCTCTCCTCTAATAGGATGTAAAGGCCTTGAATTGAATCAATGATGACTTATTTTTCTTTATATCATACCAGCATCAAATGTTGATATGTTGGCTTATAATAGATTCTCAATAAGTATTTCAAGTATTAAAGTTTGAATGAATTAATGAAGGGAAAGAAAATCAAATTTTCTGACATAATTAGCAAGAAAAAAATTATGAAAGAGTGATTTTTTCAAATGGAACAGACCGTTGAGCAATCAGAACTCTGATGCTTATTAAAGTTGGGGCACATTTTTGTACAAAGCTTTTAGACAAATCATCTCCCTCTCCCTTCCCTCACCCAAATTAGTCATAGAAAATACAAACAGTCATGGTTACTTTGAGAAGAACTCTCAGAGGCACTAACAGCAGGAAATAAACTAGGACAATCTGTGGGATGAGAACTTGATGAAATTTGGGACATTTTATATAACATTCTCATTTTGGTTGGTTTTGACTTTATTAAATTAAAATTTTTAAAACACAAGGCAATACCAATGAATACATTCAGGCATAAATAGGCCATGTTAAATGATATTCTATAAGGGAATCTGTTTATGTGATTTTGTCCTCCCACTTTATTAAAACAATCAATAGGGTTTATTTATCAGTGACATTCCTGGGATTACTCCCTGAAGTGGGTTTCTTTGAGAGTGACCAAATTACATTATTGAATAGAACTATATGTTGTTTTCTATGTGGTTAATTTAAGAACAATTATTGATACATATGACATATTACAAACAAAAGTAATAATTGAATTGGTTTAAAAACTACCTGAATTAGAGCCAGAGTCCATCATCCAACCTGTTCTGAATTCCTTTATATGCATTGCCCAAGTTCTACAGCACTTTATTACACCAAAGTGTCACTTCTGGTATCAAGGCCTTTACTACTATTTAAGCAGACTTCTAATTTCTGTGATCATCTACAATTGCTCAAAGCTTAACTACCAAATTGGTATCAATTGTACTTTAGGAGATAAGGTGCCATACAGAGACATCCTCTAAAATGTCTAACACTGGTTACTTACCCTAGGGAGAGTATCCTTCTTTATCTCCTGGTCCTGCAATATCATCTCCTTCTGGTCTATGTGCCCTATTCTCTCTGTAGTCAATATTTATTTTTATCTGAAGCCAGTAGGCTCTCTGTGATACCTATGCTCTAATAGTGTGAGAAATGTTTTAAAATTATCTTCATGTGAATAGTAACCTCTTGACCAGCTCCTAAGCCTTAAAAATTTGCATTTTCCCAAGTAGACAAAAATAAATGAGGGTTCCTTTTTAGGTTTGATTTATATTTAGTAAATGTACAATACTAAATGCATAATAGGGTGAGTTTTGACAAATGTGTGCACCTGTATAACTGACATTTCTATCAAAATATAGAACATTTCCATTGCCCAGCAAGACCCCACATGCCCTTTCACCAGGCAATCTCCCATGTCAGAGAGAGCCATTCTAAAATTTATCTTCTTTAATAAAGTAGTTTTTGCTCGTTTTAGAACCTCATATAAATTGAATTATACATAATGTACTATTTTTTACCCACATTTTTTGGCTTAGCATAGTTTTTGAGACACTTAACCATGAAATTCATTCATTGCTGAGACTCCATTTACCTGTCTAGACAAAAGGGTTGTTTCCAATTCGGAGCTGCTATGGATATTCTTGTACGAGTATTTTTGCAGACGTTTGTTTTCATTGCTCATGGAAATAGACCTAAGAATGGACTTACAGGGTCGTGGGGTAGGTGCCTTTTAATTTTACAAGAGACTGCCAAAACCTTACCACAGTGCTTTAGTGCTGCTGCGGTGTGCTGCCCGGATTCACCCTTCTAAGACGAAAGCACACATTCCCTCATCTGCTAGAAAGGTTGGCAGCTGACAGCGCTGAGCTAAATCCTTCTCTGGGACTTGCCCTCAGCTGCAGAGAGCCATCTCACCCAAGGAAACACAGGGCTGGGAACAGGGTGAGGCAAGAAGATGCCTAAGGTGCAAAATTTAAGGAGGTGCTCGCTCTGAGGTCCATGCAAGTGTGGCCCGCTGTTTCTCCTGCCAACATATATCCATACATGACTTCAGAGTCTCTTTAACCCTCTTCAAGGCTAGGTCTATTATCAAATGAAAGGTAGAAGCTTTTAGTGTTTACCATCAATAATCATTTTTTCAATCTGTAGAACATAATACAGTTTACCAAGCATTTTCATCTGTTTATTCTCTTTTTACCCTTGGATGAAGCTTAGCAGGTGGAGAAGTGCTTACAGATAGAGATTTGTTCAAGACATTGACATTGCCAATAACAAAGCAGAATTGAGTCCAAGTCCTAACACATCGCAAGTACCAACCTTACCTATAATTCCCTTTCCTGTATGCTATAAAGCCTTTCCTGGCAATGTTGGTTTGTTTGCTTTTTTTAAGGGTGAATGAGTGGAAAATGCATGGGCACTGATGGCTTACATAAACTGTCCTTCAGCCAAAATACAAGACTACAGCAAGGCACATTGGCTCTGCATTAGCCAAATTTCTCTGAAAGCAGGGATTTCTCGAACACGTGAAAACCACTTTTCTCGTTATATGTAATTCTGTTTCCTCAGCCTGCGCTAAACTATTGATCAGTAGACCTAAGGTTGACACCTGTACTTTAAGGACTATGTCATTTTAGGAAATTATATCACTTGAGTTTCAACAGAGTTTCATGTGCCCCATCTCTGAAACTGGTTCCCAGAATCTGTGATTTCAGAGATTATACGTGCTGGGGGCTGTGGTGTGAAAGCTACCATACTATTCTCACTATCAGTCTGTCATTTTATGACAAAATAAAGGATAATCCTTTAAAATGAATATATTCAGCTGATGAGATGGATGTAAATGCCATCATGACCAAGCCTATGCTGAGAACTGGTCTTTAGGAATCCCATATCTCTATAATCCTTTTAATTTCTGAAGTTATCAACGTCTCTGAAGGCAATATGAGAGTGTTTGTTTAAAAAAAAACATGGTCTCTTGGTGGTAGACAGCAGTTCATACTGTTTCTGATTTTCTGGGGGAGTTTAATTAAGCAGTTTGCCACTGGGAGCTTGACACCAGAGAGGAGGCCCAACCCAAAGAAATCTGGTGATTAAAGACAATGTTTGGGGCTTCCCTGGTGGCGCAGTGGTTGAGAATCTGCCTGCCAATGCAGGGGACACGGGTTCGAGCCCTGGTCTGGGAAGATCCCACATGCCGTGGAGCAACTAGCCCCGTGAGCCACGATTACTGAGCCTGCGCGTCTGGAGCCTGTGCCCCGCAACAAGAGAGGCCGCGATAGTGAGAAGCCCGCGCACCGCGATGAGGAGTGGCGCCCACTTGCCGCAACTGGAGAAAGCCCACGCACATAAAAGAAGACCCAACACAGCAAAAATAAATAAATAAATTTTTAAAAAATTAAAAAAAAAAAAAGACAATGTTTGATTGCCAGGTTATTTTGCTTGGGAGCTATCCACATCCAGCAGAGCACCTGAGGTTTGAAGAGCCCCACAAACAACACACTGCTCCCAGAGCACTGTGAGCCCAGCAAGGCAAACTTGATCGGTAGAAGGTAATGGCCCTTGCACTTGATGGTTGAAGTAGGAAATAGGCCTTTCATTCACAACAATCAGTTATAATAGCAGAAAACCTAAAAAGACGCCTCTGACAGGGGAAGAGTGACAACTAGCAGTTTTCAAGCCTTATTTGACAGCAAAACAATTTAACTTCACCCTTTAAATTTGCTCTTCTCCCAATTTACTTTTTTAAAATGTAGGGTGTGAACTGTTACAGTAATAAGTAAAGCTTTATGCTATCCTTCATGGTTTGTGAACAATGTTTTATATGACTTTTCATTTAATCCTCATTACAATCCGTGAAAACGTATATTCTTTTTTCATGGAGACACTGAGGCACAGACTAAGGAAATGATTTTCATAAAACCACATAGCCAGAGACCAGTGGCATCAAACTATTTGCCTGGACTATAATCACACTAAGTTAAATGTCTATGGGTAGACACCAAATCTGCATTCACAGCACCAATCCCAGTGCCCAGTATGTGAAAGGCACTCAATAACTATTTTTTGAGTGAGTGAATGAACGGATGAATAATTATACTAAGGAACTAGAGTGTAAGATTTATCTTGCATTTTAGCCATCTTTGGCTAGATGTCATGGACTTCCTAAGAGCCTCAAGAATAGCACACATGGAGATTTAGCTGGACAAGATCAACTTCCTGTTTTTACTTATTCAATACATATGTGCTGAACAACTACCACATGAAAGGCAGGGTGTTAAATATTATGAAAATTTTACTAGAATATGTATGGTTCTTATTCATCTATGTCTGGAAAATACTGTTAGTGAGTAGAAAAATCATAATTTTCCTACACCCTTTCCACCTCTTCCTCCCACATCATATGCTGCCTGCTTCTCACATCAATAAGGTTAGAAAAGGCAAGCATAAGCCTATAGAGACAAAATTAATGTTAAGATTTCCTGTTACTCATCCCAGATTTCCCTAATAGCCAAATAAACAGGGAAATAATAGAAAGGTATATTACTTTTTCCATCATGACCATGTTTCTGGTAAATTATATGTCTTATAAATCAAACGCTTTGTTCTACTGACAGTAAAATTGGAGAGTTTCATTTTCATTTATAGTCATCTTTAGTTAGGAATAGTTCCTAACACAAAAACTTAAATTAATAGTTCTCAATCCTGAACACACTCACCAAGGGAGTCTTAAAAACATACAATGCAGGCTTCCCTGGTGGTGCAGTGGTTGAGAGTCTGCTTGCCGATGCAGGGGACACAGGTTCATGCCCCAGTCCAGGAAGATCCCCCATGCCACGGAGCGGCTGGGCCCATGAGCCATGGCTGCTGAGCCAGTGCATCCGGAGCCTGTGCTCCGCAATGGCAGAGGCCACAACAGTGAGAGGCCCACGTACCGCAAAAAAAAAAAAAAAACAAAACAAACAAAAAAAAACATACAATGCAATTTCCTGACTTCACCCAAGATCCACTAAAACTGAATATCTTAGTTTCATTTTCAAATTGCTTTTCCAAAGAAGAGAAAGTTAGGAGCAAGTATATAGTTTTACTATATGGGAAGCAAAGAAATGAGGAGGTAGCTGGAGGGGGATGTGGAGTAAAGGGAGGGTTATTTTGGAAGATGAAACATCTAACACCATGTTTATATCCTGATTGTAAGATCCAGGTTGGGGGTGGGGGGAGATGTATTAGTGATTCAGGAGAGAGTGTAATCCTAGAGGCAATTCACTGAGTAGGTAAAAGGGGATGGATCCAGTGCACAAGGAGAAGGGCTCACCTTTGAAAAAATCATGAATGTACATCTATATTAAAGGAAGAAAAGTATGGCTGGTTGGGAGATGCTATGGTGAAAATTTGCAAAAGTTCTACTTTCTCAATGAAACTAGAAGCAAGGTCATGAAGAAAAGAGTGGGGGAATGGGATAGAGGTATGTTGGAGGTTTGAAAAGAGAAAACTTACATGAAATTCTTATCTAGGAAGGCATGGTCAAGATGGAAGAGTAGGAAGACCCTGAGCTCACTTCCTCTAACAAGCACACCAAAATTACAACTACTTACAGAGCAACTGTCTATGAGAATGACCTGAAGACTAACAGAAAATACTTTTCACAACTCCAGATATAAAGAAGGAATTACAATGAGATAGGTAAGAGGGGCAGAGACATGGTATAGTCAAGATCAATATCCTGGGTAGGTGACCCACAAATGGCAGGATAATCACAATTACAAAGGTTCTCCCCAAGGAGCAAGGAGTCTGAGCGCCACATTGATTTCCCCAGCCTTGGGAGGTGGGGGTTTCAATAAGAAGATGAACCCCTTGAAAGCCAGTCAGTCTTGCATACAGGAGAGCCAGAGGGCTGTAGGAAACAGAGAATCCACTCTTAAAGGGTGTGCACAAAATCTCACATACTCTGAGTCCCAGAACAGATGCACTAATTTGAAAGGAACCTGGGTCAGTCCATTTGTTGATCTTGGAGAGCCTCCCAGAGAGGCAGGAGGCAAGTGGGACTTCCCCTGGGAACACAGACACTTGAGGCAGCCATTTTGGTTAGCCCATTCTACCACAAGGACACAGGTACTGACAATGGCCACTTTGGAGCCCTCCCTCTAGCTCATAAATGCCAAGGGCTTACCTGCTCACCAGTGGGTCAGCACCAGTCCTGGAACCCCATGGACTGAGCAGCCAGCTGCACAGGAATTGAAACCCACCCACCAGTGGCCCAGCAGCCACCACACAAGACAGAACAAGGCAGCCAATCAGGCTGGGGGCCAGTCCTGCCTACCAGTACACCCACAGTAGTCAGCCCTGCCACAAAAGAAGGGCCCACACAGCCCACATAGAGGGCATCTCTGGAGGATATAACTCTGGGGACTCAAGAGGAGTGGGATACTGGGCCCCATTGTATGTCTCCTACATAAAGCCACTTCTCTAAGATCAGGAAATGTAACCAACTTACTTAATATAGAGAAATAAACACAGAGATTTAGGCAAAATGAGGAGACAGAGAAATATGTTCCAAACGAAGGAACAAGACAAAACCCAAGAAGAAGAAATAAACAAAGTGGAGATAAGCCAAAAAAGAATTCCAGGTAATAATCATAAAGATGCTCAATGAACTTGGACAAATGGATGAACTCTTTCTAACAAAGGATAACCAAAGAGAACTGAAGAACACTATAACTGAAGTAAAAAATACACTAGGAGGAGTCAACAGTAGGTTGGATGATATAGAGGAACAGAACAGCAAACTGAAAGACAGAGTAGGAGAAATTATTCAAGTGAACAGAAAAAAGAATATCTAAAACTAAGGATAATTTAAGAGACCTCTGGGACAACATTGAGCATATTAACATTCACATTTATAGGAGTCCCAAAAGGAGAAGAGAGAGAAAAAGGGGCAGAGAATTTATTTGAAGAAATAATAGCTGAAAACTGCCCCAACCTGGGAAAGGAAACAGACATCCAGGTCTAGGAAGCACAGAGAATCTCAGAGAAGATGAATTCGAAGAGGTCCACACCAAGACACATTATAATTAAAATGACAAAAATTAATAATAAAAAGAGAATCTTAAAAGCAACAAGAGAAAAGCAACTACTTATATACAAGGGAACACCCATAAAATCATTAACTGACTTTTCAGCAGAAACTTTTCAGGCCAGAAGAGAGTGGCTTGATACATTCAAAGTAATAAAAGGAATAAAACCCACACCTAAGAATATGGGGCAAAGCTATCATTCAGATTTGAAGGATATAAAGAGCTTACAGACAAGCAAAAGGTAAAAGAATTCAGCACCAGTAAACAGGATTTACAAGGAATGTTAAAAAGACTTCTGTAAGCAATAAAGAAGACCACAACTAGAAATACGAAAATTATGAAAAGAAATTTTCATCAGTAAAGGCAAACATAAAGATAATAGATCAACCACTTATAAAGTTAGTAGGAAGGTTAAAATACAAAAGTAGCAAAATAATCTATATAGACACAATAAGTAGTTAAGGGATACACAAAAAAAGATGTAAAATATGATGTAAAAACATTAACATAGGGGAGGGGGGAGTAAAAACACAAGGTTGTTAGAATGCATTTGAACTTAAGAGATCAGCAACCTAAAATTATCATATATATGTTATATATGAACCTAAAATAATGTTATATATGAACTTTAGGTAACCACAAACCCCAATATATAACAGGTATGTACACAAAAAAAGAAAGGAATCTAAACATAATGCTAAAGATAGTCATCAAATCACAAGAGAAGAGAGAAAAAGAAGAAGAAATGAAGAGAACTACAAAAATAACCAGAGCAGAATCAACAAAATGGCAATGAGTACATACATATTTCAATAACTACTTTAAATGTTAATGGGATAAATGCACCAATCAAAAGTGAAAAAAAAAAAAAGACATAGAGTGGCTAAATGGATATAAGAACAAGACCCATATATATGCTGCATACAAGAGACTTACTTCAGAAATGATAACACACACAAACTGAAAGTAAGGGGATGGAAAAAGTTATTCCATGAAAATGAACAGAAAGCCAGGGTAGCAGTACTTGTATCACACAAAACAGACTTGCAAACAATGACTTTAGCTAAAGACAAAAAGGATATTACATATTGATAAAGAGATCAATCCAACAAGAAGATATAACAATTGTAAATATATATGTACCCAATATAGAAGGACTTAAATACATAAAGCAAATGAACAGAAATAAAGGGAGAAATTAACAGTAACACAATAATAGTAGGAGACTTTAACACTCCATTTACATCAACGGACAGATCATCAAGACAGAATATCAGTAAGGAACCACTGGCCTTAAATGACACATGAGACCAGATGAACATAATAGATGTATATAGAACATTACATCCAAAAGCAGCAGAATACACATTCTTTTCAAGTTTACATGGAACATTCTCCAGGATAGATCACATAGTAGGCCACAAAACAAGTCTCAATTAAATTTAAGATTGAAATCATATCAAGCAGTTTTTCAACCACAATGGTATGAGACTAGAAATCAAATACAAGGAAAAAACCTACAAAAAACACAAACATATGGAGGCTAGACAATATGCTACTAAACTACCAATGAGTCACTGAAGAAATCAAAAAATACCTGGAAACAAATGCAAATGGAAATACAACGATCCAAAATCTTTGGGCCAAGCTAACAAGTTTTAAAAAGGAAATTACAGTTTATATAAAAGTGTAAAAGTCTAATCTCAGGGAACAAGAAAAATCTCAAATAAAACCTAACCTTACACCTAAAGGAACTAGTAAAAGGAATGAACAAAACCCAAAATTAGTAGAAGGAAAAAAAGGAATAAAGATCAGAGTGGAAATAAATGAAATAGAGACTAATAAAACAATAGAAAAGATCAATGAAACTAAAAGCTGCTTCTTTGAAAAGAGAAATAAATTTGATAAACCTTTCACCATACTCATCAAGAAAAAAAGAAAGAGGGTCCAAATAAATAAAAACAGAAATGAAAGACAAGTCACAACGGATATCACAGAAATACGAAGGATCATATGAGATTGCTATGAACAATGACACACTGATAAAATGGACAACATAGAAGAAATGGATAAATTCCTAGAAATGCACAATCTCCCAAGACTAAATTAGAAAGAAATAGAAAATATGAATAGACAAATTACCAGTAAGGAAATTGAATCAGCAATGTAAAAACTCCCAACAAACAGAAGTCCAGGACTATTTGCTTCCCAGGTGAATTCTACCAAACATTTAAAGAAAAGTTAACATCTATCCTTCTCAAACTATTCCAAAAAATTGAAGAGGAAGAAACACTTCCAAACTCATTCTACCAGGCCGGCATCACCCTGATACCAAAACCAAAGACACCACACACACAAAAAGAAAATAATAGGCAAATATCACTGATGAAAATAGATGCAAAAATTCTCAACAAAATATTAGCAAACAATTCAACAATACATTAAAAGGATCATACACCATGATTAAGTGGGATTTATTCCAAGGATGCAAGGGTGGTTCAATATCCTTGAAACATCAATCAATCAATGTGATATACCACATTAACAAATTGAAAAATAAAAATTATTTGATAATTGAAAGAGAGGCAGAAAAATCATTTGACAAAATTCAACATCAATTTATGAGAAAAATTCTCAACAGAGTGTGCATAGAGGGAACATACCTCAATATAATAAAGGCCATATATGACAAACACACAGCTAACAGCATACTGAGTGGTGAAAAGCTGAAAAAGTTTCCTCTAAGATCAGGAATGAGACAAGTATGCCCACTTTCACCACTTTTGTTCAACATAGTATTGAAAAGTACTAGGCATAACAATCAGAGAAGAAAAAGAAATAAATGGAATCCAAATTTGAAAGGAAGAAGTAAAACTGTCACTATTTTCAGATGACATGATACTATATATAAGAAACCCTGAAGATGAAAAACAATTAGAACTAATAAATGAATTCAGTAAAGCTGCAGGATAAAAAATTAATATACAGATACCAGTTTCACTTCTATACACTAACAACAAACTATCAGAAAGATAAATCAGAAAACCAATCCCATTTGCAGTTGCATCAGAAGAATAAAATACCTAGGGATAAATCTAACTAAGGAGTTAAAAGACCTGTATTCTAAAAGCTACAAGAAACTGATGAAAGAAATTGAAGACAACATAAACAAATGGAAATGTATACGATGCTCACAGAGTGGAAGAATTAATTGTGTTAAAATTACCATACTACCCAAGGCAATCTATAGATTCAAAATACTAATGGCATTTTTCACAGAAATAGAACAAATAATTCTTACATTTGTATGGAACCACAAAAGGCATGAAATAGTCAAAATCTTGAGAAAGAAGAACAAAGCTGGAGACATCATGCTCCCTGATTTCAAAGTACACTACAAAGCTATAGCAATCAAAACAGTATGGTACTGGTACAAAAACAGACACACAGATCAGTGGGACAGAATAGAGATCCCAGAAATGAAGTCACACTTAGTTGTCAATTAATCTGCATCAAAGGATGCAAGACAATGCGATTGGGGAAAGACATCTTCAATAAATGGTATTAGAAAAATTACATGCAAAAGAATCAAACTGGACTACTTTCTCACATCATATATCAAAATAAACTCAAAATGGGTTAAAACCTTAAGTGTAAGACCTGAAATCATAAAACTTCTAGAGGAAGACATAGGCAGTAAACTACTTGACATCAGTCTTAACTTTTTTTGAATAGTCTCCTCAGGCAAGGGAAACAAAAGCATAAATGATCAAATGGGATTACATCAAACTAAAAAGCTTTTGCCAGGAAGGAAACTATGAACAAAATGAAATGGTTGCCTACTTACTGAATGGGTGAAGATATCTGCAAACAATATATCTGATAAGGGGTTAATATCCAAAATAAACAAAGAACTCATACAACTCAACATCAAAAAAAATAAGCAACCCAATTTTAAAAGGACAGAGGACCTGAATAGACATTTTCCCAAAGAAGACATATAGATGGCCAACAGGCACATGAAAAGATGCTCAACATTATTAATCATCAGGGAAGTGCAAATAAAAACCACAATGAGTTATCACCTCACACTGTCAGAATGGCTCTTATCAAAAAGACAAAAACAAGTGTTGGCAAGGATGTGGAGAAAAGGGAACCTCTGTGCACTGTTGGTTGGAATGTGAATTGGGGCAGCAACTAAGAAAACTGTATGGAGGTTCCTCAAAAAATTAAAACTAGAACTGCCATAAAATCCAGCAATTGCAATTTTGGGTGTTTATCCTAAGAAAACAAAAACACTAATTCAAAAAGATATATGAACCCATATGTCCTTTGCAGCATTATTTACAATAACTAAGATACGGCGGAACCTAAGTGTTCATCAAAAGATGACTAGATAAAGAAGATTATCTGTATATAGGAAGATCATATTATATAGGAATAATATATAATATAGTATAATAATAATATATTGGAATACTATTCAGCCATAAGACTAGAATGAAATATTGCCATTTGTGACAACATGGATGGACCTAGAGGATATTATGCTATGTGAAATAAGTCAGACAGAGAAAGAAAAATACCATATGATTTTACTTATATGTGGAATCTAAAAAATAAAACAAATGAATAAACATAACATAACAAAACAGGAACATACTCAGAGACACAGAGAACAAACTGCCATAGGGGAGGCAACTGGAAGAATGACTGAAATAGGTGAGGGACATTAAGAGGTCCAAATTTCCATCCATTAAGTAAATAAGTCATGGGGATGTAATGTATAGCAGAGGGAATATAATCAATAATATTGTAATAACTTTGTATGGTGACAGATGATAACCTGTCAGACTTAAAGTGGTGTTTATTTTGTAATGTATAAAAATATCTAATCACTATATTGCACGCCTGAAACCAATATAATATTGTAAGTTAATTATACTTCAATAAGAAAAGAAAGAAAAAAGAAAGAAAGAAAGTGGAGAAATTGTTACCTAAGAAAGTAGGATAGTGATTGAAATAGGAAATTATGAGGCATGCAAACACCAAAGCAACAAAACTGACAAAGACCTACCCTTATGACACTTACATTCCTATGACAGAAAAAACAAACAAACAAACAAACAATCCACCTAATGTCAGATAAATGCTATGAAGAAAATTAAATAAGGGTAAGGGCTTAATGGGGTCAGGATACCGCCAATAGGGTTGTCAAGGAAGACTTCTTGATTCTATGACACTTGGAGAAGATCTGAATAAACTGAGGGAGTAAGACTGGTTGAGCAGAGAGTGATTATTCTAATAAAAGAGAACCCCAGTGCCAAGTCCATAAAGGAACATGCTTGATGTATTCAGGAACAAGTAGATAAATGTGGCTGAAATGGAGTGAGCAAGGGGAAGAGTGAGGGGATGTAAAGGCAGGGAAGAGGCCAAGAGACAGACTGAGATGGGCCTCATAGAGCATGGTAAGGATTTTGAGTTTATTCTACATATTTAGGGAAGCTGCTGGAAGGGTTTAATCAAGAAATTAATGATCTGTCTTCTTTTTAAAGAATCCCTCTGCTGCTCTACTGGGAATAGACTTCAATGGCAAGTGTGGAATCAGGAAGACCAATTATGAGATTGTTTCAATAGTTCAGGGGAGAGATGATGGTGGCTTGGGAGTAATAGCAGTGGAGTGGTAGGAAGTGGTGAGGTTCAGAATATATTTTAAATATAGAACATAATAAGATTTGTTGATGGACAGATAAAAAGTGTGAAAGAGAGAGTCAAAGGGAGGGTCAAAGATCACTTCAAGTATTTTGGCCTGAGCAATGGAGCAGATTACAATGCCATTCACTGACACAGAGAACTTTAGGGGAAGAGGGAATCATGAGTTGTTTCAGCATTTTTCATATAATATTACCATTATTAATATATGTGACTATCACTCCATTAGATGATCAGCCATCAGGGCAAGACCACGAATTCCCCTAACATATGATAGTGAGATAGTGTGATATAAGAAATGTATGTTTAATCTTTGTCCAGGCACAAGAGCTTTTGTGACCCTTGGAATTTCTTGAGTGATAAAGGTAAGAGGAGAATCTTTTGTTATTCATGATTAACCCCTTTCAGCCCCTCCTGGATTTATGCTAATGAGATAACTGGTTGCTAGGGGCTCCTAGATGGCTTCAGGATATGGGCTAGCTGCCAGAAAGACCAAGGCATGACTACAGGGTTGAAGTTTTCAGCTCTACTGCCCAGGAGAGAGAGGCTGAAGACCAAGTTAATCACCAATGGCCAATCACACCTATGTAATGAAACCTCCATAAAAATCCCTAAATTGTGGGTTCAGAGAGCTTCCAGGTTGGTAAACACATTGAGGTGCTGAGAGGGTGATGTGCCTCAAGAGAACAAGGAAGATCCCCAACCCCATATTTTGCTCTAGGCATCTTCCCTTTGGCTGTTCCTGAGTTGCATCTTTTATAATCCTAGTAATAGCAAGTAAAGCAATTTCCTGAGTTCTGTGAGCCTTTCTAGCAAACTATCAAATCAAAGAAGGAGGGATCTGTGAGAACCCACAACTTTGTAACCAAATAAGACAGAAATGTGAGTAACCTGGTGGCCCAATACTTGGCACGGGTATCTGAAGTGGATACTAATTCTGGGTAGTTAGTGTCAGAAGTGAATTGCATTGTAGGACACCCAGTTGGTGTCTGAAGAGTTGGAGAAGTGTTTGGTGTGACAACAACCCATACACATTTGGTATCAAAAATGTGAGTAAAAACGTAGCAAAGGTAGATAGTCCTTAAAATTCATTGAACAATCTTTATAATATAGTCTGTTAAAAGATTAACTATTTGCCTAGAATTTTATTATTGATATCTTCTAAATCATGGGACCAAAATGTAACTTTATATCCCATAGGAGAGGTAATTTAAAAACAAAACCAAAAGCTTCTTTTTAAAGGACTTACAAAATAGACAAACTTTTGGCAAGGTTTATTTAAAAAGAAAGAGAATGCATTAAAAAAATTATTAGGAATAAAAGTAAAAGTATCTATTGATACAGATTCTCAAAATCGTAACAGACCAATACCAATCATTTTGAAACTTAAATATTGGACAACTTCTTAGATAAATATAACAAACAAAACTTAGAAAAATGAATGAAGTTTCTTTAAAGTAATTTAATATAATAGATTAAAAAAACTAATTATAATAAAATAGATAAACAAACAAGCTGAATCTATTTGATAGATAATGTCTATAGAGCTTTCAAGAAACAAATAAGCTATATCTCATAAACTATTCCAGAGAATAATAAAAAATTGAAAAGACCCCTAACTCATTTTGAAAATACAAACCTTGAAAAAATTCTACATAAAATAGTAACTTTCATTCTAAGTAATCTATACATTCAGAGTCATAAACTTCACTATTATCAAAATCCAAACAAGAATTTTCAGACAACTGAACAAGCTGATCATAAAATTCATACAGAAGAATAGATGGCCAAAGTAACTAAGACAAAATGGAAGAAGGAAAATAATGAAGTGGGATTCAGTTAGCTGCATATAAAGACTGCATAGCATCCTGCTGAACTATGGTAGGAAAAGATTTCTTAAGACAAAAAAAAAAAACTACAAACCATTAATGAGAAGATTAAGAAAATTCACTGCATTTAGATTAAAACCTTTCATATGACAAAAGATATCATAAAATGAAAAATCAAGCTAAGGACTCAAAAAATATATTCACAACACATATAACTAACCAATGATTATTATTCAGAATATATGAATAGACCTTACAAATTTATATAAAGGCAATCCAACAGAAAAATAGGCAAAGAATATAAACTTTTGGTTCATAGGGAGCAGGGAAGCTGAAAGACAGGCTTATAATAGACATTCAAATATTATTTACTAGAATTCAGATTAACAAAATTAATAAATGAATTAAAATCCTTAATAAATGAATTTAAAATACAAATTAAAACAATGAGATATTAATTTAGAGTATTAAAATTTGCAAAAATTAATAAATCTGGTAACACTTATGTTGGCAAGGATTTGGGGAAGAGAGATACCTAAACCTTATTGAGAGAATCATTCATTAATACCATCACTTTGGAGAGTTATTTGACAATACATGGTAAAAAGACTCATGTACTCTATAACCGAGAAATTCTGCTTCTGGATTTCTAACCTAAAAAACAAAAACAACAGCAACAATAAAACTATCTTACACATGTCCAAAGAGACTTGTACAAAGATGTTTATTGCAGAAATTTTTGGAATTGTCAAAAAGTGGAATCCCAACTCTTTCTTAGTGGTGACAGTAGGGAGATGGATACAAATGGAGGAGCATTTGTGTAACATAAAATAATAACAGTAATCATACCTATATGTTATGGGCTGAATTGCATCCCCCTCAGATTCATATGTTGAAGCCCTAACAGCCAGTACCTCAGAATGTGATTGTATTTGGAGATAGGGCCTTTAAAGAGGTGGGTAATTTAGAGTAAGCCTGTTAGGTTGGGCCTTAATGTAATCTGACTGGTGTCCCTACAGGAAGAAAAAAGTTGGACACACGAAGAGACACCAGGGATACCTGTGCACAGAGAAAAGACCATGTGAGGACACAGAGAAGACAGCCTCCTGCCTCAGAAGAAACCAAACCTGCAGGCATCTTGATCTTGGGCTTCCAGCTTCCATAATTGTGGGAAAGTAAACTTCCACTGTTTAAACCACACAGTCTGTAGGATTTTGTTATGGCAGCTCTAGCAAACTTATTATACCATTCTATTCTATACACTAACTGCATGACCTCCTTAATCTTTATTACAATTCAGTGATATTGATGTTAGTATTCCCATATGACATATGAGAAATGAAGACTATATAAATTGAAGATTATGTAAACTGCCCAACTTCATATGCTTAGTTAATAGTAGACTCAGATTTTAAACCCAGAAAATCTGATAAGAGTTGAGTTCCTAACATGATATTAAATCACTTAAAATGAATAAACTAGATCAAGAAGTCCTCAGAGATAAATGCCAAAAATATAATGCTGAATGTAAAAAGCATTTAGCAAAAGGATACTTCCAATATATCAATTATGATCATTTTAAAAACACACAAAATAGCTGTTACACCTTTGGAAAAAAAGGAAGGAAGAGGGTTGGAGTTAACTATGTTTCTTTCTTTCCTTTTTTTTTTTTTTTTAAGAGAGGGCTGAAACAAATATGTCAGAATGTTAATACGTGTTTAATCTTTGTCAGAGATAATAGGTATCTGCTAGGTGATTTTCCCTGAATAAAGTGTTTCAGAATTTTTAAAATATTTTCTTTTTAAAAGGCATAATATATTGCTTTAAACATCTTTCTCTGTGATTAAGTCAGGCAGTAAACCCTTTGTCATAAAAGAGCAGTTCATTCTTTCATATAAACAGTGAAGAAAACGTTTCTTGTGTGTTTGTTTGTTTTGCAATTGGAATATTAAAAGGGCAATTTTCTTTAACATATGTTGGTTGTCTTGCAAAACAGTCTGGATCCCTTTACAAGTCAGGTTGCTGAGTTGATCATACAGTGAAAGACCAAAGGAAGTGATAAGAAACAGATGTGACATTTAAAAAGCTTTCACTGTAAAAAGCAGAAAAGAGACAAAGATGGAGCCAGCCGGGGCATGGTTGAAGGGCATAGTGTACTTCCACAGGCATCCCCCTTCCCTTACTAGAGAGAAAGCTCATCGCCACCCACCACCCCAATTATATAGAGAAGATCATTTTCCTCCAAATACACAAGAAAGAACATTGATTCAGGAGCTGGTTGCTCTGAGACACAATTAAGAATCAGACCAGAATCAGTGGTTGGAATCTCATGTTGTCTATTTAGAAGGAAAAAAGCATTAATGTAGGATTTATACACTGGAAAGCTCTCCAGAAGCTGACAGACAGTGGTAAAAGAAATAAAGCATCTTAAGAAACCAGGGGGAGTTATGAAATTAACTGGGTAGACTAATTTTTGGGACCCTGGTAAAAATCCCTATAGATCAATTTGCTCTTTTCCAAAGGAAGAACTATTACTGTGTTTTGGGAAGACAGTTCTCCACATGTCTCTCCCATTTCTGCACATCTTTTGAGCAGAGGCACTGACATCTTTTGTTCTGAACTACCTTATCAAGGATATTTATACAGTAAACAACCTGAGAAAATAGAGTATCTCCCTCAGGAGCGAGAGGTTTGTTGGCTGTCCAATATAAAGCTGATTCACTTTGATATACAGCAGAAACTAACACAACATTGTAAAGCAATTATACTCCAAGATGTGAAAAAAAAAGAAAAAAAAAGATAAAGGTTTCCTGAGCTCAGGATTTCTCAGCTGTGAAGCAAACCCACTCTGTACAGCACCCATGATGTGGGTCATGCCACATCATCCCCAAGGGATTTGGAAGTAAAGGGGAGCCAATGAAAACAAAAAGTCATGCTGCTTGCTGTATTGTGAGTAATAAGTCCTTCGTCTCTGATCCAGGAGTACTGTGACTTTTGTTAGCATCCATGAAGCTGTGGCAGAGTAACCTGTATTAGCTTGCAAGCTGAATAAAGTCTTAGACCCTGTACAATCCTTAACAAGTGTTACTTCTAAGGTTAATGGTTAAATATACCAAATTCAAATTCAACAAATATGTAGCGATCACTTACAATGTGCCAGTCACTGTGATAAGTGAGCACTGGACGTCTATTATCTTATTTAACCCTCCATTGGCTCTAGGAGGAAATGAGGCATAGCCAGGTTATATAATCTACTGAAAATCATACGTTCATGAGTAACAGCTTCAGGCTTCTAGCCCAGCCAGTCTGACTAGAGCATCCACTCTTATGACTTTCTATCCATGCAGCAACACTTTGCTGTCCCTGTTAACAATAAGGAAACTGAGATTCCGAATGGTTAGTGCTTGTTCAAAGTCACAGAATTCACTCATGTGAAGTTAGGATATCAACTCCATTATAAAACCAAAAGGCAATATTGATTATTAAGCAGAGAAGTCACCTCCAAACATTTTGCATTAAAATCATGACTCTTGCTATAAGCTTCCAATATTATTTATTTTGTAATTATTTTATTAAACACTGTTGCAGATAAGATCAATTAAAAGATGCCAAAATTAGTGGACAAAAGTTTGAGGAGAAAAGGGGTCTATGTAATTTCAAATTATTTTCCCCAAGAAACTTATCAACTGCAAAGGGAAAAGTAGTAACTTTACGGTAGAGAAACGTAGCAGATACCAAGTTATCCCAGTGATGAAGGTACATTACCAGCAATAAGACAATGAACATCATAAACTCCTTGATATGATACACTGAGAAAGACACATTTTTTTTGGTATTCTTGCCAAAATAATGCATGTCTTATTCCAATCATGAGAAAATATCAGACATACCCAGATTGAGGGACATTCTACAAAATAGCTAACCAGTAATCCTCAAAAGTGTCAGGGTCATGAAAGCCAAGTAAAAACTATAGAACTGTTATAAACTAGAAGAGACAAAGGAGAAATAACAAGGAGACACAACGTGAGATCATGAATAGGACTTTGGAACAAACAGGGAAAAACACCTGTGTTAAAACTGGTAAAATTAGAAAAAGATCTGTAGTTTAGTTAACAATGTTAATTTCTTGTACTTGATAATTGTACTGTGGTTATTTAAGATGTTAACATTAGGGGGAGCAGGGTGAGGAATATAAGGAAATTCTTTATATTTTTTTCATCTTCTCTAAAAGTCTAAGGTTAGTACAAAATAAAATGTTTTTAAAAACTTAATTATGTCACTTACATAAAACAATGCTTTACGAAATGTATGGTTAAGAGTGGTTAAGAGTAAACCCCAGGTCTTCTACTTATTAACTGTATCATTTTGGACAAGTTATACTAATCATTCTATGCTCCAATTTTCTCTTCTCAAAAGTGAGTGGCATTATATGGGGAAAGAATCTTAAAAAGAGTGGATCTATGTATATGTATAACTGATTCACTTTTGCCGTACACCTGAAACTAACACAAGATTGTAAATCAACTATATTCCAATAAATTTTTTTAAAAGTGAGTGTCATAATAATTCTTACTGTATAAGATTATTGTTGTGAAGATTAAATAAGGAATCCTTGATATATGCCAAAAACAGAGGTCATTCCAGAAGAAACACTCAAGAAATACTGTCTTTGTTGTTGTTCACATGCAGTGGTTCACCTATGCCAGGCACCCTTGGGTTTCACCTGTTGAAGACGGCATAATGAGAGGCTGTAATCGGCTCTTGGAAGTGAGAAGAAGGAGGGTACAAGGAGCAAAGGTGGCCTCTCCAGGGCATCCTCTGAACCAGGATGGTCAGCTAAAATGCCAACAAGCCCATGCCTGCGACACCAGTGAGTAAAGTCAATCTGGGTGGGAACGTGGTAAACTGTAGAGACTGTGCCCCATCCAAAGAGACAGCTGCACTCCTGCTGTCACCATGACAGACCCTGGCTAAATATTGCCGACTCTTCTAATTTTTCAAGGAAAGCAAGAATCTTGGCTTTTTATAGGAAAACCCCCAACTTCTAAATGTTGACAAATAATTTAAAAATGTAAAACTCTCTGAGGCCAATACTACAAAGGCCTAGTCAAACTCCTTATCAATGAGCCAGGTGCTACAGGTGTCTCCCACTTGAATGGCCAAATTCTTGGCAGGTACAACCAATGGACTGGCAAGAGAGCAGGGCTTTGAGGTCAAAATACCTTGGTACACATTTGCTTCTGCCATGAAGTAGTATAACCTACACACACATGTTTACACACACACACACAGACATCACCTAGTCATATAAACTTGAGAAATTCAATTAAACACAATTTTTTGAATTTCAAGTCTCAGAACCTTTCATATGCTCAGGTCTGTTGTGAATCCAGATTAGAAGTTTCGCTATGCCTTTTCTTTTCCAATTTCATCTGCCACTGGTATTTTTCTGAGGAGTTATTCATGGGACAAGCATTGTGTGAAAACACTTGGGGGACACAGGACTAGATGGTCTCTGATGCTCTTCCCTAACTGGCCGTGACTCTCCACCATGCTGAGCTCAGCATCAGGACCACTTTCCCTCTTTTTTCCCACAGGCCTTGGTGTGTGGTGGACTCTTGCTCAGTGCTTACAGAATTAATTGTCTTTGCAGAGGAATGTGGGGCTCACAACGCAGCCTGTACTTCAGCTTAGCAACAGAAAAGAAAGCCAGATGCCACACTAGACTGAACAAGCTTGCTGGTTCTGCCAGTTGGCTTTGATTGTTTACAAAGGAAAAGCCAAACAAAGAAGGAGGTGGGATTTATTTCAGTAAACAGCATCTTTCAAAGAGAAAGAACTCAATCTCCTCCAGGAGAGGAGGCCTCACTTCTGTTACAATCAGAAAACATTTGCAAACAACCACTTGGTTAAAGAAAACAACATGGGCAAACAAAGGAACTGTGGGTTTCCTCTGGGCATTTGGCGGGTGGGTGTGTTCTGAAAGGAGGGCAGGGAGAGATGCATTTATGTACATCCCTATGCTGAAGAGCACTTGTTGTCTCAGGATCAGAGAGTAAAAGGTTTATACACACAGTGCATTTAAGCACTAAGAGATTTTACACCCTATCTTGCCATCACCCCTCAATTGGCACATGAGGGAAAGTAGTCCCAGAGAAGTTGAGTGGCTTTCCTAAGAAATAGATTCCAGCCCTGTTCCCATCCTCTCCTACTCCCTTCGTCCTGATGTTCTCTCCCCAAAATGCAGCCCCTTAAAGCACAGGAGCATTTTAAGAAATGCTAACAACTCTAATAAATAATACCACAACTCTAAATAAATACAAAGCCACAACTCTAAATAAATAATACCAGCAATAGCAAAACAAACAAATATGGAAAATGGCAAAAGAGTTGGGTGTTGGTCAAGGTGAGGAATTACACTCCAAAACAACAGAGTGGCATACCCAAATCCAAAGGAAATCTAACCACGTTGCTAGGAGATATCATAAGCTACTCGAATAGTAACGCCCCTGCCTAACAACTGACATTTACTGAGTGCTCCCTGTGTGCCCAGCGCCATCCTGAATGCTTTGTTCTCCATTTCATTCAATACTAACAGTTACTCTCTGCAGGAAAGGCAGGAAAGGCAGGAAAGGCAGCACCATCACCATTTTAACACATGGAAGAACTGAGGGTTAAGAGGTCTAAATAAGTAATGCCCAAGGTTATAACTGAGAAGTAAACATATTGGGATTTGGATCCAGATCTGTCTGGTTCCAAAGCCCTGAGATGTTCTCCTACATCAAAAGGAATGACGGCATTGACAGATGAATGGATAAACAAGATGTGGCACATATATACAATGGGATATTACTCAGCCATAAAAAGGAACGAAATTGGGTCAATTGTAGAGACATGGATGGACCTAGAGACTGTCATACAGAGTGAAGTAAGTCAGAAAGAGGAAAACAAATATCGTATATTAACACATATATGTGGAACCTAGAAAAATGGTACAGATGAACCTGTCTGCAGGGCAGAAATAGAGACACAGCTGTAGAGAACAAACATATGGACCCCAAGGGGGGAAAGTGGCGGCGAGGGGTGGTGGTGTTGGGAGATTGGGATTGACATATATACACTAATATGTACAAAATAGATAACTAATAAGAACCTGCTGTATAAAAAATGAATAAAATTAAATTTAAAAAAAAGGAATGACGGGAAGCCACTTGTATATTATAATATAGAAGTCAATTTTTGTACATCTAAAGAAAATGCTCATTCCTCATCTACAGTGTCCAGCACAAGTTAGTCACTGGTCCATGCTGAGGATGAAGTAGTGAATCAGACCCTACCTGGGCACTCAAGGTGGAATCTGGGGAGGGTGAGGAAGACAAGATAAGAAGGATGATCTGAGTCATAGGAGAGCACTGTGGGGGCCATTATAGTCAATTAATCAGGGGTTCCCGGAAGGGAACTTGGAATTGATGGCATTTGAGGTGGTTCGTGAAAGAGGAAAAGGGTCCTCAAAGGGAAGGCAGAAAGAAAATACCATTCTAGACACAACCAGAAGATTGGAGAGCAATGGGGGTGTGTTGGGGAAAAGCAACCACTGGATCATGGCTGGGGCATGAGTGTGTCAAGAGGTACAGGGAGATGAATTCAAAAAGCCTGGGTATCTTGAACTTCAGGCTAAGCAGTTTGAGCTTCATGTTGTAGGTAATGAGGATGGGATGGAATAGGTTCAGTTCATGTGACCATAAAATGACCCAAATGCAACAGGAATTAGCCTGTGGGGAACACAGGTTAATGGCGGACGATCTTTTCTA
Source organism: Leucopleurus acutus (assembly GCF_964270905.1). Taxonomy (NCBI): domain Eukaryota; kingdom Metazoa; phylum Chordata; class Mammalia; order Artiodactyla; family Delphinidae; genus Leucopleurus; species Leucopleurus acutus. The sequence continues at coordinate 146,292,494 of NC_139143.1, read as the reverse complement.
GTCAGATGTTGGATTTGCAGCTCTGCTACCCACTAGCTATGTGACCTTCCATAACTCCTCACCTCTCTGAGCCTCAACTTCCTCATTTGTAAAATAGGAATAATAAGAATATCTAGCTCCCAAGATTGCTGTGAGGGTTAAAGAAAGATCCACTCAAAGTGCTTCTGAAAGTGCCTTACACATGTGAGCTATTATTCACATGGCAGGTCCTGATTTACATAATGTTTGGTTTGTCAGTGGTTTGGGATAATCAATGCCAACATCTTTTTTTTTTTCAAAACTTGCCCCCTGGCTATTATACACAGAGATCCTGCGGTGTAGTAGAAAGGACCACTAGTTTTAGAGACAGGCAGGCTCAGTTTCTGATTCTGACTCCCCAAGTTGCTGGCGGAGCATAAATTGAATGACTTTAGGCCAATTATGACCCCTCTCTGAGATTTGGGTTCTCTTTCAGCACAATGAGTAGCACAGAGTTGATTATCAACAGATATTGGTGCCCTTCTCTTCCTTTTTAAGCCTGGTATTGCCTGTGATTCTAGTATGTCACTTAACTTCTCTGGGCCTCAGTTTTCTCCTTAGGAAAATGGGAATAATAATGTGCACTGGGTGCTTTATGGGATTATTCTGAAGATCAAATAGCATATGGGATAACAGGGACCAATGCTTTGTAAACTGAATCTCTTTGCAAATAGGTAGGATCATCATTATAAATTCAGCCAATATTCAAATAGTTTCATTGACATTTTGAAACCACGAGGCAAAATGAAGTCCATATTTGGAGTGGCCACATGAGCTCCAGGGAAGAATAACAATGAAACTTTCATCTCCTGGCCCAATAATAGAGAAAAACGGTTTACCTTTATGAGCCTCTTCAGTGCTACTCCACGAAAACAGGGCTAAATGCTCTAAAAGGAGGCCAGTGAAATCTACGCGGTTCTGTTTCCTGCCACCCATCAATTTCACTTCTTTCTCCTCCTCTCCCAAATAATAGCCACGCCCACCCTTCTAATCATGGTGAAGTCTTACATCTGTGAAGATCATAAAATGCACAACACACATTGGAAAAAATCACCCTAAGACACACAGAGACACACATAAAACATGCATAGATACATATGCACAGGGCACATCAGCACACCCCTTCATAACAGTGTCTTTAAGAAAGAAATAACCAGTTTGGAAGAGTTGATTTGATGGAGTCACTGAGCAACCCTGGTGACACGGCCATGAGCATTTCTTGAATCCTTTCCACATGCTCTGGGCACCAAGACACACAGGCTTGGGCTAGAACCAGCCCCAAATGGACATTAAGAACCTAAATGCCCTTTAACTAAACAAATATCAAAGCATTGATTCCAAGGGTCTACAAGAGTTACTGAGCAGAGGGGACTTCCCTTGGGTTTCTTTTTCTGTTATTGGGAAATGGAACTATCATTCACCAGATCACCCATGGATGTGTAATATCCTGATTTGGAAATATTATATTTTAGTTATTACTTTTGCTCCTTTGGGAAAAATATGAAAGAGAAAGGACTGGGCTGTGGTGGTAAAAAAAAAAAACCCACTGGACTTGAAGTGAAACTACCAGAATTTAAGTACTTATTGTTTTCCATATAAGCTATGCCATGCTGTGTGAGTCACTGCTCACCTGAAATATGGGGTAATGATGCTTACCTCCCAGGATTGTTGGGAAGCTCGATAGAAGTATTCCAGAAATAAAAGAGCCTTTTATATTTGTAGTGTTGAATAAACATGAGTTGTTATCACTCTAAAGGGCAATGAATTAGTCAGGGGACATAGGACCTGAATTCTGCATCTGCCGCTAAGTAGATGGGTTGACCTTCATGAATGATTTACCTCCTGGAGATTCATTTTCCTCACATCATTCAAGAAATATTCACAAAACCTCTCTTATGAGGCAGGTACTGTGAATCATCCTGTAAAGTGTTAGTCAAACATAATGGATAAACACTATGTTATTGACTAGTTACTACAGTACTTGTTAATTATGTGAATTATACAACTTTATCCTTTCAGTGTGGTATCTTCCCCTACGATCTATATTTCTAGGTTATATAATCTGAATTTTTAATCTTCTATTCTAATTTATATTTCCCAGTTTCTGAATATTAAATAACTTAAATTTCTACTTGACTATTTTAGTATAGCAATATTGAGTAAACTGCTGCAAATACTTTATAGGATGAAATGTGATAGTGATATATAAAAACACAAATAAGAGTGGAGGAAAATCCTCTGGGATTAAAATTCACTAGATTTGCCTGCATTCGTTCCAAGTCATTCTCAAGTCATTCTCTGGTTACCCAACCTCAAACCTATCCTAATGTGAGGATTAAAATAGAGATACTTGCTTTTATAAGATTAAATAATGCCAAAAAAAGAGGGAAGATACACTCTAGGAAGGTTGCTTTAATTCATACATATTATAAAGAACAATATTAGCAGTTTTTCTGATAATTAGTTTTGAAGGAAGAAAAAGCATTGAAATCAAAGAGTGCTCTTTGAACACTGTGGAATTGGTGGTAACTCCCACTGGGAAAGGGCTTGGGGGGAGAAGGGGAAAGAGGACGGCTTGACTGGCCAAAGGCACTACTTTTATGGAACACCTACTATGCTAAGTGTCTTACAGCTGCTGACACATTAAATCCTCACATGCCTGTAAGGGAGACAACACCATCCCTCTTCACAATTGCCCAAGTTCACATGGCTATGGAATTCAGATTTTTCTGACGAAATTTGCACCATCTTTCCACCCCACGGTGCTGATTCCCTTTGTAACTTTGCTGAGTATTAACACATCCCTGGCAACAGCCCCTTCTGCTGTCCTAGGATGCTCCTGAAATGCAGATGAGTTTAATGGGGACACAGTACACCCAACCCACATTCTCTTTCCTTCCCATCTGACTCCTGGTCCAGACCTATTTCATACCAGCCACATACAGGACAGAGCAGACTTAGTAAAGAAACAGCCTGAGTCTCTGTATGCTCCATCCAGGTGAGGAGGAGAAAGCTTCTAGTTGTTCTTAGGAGGAACTGTCTTTCATTTTAGATGCTTGTATTATGTGGGACAACTCAGGCTGATATAATAGAAGGAGAACACAATTGCGTCATAAAGATATTAGTTGAAACCCAGACTCTATAGCAGCACTTTCTATAATGATGGAAATATTCTACATCTGTGCTGTCTAATATGGTAGCCACTAGCCACATGCAGCAATAGAGCACTTGAAATGTGGCTAGTGCAGCTGAGCAACTCAGTTTTTAATTTTATTTAGAATTAACTCATTTAAATTTAGATGACCACATGTAGCTAGTGGCTGCTGAGTTGACAGCACAGCTCTCTTGCTGCCTCACTGTGTGACCTTGAACAAGTCACTTTATTTCTCTGAGCCTGAGACCACTCATCCGTTCATGATCCTGCCACCTCACAACTTCATTGGACTGACAAGGTGAGAAAAGAACCATGTGAGCGCCTAGCACAAAACCTTGCACTTAACAAGTACTCAAGAGACTTTAGTTGAATCTGAAAATATGAATCTCATAGCAGTCCAAGAGAAACGCATGTTAAAAGTCTAAGCCTGGATTTCTCTCCAGAATTGATTCCTTATGATTGCTTTATTCATCCAAACGTCATTCGCCTGCCAAGAATGACCTCTAAGAAAAAAAGGGCTGAAGACAGCCACACTAGTTATAGGACTGTGGGTACCATCCCTACTTCTGACTGCCCTGCTTCCCCCTGGAGTTCTAACATGTCATTTTCTCCAGGTGGTGATGATGGGAGGAGCTAAAAGCAGGGGGAAGTGCTACGCATCTAATGTAGCCACACATCATAGAGAATTTTGCCAAAAACATCTCTCCTCCTCCACTTTTTAAACACATTGCTTTCAGGAAAATTTGCCCATCTGGTTCTGATTCATTTGCACTTAACTCATCAGAGGGCGGTGTTGTAATACCAGACTGACTGTGAAAAATTACAATTCACATATCCCGCAGCCTCTTTCCTTAGAAACAGGAGAATGGGTTTGGCCAGTAGATGGGACAGAGGGCACGAGGTGGCAGTTCCAGCTCTGCTACAAACTCTCTGTATATGAGTACATCCTTCATTTCTGGGGTCTGGGCATCCCCTCCTGGGAAATGAGGGTTTCAACTGAGTGGCAGCTCAATGACGCACTGATAGTTCTCTAGTGTGGAAAAGCCGAGTAGTTTTACAAAGAGCACTATTATCACTAAGAACTTACACAAAATTGGACAGTTTGATGAAAGAAGTCTAGAATATGTTTTGTAATGACCCCCCCAAAAAAGGGAAATATGGTCATCGGAAATTTAGAAAAATCAAACAATCTGAGATTGGCCTTGCTCTTTAACTGATAAAATCACTAGATTACTAAACAAGATCTTATATTTGAATAGCTCTACATTGAATAAAGTCTTCTGGGATGATCTGATGGATGAAAGATCGCAATGAGGACTGGATGGTAGTATGGTTTAAATGGCAAATCCTGGAATTAAATGTAGGTTAGCTTGAAACCAGAAACCTGCTCCCTTTGCACTAAACTATGTTCTTAAACATCTGCTGAATACAGCATATTCAGGTCTTGCTAGGCCTGCCTGGTGGACTGAATACCTCATCGGTTCCTTTATTTCTTTATTTTTTTATTCATTAATTCATTTAATCATTTCTTCATCCGTTACATATTCTCTCAACACTTCCTAAGTGCCAGACCATGAGCTTAGTGCTAAGATAACACAGATGAACAAATAAGATGAGGCTTACAGTCTAGTGAAGAAGATTAAATTTCAGTGGAAATTTCTCACCAACAATCAACACCCAGTCTGACTTTCCTGATTATTTTTCTCTCTTCTCTCTCTCTCTTTAAAGTCATTTGTAGTGCCTTTTCCTCCTCCCAGCTTACCCAGTATTACGATAATGACTTCAAACACCAAGCATTGCTATTCAGGGCACTGTGAAAATGTGTTTTTCTCATCAGTCCTGATGAAATAGTTTCCACTGTCTGTTTCCCTTGCAGATAGCAATCAAAGTCCAGGCACAACAATAAAAGAAAAGTCTAAACTCTTGTCTGATATAGAATCTAAAAGTTGTCCTTGGAAAGGGACACCCAAGGAAATTTAATCACAAATGCTCTTCACTTGGCCCAACCCATTGCTGTTAAATACAGAATATTTGGAATTATTTGTTTCCGGGAGCTGATATTCCTGTTCTTCCCCCTTAGTCTTCCCAGAAGGCCAAAATAAGAGGCCTTTGAAGAATGTTATTCCCTTAAGACCTCTGCTGGGATCTCCAGGGTCTCATACTAGGCTGTAAATCTCACTGTCATCTTTTTACTACCTCCTCTGGCTATAGATCCCTTTATACTGCACCATTCTCTGAGCATTTCAGTTTCTCAGATTGGTTGATTTTACATCACCAGGTCAATGCCTATCACTTACTATCCATACCAGGCCCTATAACTTACTAGTTACATGACCTTGGACAACTATTCACCTCCTGGTCTCAGTGATAAAACAGGAGTATGCACCTGTGTCTCACAGGATAATTTTGAGTTTAAATCATGTAATATAGCAACACTACAAGGAAATTGATCCTGAACTGGTTGGAGCATTATAGAGTCTCCTCCTCCCTGTCAATCTCTCTTTTCTCTGAATTTTATAACACTGGTAGCATGCAAACATAGAACTCACAGCCAGAATGGACTTGGAGATATTCGTCTGAATATTCCATTTCAAATGCTTAGTACATGCACATACACACAACACAAACATACACCATACTACACATACAAACCACAAACACAAACACACATCCTAAGCTGGGCATTTGGACATTTGCCATTTCAAATTCCAAGAATGGCGTGTCTTCACTGCCCTTGTCTTTTCTTGTGATTTGGCCTTTGTAACTAGGAAAACAGCCCTGGTTCTCAGTCCAAAGATGTTATGAGGAAATGCTGTGGGAAACATAAGGAAAAGGGATGTGCTGTTTTTCTAAAGCCTTTTGTTCTTTGGTGATTTTAGACCTTATTTCCATGCCCACTAGTGATGGTCATTAATAAGTAACCAAAAGTAATGTATGTACGGAACATTCACCCTCTATCAGGCACCATGCTGATGTATTACTTACAGGATGCATTTAACCCTTACAACACACCTATACAGCTACAACTATGAAGCAATCTGGTTGCAGAGGGAGCTGCCATCCCCAATATTCTCTACTGCCAGGGTTCTACCCAGGAGTCAGACTCCCCACTACAATTTTGATCACTAGCAATTAGAAGAGCAATTGTATATCAAGCTGGGAGTGACCAATGATTAACCAGCCAAAGGGCACCAGGAGTGTCAGTCTTACTGACATAAATGATCCATAAAAAGTAACAAGTGGGCATCCATGAATGAGGAGGTATGAAGGTCTTTGCCATTTCATCATCCTGCTAATGCTTGGTATCTCTCAGAAGCTCACAGTCATTCCAGAGCCCTTGTGATGCCTGGCGCTCTTGCCTCCAGAATAGAATCAGTAAATATATATATTTTTCCTCAAAATGCAAAGCAATTTCTGTAAAGACCAAGCCAGATGTTCTTTGTTAACCTATCACTGGCCATTGGGTTGACAGAAAGTTGTGGGCTTCTGCTGGAAAAGGGCCACCCATGTTATCATATACGACTAGGGTAGGACATGGCCATCCCAGCCCCAGTGATTTACAGAGGCATTGAGTTCTAATAAGCCAAGCAAATGGAACTCCAGTGATATCATTTAGGGAGAAGGCTGTCTTTTTTGGTACAACTTAGCCATGTAGCTAATATCAAAAACTACTCTTACCCCTTTAAATAACATATACGGAGCACATGTATCCATATCATATATGGAACTTCTGAAGTTCCAGGACAGTGTAAGACTGGCTCCTGTCAGGGTTAACATTTTCTATTACTTGTTCCATCTCAATGCTGGATCAGATACCCTATGATCAACTTCCTCCCTTCCATTCACGTGGTTTCCAAACTGCTTTCTTGTTCGTTGGTCATTCACAATGACCTTGAAGGGTTATCATTTGTATTTCTCAGATGTGGAAACTATGCATCAGGTATAAGTAACTTCAGGATAAGTAACTTACCAAACATCCCACAGCCCACAGTGGCAGAGATAGAATGATGCAATTGTTTAGTGTTCACACCACTGCTTCCAGCCAGCCCAGATTTCTATCTGCAAGTTGGTACCAACAAACATTCTGGGGGATGACCTAGGCTATCTGATCTGGGTGAGTGGAAGAAGCAAGGGGGTCCCTTTTAGACATTGCTAGACTCCATTTCTTTCCACATGCTGATCACAACTGGACTTTGACTCCAATTCATCTTTAAGTCTCAGCTCAATGCTATTTTCTCAAGGTGGCCTGTCCTGACACCACTATCTAAGTTAGGGTTTCCACTGTTATATGTTCCCACAGCATCTTGTTCTTCCTATTTAGTGATACTCTTCGTACTCATAATAGCTTTTTCAATTGCTATTTTCTTTATTAAGCTATAAGTTAATAAGCTTATTAACTAAGCAGGGGCCATATTTAGCTAGCATAATTCCTAATACCTATTAGGCACTCAATACATGTATAGAATGAAAGAACAAAATATTTCCTCTCATGGAGAAGTCTGGACAGGGCCAGAGAGTGTCAACCCATCAGTCAGAAGGAGACTTACCAGAAGTAGCCAGAGAGAAGTACAAAAACATGGCCAAGAGCTCAGCAGCTGGTCAAATGATGTAAACCATTTGTTGTCAGGTCTAAACTGGGGCTAGGAGCCAGGAATAGGACCACAGCGGAGGGGAGAAGACCCAGAGCCTTTGTTTCCAACAGGGTAGTCACTCAAATGCCCCTCTAGGGACCAGAGGACCAGCATCCTAACAATATGACCAGGAAAATAAAGTTTACAGCTCTCTTCAGGGCTGTTTAGTTAAAACAGATGGCTCTGTACCTCAACAGATGCTTTCCTTCCTCTTATATGGCCAACCATTTCAAACAGTAGGTGATGGGGAGCTATAGATAGATGCACTGGTGGAATATCATGGCAAAAGGTGTGTTTAAGGAAGATTATTGTTAGGATAGAGAAAAGCCACACAAGAATCAGGAAGACCAGGGACTTCCCTGGCAGTCCAGTGGTTAAGACCTGTGCTTCTACTGCAGGGGGCACAGGTTTGATTTCTGGCCAGGAAATTAAGATCCTGTACACCATGCAGCATGGCCAAAAAAAAGAAGAGCATTATTTAAAAAAAAAAAAGAATCAGGAAGACCAGCTAAGATGCTAACAGACAAGAAAGAAGCCATGAGAAAATGAATTCAACAGGGACAATTGGAACAGAATGAAAAGAGTTGAAGTATATTTCAAAGGTACATTCTGTTGAGCTCGGTAATTGATAGGGTATGTAATAGGATCCCCTCTGGATTTGCTTTCTGTTTACTAAGTACTTTTATATCCTTTACCTCATTTAAGACTCATAAGAAGTCTGTGTGTTGGATAGATAAGGAAACAGGCTTGAGAACTGACCTGCCCACATTACACAGCTCAGAGAAGTTGGCCTGGGGCTGGGGTCCAGTCTCCTGACCACCATCTCTGAGCCTCCAGACAGCATCAGGCCATTGTGTATCCCAGAGTTTGGGTTACAGAAATGAGCTCACCTCACTCCTCAAGGATTAAGCAGTCTTTGATCTAGTTTGTGCATTCATGTTTATGGAAATGCACATTTATAGGCCTGCATTTCCCAGAAGAGAGGTCAGAGGATTCCCAGCAGCTCTGAGAGTGTGATAACAGCCTCAGCAGCTGCTGCACCAAAGACCCCAGTTCCTCACGACAGGCTCCGCTCCCTGTGAGTCAGGCCTGTTCTTCGTCTTTACTGTTTTCCCTGATTACTAAAGAAATTCCAGGGTCATTGTAAAATATCCAAAGAAGAAATTTTAAAAAGATAAAATACTATATACTCTGCTACAACTTACTTTTTTATTTGATAACGTCATACAAAACACTCACTGACATTTATGGATCCTCTGTTAGTTGCCAGGAACTGGATGAGTCACTTTAAATGAGCATCTCATTTAATCCTCGAAACAGTCTCCAACAAGTGCTATTATTACCGCTCTTCTACAGATGAGGAAACCAAGGCTCCCATGGAGTCATGTACCCAAGTTCACAGAGATGGTGAATGGCAGAGACAGCATTCTGGGCAGGTCCTATGATCCAGAGTGCACACACCTAACTGCTGCTGTGTATCCAGGATATCTTTCCAAGTCAGACATATTCAATCATATCTGTTTCTTGAAGAAAAGGTTGTTGTCTTCTTCTAGTCCTCAAAATATTTCTTGGGTTTAGTTAACTAGAGTAAAGGGGCCAATCCATAATTCATTTTCTTTTCTTTTCTTTTTTCTTTTTTGAGGTTTTGAAAATACATTTCTCTTTTTTTTTAATTGAAGTATAGTTGATTTACCATGTCGTGTTTCTTTCATGTGTACAGCAATTGATTCAGTTATACATACATATGTATCTATTTTTTCAGATTATTTTCCCTTATAGATTATTACAAAATATTGAGTATAGTTCTCTGTGCTACAGTAGGTCCTTGTTGGTTATCTATTTTATATATAGTAGTTTTTTAAAAAACGAAGCAGTCACATTCTTCAGCTAAACTTAAATAGGTTTTCTCGTATCTACTTGCTAAGTCAGAAATCCTCATAGTTATGTCCCCTTACCAGTGATAGACAAATCACGTGGCTAAAACAGGAAGCTCGAATCTTGGGTTAGGTCCTGGCTACACTATTAGTTTACTGAGTAATCAGGAGCAATACCCTCTCTGTCTGCATCTCAGTTTCCTCAACCTTATGAGGAGAAGTTTGGGTGGTCTCTGAGGACCCTTCCAGTTCTGACCCATCACATGTTGTCTCTCGTGACTTTCTGGAATGTGGATGGGCTTATTTTATAAGATCCTTTATTTAAAACAAAATTTAAACATTCATAGTAACATTCAGAATAGTAGAATGGCCGGGGAAAGGAGATGAATGGTGTATTGGTTTTCGAAGGTTGTTGTAACAAATAAGCACAAACAGTGGCCAGAAATAACAGAAATGTATTGTCTTAGTTCTGGAGACTTTGAAATCAGGGTTTTGACAGGGTTTTATTCCCTCCATACTCACTAGAGAAGAATCCACTCCTTGCTCTTTTCAGCTTCTGGTGCCTCTTGGCTCACACTACATCCCTTCAATCTGTTTCCAGTCTCTGTGGTCACGTTGCCTTCTCCTCTTCTTCTGTGTCAAATCTCCCTCTGCCTCCCTCTCATAACATTTGCGTTTGTATCTAGGGCCCACCCAGATAACCCAAGATGTCCCCATCTCTAGATCCTTAACTTAATCACATTTGTAACAACCCTTTTCCAAATAAGGTCACATTTACAGGTTCCAGGAATTAGGAGCTGATATCTTGGGAAGCTGTTGTTCGTTCTATTACACAGAAACACTGAAAACCCCATTTCAACTGCTCCATGATGACACTCAAGGTGATCTCTCAAAGACATCATCATGAACAACAAAGGCCAAGCAGACATAAATACAAATATGCTGTGGGTATTTGATAGGGGGGAGGAAGGAAAGCAGAAGGAAAATGTCAAGAGAGGTTGATTGCAATGGAATTGTTGTGTAATGGAGAGAGTGCTTGCTACCTGAAACAACACACAAGTGCATCACACTGACTGGCTGAAGGGTTCCACCTCCACAAACCAGGGCAAGACTACCAAGAGCCCTAGATTGCCCAACCAATGGGTAGTTTTATGACACTAACCGTTTGTTGTAAAATCAAACAACTTCTTGGTGCCAGAATTCTTCTCCTCTGACCCATTCAATTCCCTACAATACGTTTAATTATTTTCTTTAAGGAAAAAACAAACCACACTTTTCATTCCCAATAATACTACACATATCCTCCTTAAACTGGCATAGGATTTACCAGCTCATCTTTTCTCTGGAGAGTTCACTAACTTCAGGAAATGTTCTTAAAAATAAATGTCCAAGCAATATTTTAGTAAACCTAAAGAAGTCTAACTTCTTGGAAATTTGGATTCAAGACAGGATTCTACCAAGTACAAACTGGGTGCCTTTGGGTAAGTTATGCCGTACTCAACCATTCAACCACTGAAAAGTTGACCCCTCCCAGCCACCTGCTCTCTCCCTTGGTTTAGAATAATCTTGAAAAATGTCTTATATCCACTTCTAAACTCTGAGTTCCCTGATGACAGGGAAAATGTCTTGAAGAAGATAATGGCTGATTTACTGAGCCTCATGTTCCATCCAGCACTCAGTAAAGTCTCTGTGAATCATGAAAATGATTCCCGTTTTAAAATGAGGAAATGTAATGCTTAGAGAGGTTAGTTGACTATTCGAGATGGTACAACTAAAGAAAGAGGAAGTCAGGATTCACACCCTAAGTCTAAACTTCATACTCTTTCCCCCAGATCACGCTTCCTCCCTTATCTCTAGCACCTAGTACAGTATCCAGAACATGGGACACTCTGGAGGAAATAGTTGATGGGTATGAATAAATTAAAAAGTGGAAAATGGAAGCAAGGGCTTGTTTACACTATGCATGAGCTATGCTACCTCTGCAATGTTGGAAATCACAGGTGTATGTGTGAGAGAGGGCAAGCAGAGGCAGACAGAGAGAGCAATGATATACAAAATAAAGCCTTACAGATTACAACTCTCTACACCGCCTAAAGCAATTTTCACAGGATTGCTGCATTTGATTCTCACAAAATACCTGGGAGGTACGAAATGTCAGGAAGTGGATTCTCACTTCTAGTAACAGAAATACAGTCTGAGGTGTTACCTAACTACAATTCCTAAGTGGTAGGGACAGGATTCAAAGCCAGGTCATAGGACTTCTTGTCCAGTACTTTTCCCACTGGGCAGCACTGCTCCCTCTCGCCATGGACTCTCCTCTTTGGCCACAAATCCCTTACCTATAGCTTACTCACAGGCTCTGGGGCCAGCAGCCTTCCGCCGCCATAAGTAAACACACACACACACACACACACACACACACACACACACACACACATGCAGATTTCCTTTTGCTATATTTACAATGCCCTAGGGGTGAAGAAACAAGGATGGGGAGCCTGGGGAAGGTATAGAGAATCTGTAAAGGGTACAGGAACCAGACTAATGATATTGTCATCATAGCTTTCAGAGAAGTTCTTGAGAATTTTTTCTAACAGCTACTATAAATATACTGTATATGTGTATATATTTCTAGGTGTGACTCATGGCCATGACTTAAGAAAAGTCACAGATCATCCAATACAGTCATTGTGTCCTTAAAAACTTCAAAGTCAGACCTGAGTGAACACCCAGCTCACCCACCCTCTTGCTGTGGGACAGTGGACCAATTTCTCTCATTTTATCTGTAAAGAAGAACTATAGAATGATTTTAAGTATAAAAGTGATCATCAGTATAACATGCCTAACACTATTCAAGCAAATAATTATTATTCAACTTATTCAGTTAACCATTAAATTCTTATATAAGATGGATATATTTACATATCAATTCTTTGAAAATGAAACAACTCCACTTCATTTGTCCAATAACTCCAGTAGGTCACAAGTTATAAGTTAATTAGATGTAGCTTGTAAGTTCCTCTAGACTATAACCTCCATGAGGATGGGAATGTTTTTTTATTTAACATTCTATTCTCAATGTAAGATACAGTGTCTGGTACATATTAAGCAGTCAGTCAATGAGTGGTAGAGAAGGTTGAAAATAAACAACGCATTGGACTGAGTAAAAATATCAATATAGGCAACTACAACTTTTACTCATATGTATGTAAAGGGGGTTTCAAAAGAAGCTCCTTGAATGTATATTCTAATTGAAATTCATCTTTTGCTTCAATTGTAGAAGACTTTAAAATAATGTTGCTTTTGCTTAACACCAAGAAATCAAACTTATGATTTTGTGTAACAAATTTACAATTCCTAAATTATCATGTACTATATCAGATATGTGGTGGGCATTTGTAGTTTTGCTTACTTATTTTCTTTTCCCTTATCATCTGGAAAGGTCAACCCAATTTTCTTTTGGGAACCTCCTTACTCCAGTCTTAGTCCATTCAGAGAGGGCCAATCCCCACTTCTGGATCCAAGGGTGAGAGTATGACTCATCAACCAATGAGAATACAACAGCACCCTGTACACTGTGACTGGCCCAGATAAGAGCATGTAATGGGCAATCCCTGGATTTGAGTTAGATTATTGGAACAGCATCTGTCTTCCAACTGATATTGTCAAACTGGTAAAATATATGCCTGAGGACCTGAAAATGTTATCTTGTTGCCAAAAGAATTTGCTTGAGAATGAAGCCAGCCAGAGGAAAGCAGGTCAAGATAAGGAATGAGGCAAGTTGCTAAAGATAATCTGGGTCCAGCCATGTCAGGTAAGCGAGTTAATTAATTTCCCTCTTTGTTTCTTTAAGTCAGTTTCAATGTGTTTCTTTCTTAAACAACCAAAAAAGTAATTCTGATACATATTATCACACCAAAATCACCAACGGTTTAAGAAAAATTGATAGGGGAAATAATATAAAATTGAGACAACTCTATCCATTAATTAATTTTGCTGTGTAGGATAAGAGCACAATCATTTGCTTTTCAAGAGCAACTAACATTCAATCATACGATCATCTCAATAGATGCAGAAAAAACAGTTGACTAAATTCGATATCCATTTATAATAAAAAATTCTCAATAGAGTGGGTATAGAGGGAACATACCTCAATAAAATAAAGGTCATATATGACGAAACTACAGCTAACATCATACTCAATGGTGAAAAGTTAAAAGTTTTCCTCTAAGATCAGGAACAAGACAAGGATGCCCACTCTTACCACTTCTATTCAACATGGTATTGAATGTCCAAGCCTTAGCAATAAGGCAAGAAAAAGAAATAAAAGGCATCCAAATTAGAAAGAAAGTAGTAAAACTGTCACTATTTGAATATTACATGATATTATATATAGAAAACCCTAAAGACTCCATCAAAAACCTATTAGAACTAATAAATGAATTCAGTGAAGTTATAGGAAACAAAATTAATATAAGAAATATATTATATTTCTATATACTAATAATGAACTATCAGAAAGAAATTAAGAAAGCAATCCCATTTACAATTGCATCAAAAAGAATAAAATACCTAGGAAGAAATCTAACCAAGGAGGTGAAAGACCTGTACTCTGAAAAGTATGACATTGAGGACAACATAAATAAATGGAAAGATGTACTGCGCTCATGGATTGGAAGAATTAGTGTTGTTAAAATGTCCTTACTATCCAAAACAATCTATGGATTCAATGTAATCTCTATCAAAATACCCATGGCATTTTTCACAGAAATAGAACAAAGAATCCTAAAATTTGAATGGAACCACAAAAAACCCTGAATAGCAAAAGCAATCTTGAATAAGAAGAACAAAGCTGAAGGTATCGCACTCCTTGATTTAGAACTATACTACAAAGCTATAGTGATCAACACAGTAGGGAATTAGCACAGACTCGCAGATTAATGAAACAGAACAGAGAGCTCAGAAATAAACCCACACTTATACAGCCAACTAATCTATGACAATGGAGGCAAGAATATACAATAGAGGAAAAAAAGCATCTTCAATAAATGGTGTAGGGAAAACTGAACAGATACTTGCAAAAGAATGAAGCTCAACCAGTTTCTTATGCCATATACAAAAGAAACTCAAAATTAATTAAAGACTTAAATGTAAGATCTGAAACCATAAAACTTCTAGAAGAAAACATAGGCAATACACTCTTTGACACCAGTTTTAGCAATACTTTTTGGATACCTCATCTCAGGCAAGGGCAACAAAAACAAAAATAAACAAATGGGACTACATCAAACTAAAAAGCTTTTACATACCAAAGGAAACCATCAACAAAATAAAAAGGCAACCTACTGAATAAGAGAAGATATTTTCTAATAATAAGTCTAACAAGGGGTTAATATCAAAAATATATAAAGAACTCATACAACTCAATATCAGTAAAAAGCAAACAACCCAATTAAGAAGTGAGTAGAAGACCTGAATAGAATTTTCTCTTAAAAAAAGATATACAGATGGCCAATAGGCACATGAAAAAAATGCTAAACATCACTAATCATCATGGAAATTCAACTCCAAACCACAATGAGATATCACTTCACAGCTGTCAGAATGGCTATTATCCAAAAGACAAGAAATAACAAGTGTCTTGTCCAAAAGACAAGAAATAACAAGGATGTGGAAAAAGGGAACACTTGTGTACTGTTGGTGAGAATGTAAATTTGTACAACCACTATGGAAAACAGTATTAAGACTCCTCAAAAAGTTAAAAATGAACTATAATATAATCCAACAATTTCACTTCTGAGTATTTATTCAAAGAAAATTAAAACACTATTTTGAAAAAATGTATGCACCTCAGTGTTTATTGCAGCATTATTTATAATAGCCAAGATGTGGAAGCAACCTAAATATCCATTGATAGATGAAAGGATAAAGAAGATACACACACACACACACACACACACACACACAGAATGGAATATTACTCAGCCATAAAAAGAATGAAATCTTGCCATTTGCAACAACAAGGATAGACCTAGAGGGTAACATGCTAAGTGAAATAAGTCAGAAAAAGAAAGACAAATATCATATGATTTCACTTATACATGAAACGTAAAAAACAAAACAAACAAACACAAAACAGAAACAGACTCATAGACATAGAGAACAAATTGGTGGTTGCCAGAGGGGAGGGGAATGAGGATCAGTGAAATAGTGGAAGAGGATTAAGAAGTACAAATTTCTTGTTATGAAGTAAATAAATTACAGGGATGTAATGTACAGCACAGGGAATATAGTTAATAGTATTGTAATAATTTTGTATGGTGACAGATGGTAATTAGACTTATTGTGGTGATCATTTCATAATGTATATAAATATCAAAACACCATGTTGTACTTGAAACTAATATAAGATTGTAAGCCAATTATACTTTGATTAAAAAAAAAGAACATCTAACATTGATTGCATTAATTGAGGACAGTCAATATTTATGAACACTGAGCAAGGTTCTCACACGAACATGCACAGGGCTAGCAATGACTTTGAGGGTAGAAACAATGAAAAAATGCCAATGCATGAGGATGGATGGGTTTTCCTTCAAAGGGCCATTAAGTTGGCTCTCTCTTATTTCTGGCATGAAGCATGCAAGTGACTCTGAATGCCTTTATTAAAAAGTGAATTAAAGGTCAGAAGTGAATTTCCCTTAGTCCTTAATTTCCAGTGTGTATGCCAAGGGCAGGAAGGGGAGGGGGTGTTGGGGGAAGGGCACAATTTGTTAAACACCAGATGAGGATCCATGGCTGGGAGAGCTGTACCACAGGACTTGGCCAGCTGGGCCTGGAGGCTGAAGTTGTGGAAAATGGTTCCACATTCCTGTGGTGGAATGTTTCATATTGTCAAGGATGACAGTTGAAGGAGTGATTGAAAAGGGGGAAAAAATCAGGGCTTGTCATTTAAGCATATGAGGTGTAACAGTGAGAAACAGCTGCTCAGCTTTCACTACATGTAGGCAATTGAGGACATAGAAAAATTCCAATATCACTTTCCACTTTTTGGTTTGATTCTATTATTATATGTCTTTGAAACAGTCCCCTGACACTGAGCTTTCTTCTAAGTGCTAGGTTATCACAAGGAGTCAAGCTGATTTGGGATCTGCCGTTGGCTCTGCCATTGGCTTCCTGAATACTACACAGTAAATCACCAATTCTCTGAGCCTCACTTTAAAGTCAGAATACCAAACTCTCCCTCTAGGATGGTGTGAGAACTGCGTGATGATGCACACAAAAGTACCTTAATAAAGCCTGTGCATGTAGGAATACAACAAATAGTTTTCCTTCCCTCCCTTCTCTGGTTCACATCATTCAGCAAACATATTAAGGCACAAGATGGTGGAATGGAGCAGACTAATGATTAGGGTCAGACAGCCGGAATTTGTATCTTACATCTGCTATTTACCACCCATGAGACTTTGACTTTTTCTTTTTTAAGGTTCAGGGTTTTTTTAATCTTTAAAATGAGCATAATCACTATTGTCTCTTCTACTTCACAACATTGTTAAAAGGAATCAATAAATTTTAAAATACTTTGTAAAAGGACATGTGTCAGATATATGTGTGTGTGCATACATATATACACACATGTATGTATAGTTATATATCTATCAAATTTTACATGATATAAAAGACATACTAAAAAATTCACAAACATTAAAAATATATCAATCTTCATGATGTTGGATTTGGCAACGGATTCTCAGATATGACACCAAAAGCATGAGTGACAAAAGAAACAGTAAATAAATTGGACATTATCAAAATTAAAACCATTTGTATATCAAAGGATATTATCAAGAAAGTGAATAGACAAACCACAGAATGGGAGAAAATATTTGCAAATCATGTATCTGATAAGAGTCTAGTATCCAGAATTTTTAAAAACTTCCATGACTTAACAACAAAGAGACAAAAAAAATTTTTTTAAGGGTGCCAAAGATTTGAATGGATACTTCATCAAAGAAGACATACAAATGGACAGCAAACACATGAAAAGATACTCAACATCATTAGCCACTAGAAAAATGCAAATTAAAACCACAAGGAAGTATCACTTTACACCCACTAGGATGGCTATAAAAAAAAAGAAAACAATAACAGTGGAAGATAACAAGTGTTGGAAAAAATGTGGAGAAATTGGAACCCTTGTATATTGTTGTTGGGAATGTAAAATGGTTAAGTGGAAAATGATGTAGCATTCCCTCAAAGAGTTAAACAGAAAATTACCATCTGACCCCTCTTATCATCTATACCCAAAGGAATTAAAAACAGGTATACAAGCAAGTACAGGTACACGTATGCTCATAGCAGTATTACCCACAATAGCCAAAAGATGGAAACAGTTCAAATGTCCATCTATGGATGAAAAGATAAACAAATTGTAGTACATACCTGAAAATGGAATATTATTCAGGTATAAAAAGGAAAGAATTACTGATACATGCTACAATATGAATGAACCTTGAAAACACTATGCTACATGAAAACATCCAGGCACAGAACATCACATATTGTATTATTCCATTCATGTGAAATATCCAGAATAAATATGCTTATATAGAGAGAATGAAGCTTGGTGGTTGCCAGGGGCTGGGGGGTGGGGAGGGGGAATGGGGAGAAACTACTTAAGGGGTAAGAGATTTTACTTAGAGGGATGGAGTGTTTTGGAAATATATGAAGTGACCTTTGCTCAACATTGTGAATATACTAAACATCACTGAATTGTTCACTTTAAAATGGTTAATTCTAGGGACTTCTCTGGCAGTCCAGCGGTTAAGACTCCACGCTTCCACTGCAGGGGGCATGGGCTCAGTCCCTGGTGGGGTTGGGCCTGGTGGGGGAACTAAGATCCTGCAAGCCACAGGGCATGGCCAAAAAGTAAATAATAATAAAAGCTTCTGTTTAAAAAAAGTTAATTCTATTGTGTGCATTTCATCTGAATAAATTATTTTTCAATAGATTGATAGCTTCAATAATGTTCAAAGAAGGTCCTTCAAAGGACTGTTCTACATCTAAATATTTTGAGTTTTCTTAAAGAAAATAAAGTAGTCATCACATAAATGTTTTTAACAAACAAATAAGTACATCAATAAATCAATTAATATTATCTTGGAAAAACAGTCTATTGTTAGGAGCACAGAGAAGACTCCAAATAAATTTTCAAGCAACATAACAGAATCATTGCCAATGATATCACTGTTTTGTGTCAAACCATTGCCAAGTGAAACTGAAAAAAATTAAAACTATCTATAAATTTGCCAAGATAGCATGTAATACTATGACATAATGACAAGTTTTTCCAAAGTATGTTGCTTGTTTATTTTATTTTTTGGTAATTCCTCTCCTGTCTCTACTGAAGAATGTTCTTTCTTCAAATTAAAACTAGTTAAAAACTATTTAAAGAACACTAAGTGAAAGCATTTATCTCAGCTCTGAAGCTCGGTCAGCTGAAAAAAATAAAGTTGAAAAAAGTACAATTAATTTTGTTATTGCTAAATCACAATGAAGACCATTCTAAGTTTGTTTATAATTTTGAAGTGTGCTCATATTGACAGGATATTTTCTTTTCTATTATGTGTTTTAAAACTTTAAAATTTATTTATGTGAAAATATTTTTCTGTTGAAAAGACTGCTATTTGATCATTAATAAAATTTGGTCTTTGTGTGTTTATATATCACTCAGGATCTAACCTGTTCAACAAAAACTACTCCAAGGGTCTAAAATAGAAGGAATTTAATATAAGGAAATGGTTGTACAGGAGATAAAAACGTGAGAAGCTACACGGATAACCAGGGGTCACTCCAGAAGTTAGCCATGGCAGGAAGTTGCTACCACCCCATAAATAGGAAGGACAAAGCAAGGTGCCCAAAAGCCAAGGTCACCTGGCTGAAGCTGGAATCATTGTGAGCTGGGGGTCATGAAAGAGATAAAGCCTCAGCTTGAGATAGAAGACATGCAGAAAGAAGGGAAAACACCCTGGCTCTTCCTTTCTCCCCACCCTCCAATCTTGCACCAGTACTTCCAACAAGGAAACCCAGCCAGAAGTTAGCTGGTTGGTATAGGAGCCTAGGAAGCAAAGATTTCAGGGCCAGCCCTGCTGTGACATAAGGACAAGCAGGGAAGGATGAGGAATGGATCTGAGAGCAAGAAGGTCAAGGACCAACACAGAGGGCAAAACTAATGAGCATGTGACAGGGACAATATCACATGAACTAGAGAGAACCAATCACAGACATTCAGTCTCTGACCTCAAGGATCTCACCATCATCTTCAGGAAACAGGCTCTCTGATCATTAACTTATTAGTATATATTATAGTTCACTCCTGGACATAATAAATAGAGCATAGATAATAAATAAAGCACTGTATTCCACAGATAATGAAACAGCGTGTTACATAGCACTTTCACACACATTATTTCCATTCTTGAGATATTAAAGCTTGAAGAGTTGCCATGAACCTGAACCTGCCATGATCCTTGATTCCTTTCTCTTCATCAAATCCCCTCATTCATACCATCACAAAGTCCTATCTGTTTTTCTCTTTATTTCTCAAATCCATCCACTTCTTTCTACCCAACATCCGTTACCCTGAGGCAAATTAGTCTCTCACCTGGATTACTATCAATAGCTACAAATAATTTCCCTGTGTCCACCCTGTCCCTCTCCAGTTTGTTTTTCACACAATAGCAGTGACCTTTTAAAAAATACAAATATGACAGTTCTATTTCTTTACTCAAATACCTTCAAATTCTTCCTGTTGTTCTTGAGTTACAGACCAAAATCCTTAATGTAAACTGACTTGCTAGTTTGGCCTCTCCCCAACTTCTTATCCCCATCTCATGCCCCTTCCCCCAAGCTCTAATCATACTAATCTGATATATCAGTTTTTACAAAGTATAAGTTCCCTCTAACCCCAAGGGTTTCGCATATGCTGGTCCTTCTGCCTAGAATATAATCTCCATCTGCCCCAGGCCTCACTCCATAATCCCAACTGTTATGAGATAATAAATAGCTTTTAATTTCTGCAAAGAATGATTTATTTATTAATTCATTCATTCAATAAATATTCATAACTGCCTCTCACACATAAATTCTCTGCATACGTGGTAATTCATCTCCCTGCCTCTAAAATCTGTCCCATCCAGTCTTTCCTATAGAAACTAAATGCCTTATTAATAATAACAATGACAGCAATAATAAAGGCCAAAGAAGAAATGCTACTATTTATTTAGAATTCTGAAGCCTTTTTGTCAGCCCGGGCCATGGAAGAATTGAGTCATTGGATGATCCGTATATTCAAGTTGGCAACAAACATATTCTTGGTGATGTGGCTTTTGAAATCCTGCACATGGAAACAAGAAAACCTGAAACCCTTTGGCCCATGGTATTATTATAAGGCCTCGCCCTAATAATGAGCAGTGTTTTTCCTATTTTCTCACTAAGAGATTTCAGGAGTCCTACTTACTTGGAGCCCTAGCTGGCCTACCCGCTGTATCAGTAACACTAGAATTCTGCAAGAATTACCACTGAAACAAAGGGAATTCCACTCAGGCAGAGCCTCCTGACCTCTAGGGCTTTTGTGTAGAAGTATGAATGCTCACACTCCCTGTTCTAGCTCTTTGAGAGGAGGAAGTGCGGGGCCGGTGTTCTCCAGGCTACCCTCCACCCCCAGGGCTGCCCCCCTTCTGCTGGTTGTGGATGGGGGAGGGGTCCCTTCCACCCCCAAGTAAGAGAATAGACTATAAAAGAACCAGAAAACCTCTTTGTGCCTATTCACATAATGGAAAGCGACCTGGCTTTGTAATCAAACAGACCAGGGCTCAAATTCAAAGGCTGCCACTTGCTAGCTGTGTTATCTTCTGAAGCTGCACTGTCCCATATGGTAGCAACTAGCTACAGGGGGCTACTTAAACACAAATTAATTAAGATGATGTAAAACTAAATATTTAGTTTCTTAGTTGCACTAGCTACATGTCAAATGACAGTAGTCTAGTGGCTACCATACTCGAAAGCACAGATGGAATATTTTCATTAACAGAAAATTCTATTGAAAACTAGCTAACAACTGTTAACATGTATTCAATGCAGTGTGATGTGCTTTGTTTACATTACGTCATTCAATCCTTACCAAAGTCCTAGGACATGACATTTTAATATACATTTGACTGGTGAAGTAACTGAGGCCCAGATTTCAGAACCACAATTCAAACCCGTATCATTCTGAATTCAAAGTGCATGCTCTCAGCTATTATATCCTACAACCTCCCAGTGATGAAAGAAGAAGATTATCCCTTGCCTACTCTAGTAGACTCTTGTAGTGATAAAATGAGATCATACACTTGAACACCCCTCGTAAACTCTATGCATGCAAAGTGGCCATTAATATTTTGTACTTATTATTGTTAAGTACTCCAATTCTCAAGCCAGAGTGCCTAGGTTGGAACACAGGCAAGTTGCAAATTACCTATCCAGTCAATGCCCAATCTCAAACTCAGAATACCAGTCATAGAATAATAATACTACGCATGCCTCATAGACTTACTGTAAGGATTATATAATGTATTTAAAGTGCTTTGAATAGTTTCTGGCATATTTTTAGCCATTAATCTCACTATTATTACTATTACATGGTGAAGAAGTAGGAATGAAAATTGTTTAGAACTGAAAGATATCCTCAATAAAAGTGAAGAGTCTAGTTTCTCCAATTTTTTTTCTAAGCCAAAGTAAGTGAAAGGGTTTTCCTTGATCTTACTTATCATTTAATCGGGACTCTCCTAGGGACCATTCATCTGGAACACTTCAGTATTTGGGGCACAAAATTCTAATCAGTCCCCAGCCCAAGGTCTCATCTACAGCCACCAGCTGTATCAGCCAATGAAACACCTGGTACAGCTCAATCTGTCAGGTGGAGGCATTGCAGGGAGAGAAGTCCTAGGTTTTCATGGCTCAGAGAATGGAACCTGAAGGCTGCAACTGGGCCAACATCCCCCTAGGCAATCACAAAGCAAGTTTTAGAAGTTTCTGGACAATTTGCAGCAGACAGGTGGACAAAATTTCACACTCTCTAGTCTTGTGGAAGCCCCAAAGCTACTTTGTTAATAGTAAGTAAAAGAATGAGAATTAAAATTAGAGTCCATTTGTTCGTTCACTCTAATGGTGTTTATTACTAACATACACACTTAGTATAATGCATCTCAAGTAGATGTTCTTTCTTTTTTCCTTTATTTGAACAAGTATAGAAGACAACTCCCCAATAAAATACTGAGAACCTGGCATAAGAGTTGCCAGCCCTCCTCCTCCAAGCAATTCACAGAAAATAAGTAATAGGGATTCCTAGAACCTTAAGCCACTGAGAATCAGCCTCACAAGTAGGAGGGACTTGACATGAGAATGGGGCTATAGGAAGTGCTGGATGAAAAAGTTCTATTCCTGATGTAACGCATTGAATATGATTGGGAATTGTTAAATGAGAATGACAAGGGTAAGAATGTTTATAAAGGAACTCCAAGATTTCATTTAGCATTTGAGAGGATGGTGATGTTATTTGCTGAGAGACAGTTTAAAGGGAAGAATGTGGGGGGAAAGGGAAAAGTCAGCTTACAGTAAACACTTTTATGTGCCAAGCACTGAAGTAGGCACTTCACATACATTTTTTCATTTAATCTTCACTGAAATCTGTAAGGTAGATATTATTATCATCCCCATTTGACATATAAGGAAATTGAGGTTCAGAAAGCTAAGTAACTAATGTAAGATATTAAGTTCTTAAATATTAAGACGTGGGCTTCCCTGGTGGCGTAGTGGTTGAGAGTCCGCCTGCCGATGCAGGGGACACGGGTTCGTGCCCCGGTCTGGGAAGATCCCACATGCCGCGGAGCGGCTGGGCCCATGAGCCATGGCCGCTGAGCCTGCGCGTCCGGAGCCTGTGCTCTGCAACGGGAGAGGCCACAGCAGTGAGAGGCCCTCTCACCGCAAAAAAAAAAAAAAAAAAATTAAGATGCTATTCAAACTTGGGGCTTTGTTGCCTGAAAACTCATGATCTTGCTAATACATCCTTATGAATTTCCAGGGATATTATCACAGAGAAACCTCATTACACCCTGTTATGTAGCTATTATTAGCCCCATTTTACAAACGGGGAGATTGAGTTTCAGAGGGAGGAAATGATGTGTCAATAGAACTAAATGGAGAGAGTCCAGGCTCTGGAGGCAGCTAAGTCCTAGATTCAAATCTCAGTTTTGTTATGTATCAAGCAAGTGACTTGGGTTTTTAATTATCTTCTGTAATGTAGGAATCACATGCTTTATGAGGTTGCTGTGAGGATCTAAAAGGGCAAGACATGTAAAGTACCTGCATGGCATGAATTCTCAATACACAGTAGCTGGTAATTTTGTCATTATTATACAACTTACATTTCCTTTATGAAATTAAATGAAACAATGTAAATGGCATAGCACACTACCTACTACATAGTAAGTATTCAATAAATGATAGCTATGATCTTATTGTTAGGTATCAAAAATAGCCCTGGCTGTTTCATCTCTGACTCAAAAAGCCACAAGAGAAGGCCTGTCCAGTCTTGCCAGCAGGATTTCCTCCATAATAAAACTCTCTGAGTTCACTCAGGTGCAATCTGATCCTTCCTCCCCTTGACTCTGGTAACCACTGGTATTCTACCTTTCCTGACCTCCTCCTCCCCCCAGGCTCAGGACAGAATAATATCCCTGTCCTTCCTCTGAAGGATGTAAGGCGGCTTAAATAATTAACAGTTGTGAGGTGCTTTGAAATGAGAGCACAGAACACCATAAATCCCAAGAATTAATTCATAAAATCAATGGTGGGCTTGACAATTATATATGTCATATTTGTTCAGCTGTGAGAATGGGGTAGAACGTCAAAGTTTGGAGTGTGGTCCAAATCTCTCAAGACTAAGGATTTCCTCCAACTCTGTATTGTCTGTGTTCTCTAAGGCTAAGATTGTAAAGTTCCAATCTCTTAAACACGGCATTAAGAATAGTTGCATTCTATTATGACTTTATTTTTTTTTAAAAAAAAAAAAAGCTCTCTACTTGTCAGGTCTAACCTGCCTTGCAGTCTGGGTTTAGGAAGGCAAACGGTGGAATGGAAAGCACACAAGACTTGGAATTACCAGAACTTTCTTAGGGCTCTGGTTCTGTCACTCTCTGACTGGGAACATTTTAGTTCATTATTTAACCTATCGTAGTCTTAATCTCCTCCTTAGAAAAAGAAAAAGGCTAATAATAGTTCTAGTGATTCAGGTTGTTATAATGAACTAATGAGATGGTGCTTATATATTTCATTCACCGGAAGTTTACTGAGTATCGTATTCTGTGCCACACTTATATTAGGTAATAGCAATCAAAAATAATTCCTTGGTCTCATAGAAAACAAACTTGTGGTTACCAAGGGGAAGGATGGACTGTGAGTTTGGAGTTAGTAGTATATTCACAATATCCTGGGATAAATCGTAAAAGACAAGAATATAAAAAAGACCCTGTGCTCTAGAGCCCACAAGCCATAACTACTGAGCCTGCGTGCCACAACTACTGAAGCCCATGCACCTAGAGCCCATGCTCCACAACAAGACAAGACACTGCATGAGAAGCCCGCGCACCGCCACGAAGAGGAGCCGCCCCCACTCGCCACAACTAGAGAAAGCACGCGTGCAGGAACAGAGACCCAATGCAGCCAAAAATAGATAAATAAATAAATTTATTTTAAAGAAAAGAATGTATATATGTGTATAACTGAGTCACTTTGCTGTATAGCAAAAATTAATACAACATTATAAATCAACTGTACTTCAATAAAAATAAAATTTTAAAAAATTCCTTGGTCTTAATAATGCAAAAGGACAAATAAACTGATGATTGCAATAGGGCGGGCTAAGGCCTTGTCACTCCAAGTGTGGTCCATGGACCAGCAGCAGCATTGCCATCTGGGAGATTTTTAAAAATGCAGAATCTTGGTCCCCCCTCAGACCTATTAAATCAGAATCCCCATTTTCACGAGGTCCTGGGGTATTCCTATGCACGTTAAAGATTGAGATGCACTGGGCTCAGGGCAATGCTAAGGTAAATACAGGGTGCTATGGAAAATGTAAACTAGATAAAATATAATGCTGCTGTTATCTAGGCGGGTGGGGGAGGTGGGCAGTGAAGAGAGGCTGGTGGAACTTGTGCATTCAATCCAAAGAGAGGGATATATGTAAAAGCACAGAGGTATGAACCAGCGTGGCAGCTTCAAAACACTACAAGCAACTCAATATTTCAGCATTGGGATTAGCATTTTATCAATAAAGTGCTATTGATCGTTAGTGGTCCTTAACATTCAAACATAACCCCTAAGATCCTTTCCAAGAAGTTTATTTCAGAATGCACTACATGCATATCAACCTGCCTCTGAACTTCAGCTTTAACTACAAGTGTTTCTGTTGTATAAACTGCAGATGCACTTCCTGGCAAGAAATCTCCCATAGGAAATAGAGGGTCAGGTTAAAATCTATCATCTGTGGCCCCTCAAACGTGTTTGATGTTGAGAGAGAGAGAGAGAGAGAGAGATTGGGAGGAGGGTAGGAGAAAGGAGGAAGAGAAAGAAGAAAGGAAAAGAGGGGAAAAAAGAGAAAGAAGAAAAGAAAAGGCACAGTTCTTTTTGGATTAGCTTTTCCTGGATCTTCATGCCTGAGTTTGTGTTCTTCATGGTCACTTTCATCATTTGGATATTTTCATTCTCTTGGTCCTTTATTGAGTTCAACTTTGTTATCTTTTGTACTTAGTTTTAGGGATGCTTTGCATTTGTTCAATATATTTTAATTTGTCCAAACACCTTACGTCTGGCTCACAAGGCCTTCATGATCGGGCATTTGCCTGCCTTTCATTCAATTCCTGTTTCCAATCGCAAACAAAACCATTTTCCCTTCCCAGAGAATACTCAGCTCTGTCCCATTCAGTCCTTTTGAAATACTCTTTCCTCTGCCGGAGCCCCTTTATGCTCAGGAAAATCCTCATCTTTAGTAGAAACAGTTGCCATGGCTACCACCTACTTAGGACCCATTACATGTACTCAACAATTTTTATTCACTCTTTTCTAATTACTGGGGATGCAACTGTATTATCTGCAGCTAATTCCTTGTCTCAGGCTCTGTTTTTCTAGGGAACCCAAACAATAACCCTAAAAATTTGCCAAACACCTTCACATTGATGATCTCATTTTAACCTCAAACTATCCAAGATTGTATGTATCAATTACATTCGACTTTAATTTTAAGCATTGATCATTATTAACTGGATTCAAATATTCATTTATTCAACAAATATTCCCTGAGCAACTACTATATTCTAGGCACTGTTCAGTACAATTTATTACTCTACTCTCTGACACTTTTGTAAATTCTGCGATTTAATCCTTGCCTTTTATGTTCTCAGGCTCTTAGATTTAGTTGGCCTTTGTAGTCACCTCATCCAGCCTTTGACCCCACACAGAGAGGCCCACCCAGAGCACCCTTGACTATGGTCAGTCTCTGCCTGAACACTTGTAATGAAGGAGGAATACTTCCTCTCTCCTTTATTATATTCAGCTAAAATCTACCTACAGTGTCTACAACCCACCAATCTGGTTCGGTTCTGTGTTCCTTCACAGAATGTCAGGGGTTGCTTTTATGTCATTTTTACAGAATCATAGCATAGAATTATTAAATGAAACTCAAGGATCATCTTCTACAATTTCCTCATTTCAGATGGGAGTATTGAAGCAACCTGTCAACAACAAACTGCACATTAGTGAAATGTCTGCAAGTAAAACCTCCTCAGTTCTCGGCAGTGCTCTTGCCATGACAGTGCATGGTGTCTCATTCATTCTGAGTGATTTACTCGACATGCCAGCCACTTGTGCACATTTCATGTGTGTGTTCTTCCTGTTGTTTCCACTAACAACTCTTAGCCTTGACAAGACTTGTTAAATAAACACAGATTCGTGGCTTCAGTATGCCTTATTAAACAGTTGATTCTAATCAAAGTTATTAAATTATTTTTCTAGTTTCTATCAGAACCATGATTATGGAAGACCAACTTATTCATTTAACAAATGTGTATCGATGTATGCTGTGTGTCAGGCATTGTTATGTGATGAGAGTCACAAAATTGAAACAGTCATGGCATCTGCTGTAGAGAAGCTCACAGCAATCAAGTTGGGAAGATACAAACACTAACCTAGAGGTCAGGAGTATGGACTCCAGTGTCCGAAGGACCTGCAAGAGACCTAGCTCTCCCACTTACTAATTATATAATACTGGACAAGTTATTTAATGTCAGTATATTTTTATTTCATCATTAGTAAAATAAGGTTATGTAATATAGCATTAACCTCAGTGTACTCTAATGATGATTAATGACTCAATAAATTGTAACTATCTTTATATGGTACATAATTACCAATTAAGAAGTGATAGCTGGACTTCCCTGGTGGTGCAGTGGTTAAGAATCCGCCTGCCAACACAGGGGACACGGGTTCGATCCCTGGTCTGGGAAGATCCCACATGCCGTGGAGCAACTAAGCCTGTGTGCCACAGATACTGAGCCCATACTCAAGAGCCCATGAGCCACAACTACTGAAGCCTGCACGCCTACAGCCCATACTCCACAACAAGAGAAGCCACCACAATGAGAAGCCCGCGCACTGCAACAAAGAGTAGCCCCTGCTTGCCGCAACTGGAGAAGGTCCACAAGCAGCAATGAAGACCCAACACAGTCAAAAATTTTAATAAAAGTGATAGCCATTATTATAGTTATTATCATTAATGAAAATTATGTTAATTTAGCAAATGTTTATTATGTTTCCCCTGAGAGGTAAACTTGTATATATGGTTGACATGGATGGGGCCATCCAGACTGCCTTCACGGAAGGACTTTCTGACCAGCTGTGGAGTGTGTGATGAACAGCCTCCAGGTACCAGCAACCTCAGGGTCTACATTAGTTGGAAGAAGCTGTTTTGCCCATAGTCACACCTTCCCCAAGGCAGCCCATATCTGGAGACAAGGCAAGGCAGGGATATAGAGGTCCAGCCATCCGAGCCCAAGTTGGATCAACTCTAATAAGCAATACATTCCAGCATTCTTCACCAGCTCTGCCCAAGTTGACTTCTCCCTCTGCCCCATCCTGCTTCCTTACAGGGACTGATCTTTAGTAAACATGCCACATCCTGAACTCTATCTCCCTGTCTGCCTCCAGAGAACCCAACCTGCAACAGTACTGTGCCCAAGAATATGGGCTCTAAGCCACACTGCCTAGGTCTGAATTCTGACCTCTGCTCTCTGGGCTCCTTCCAATGAATCACTCAGTGGAATGTTTTCTTGGTTTCTTCATCTACAAAATGGAAATTAGAGTAGTGCCTACCTCATAGAGGTGTTGTAAAGAACAAATGAGTTCATCTCTGTTAAGTGCTTAGAAGGGTGCCTGGCCCTTTTAAGCATTCGGGAAATGTTGGTTGTTATCTCTTCCAACATTACCATATACTGTACCACAACCTGGACACACAGAGGAAGATCAAGCGTGTTGGCTCTTGCCCATGAGGAATTCTGTTAAGAATTATGGAAGATGTGTCTACACGAGAAAGACATTCTGTGGCTGTAGAATGAATTACGTTACGTGAGAACCCATAATTGAGACACAAAATCCTCCTGAGGCTGGAAACAATACGGGGAAAGTTAATCAGGGACTACTTCATAAAGGAGGGGACAGTCACGGGACTGTACAAAGAATGAGGGGGATCTTGAAATGGGGCTCAGGTCATGCCATGATATCCAGCCTACCTCAATGCTGCCTTAAACAACGGTAGACGTGAACAATAACGTGCACTGCTGTCCTGCCAGAACATAAAGAACTTTCACTTCTGTTCCCTTTCTGTTAGCTTCTTCACTTCCACTGCAAGACAGTACTCTAAACCCCCAACAATTACCTGAACTCCAAGGTCAGGTAAAGTCCTACCACCAAGTTTGCCCAGCTAAAAGCAAAACCAGAAAATGCTACGGCAATTGGATTTCTGAGGGTTTTGCTCAGGAAATGCAAGAGTTATTTTACCTGAACGAATCATGAGGCTACGTCCACCCTGAGTACTGTGCTCAGGAATTTCTCCCATTCACAAGCTTTACCAGTTAGGGACAGCCACAAACAAACATATACAGTATTAGTCCCTTTGAGCTATTTTTTCTCATAAATTTTATTTATAACACAAATAAAAAGACAAGGTTTGTTACTTGCACTTATAACACATTCAAGGACAGAGTGGGGTGATTTTTACTTTTGATTACCATCTGCTTGACTTATGTAGTTTAATAAAACCAGTAATGTGTATATATTCCCCCAATATTCATGGAAGGTCATGGGAACTATAAATTACACTTACACTAACTTGCTTAGGATTGACACCATTACATAAAAACAACTGACATATTCAACTTTTTTTTTTACTGAGCCTCTGTTTAAAGAACTAAGTGAGAAAGAAAAGTATGAGGAAGGAAAAATATGTTTTCATTTTACCCCCATGACAACTTTGATGAAACAGAGAAAGTATTATTCCCATTTTACATGTAAGAAGTAAGGAGGTTCACAAACAAAAGAGTAGGACAGATAAGCAATGGCCCAAGAAATCGTGACCAAAATGAAACAAACAAACAAACCAAAAAACCCAGAAGCTAGGTTTAAATTTGTGAATTGGAAAATTTATTAATAAAAAAAGGTTTCTGTATAAATTAAATAAATAAATAAATAAAACAAGTGCCCTGCTATGACAACCATGTTGTATGGGAAGAATTCAAGCTTTGGAGCCCAAAAGACCCAAGTTCAAACTGTAGGTCCGCCATCTATTGTTTGTGTGACCTTAGGCTTGTGTTGAACTTCTCTAAGCCTCATTCACTTCAACTGTAAAGTGGTAGGCAGAGAAACACCTGTCTCTTAGACTTGTGAGAATTAAATGAGGTGCTCAATAATTATTAGTCCTCCTTCTTCACTTCTCACTATATTCCCTGCACCTCTCACTCGACCTGCAAGTGAAGGGTTTCTAGGCTCACAAGGTCAAATCCTGATCTCCAACCCCTGTTGACTGGATCACTACAGAGAATAATAGCTCAGAGTCGGGTCCCCAGTGCAACCAGCCCAGAGTCCTAATTCTGCCTTCCTGACCCCTCTGATACCACACAGAAATCCTAACCTACTTCATTACAAACAGCTTCCTTTACAAAGAGAGTGTAACCCAGTCTGGGTCAAAACCTGGAATTCCTAGAATCTTGGCAGTGGAAGGACCTTCTTAAATACCCAGCACAGAACTTTTCCAAAATGAGTTCTCTGGATCACTTGTTCCACAGGGTATGAACTAGTGCAATCCCAGGTATAGTATGTCTCCATCGAGGTGTCCCAATGCCCATTTTCATATCAAATGAGCTGAAATGGCTTGCAGTAAACTCATGTTGTTAACTTCGTTTTCTCCACCATTTTCAAGCTCTGACTACCACTCCCTTTTTGCAGAAGACCTAATAATGTTTTGTAGGATTGGCGCTCCACAAAACACAGCTTCAAAGATGTGGCCTCTGTATCTGTATTAACTCAGATACAGAGATGGCTTCTAATCCACAGAAACTCTTGCTAAAACCTTAAGTTCTAGAACCCAGGAGGTGAGAAGGCATTGACTGTTATCTAGTCCAATGGGTGTGAGGTTCAGAGATGGCAACTGACTTTCCCAAAGTCAGCCAGTAAGCTGGGAGCAAATGTGAGACCTGAACCCAGTTCCCTGGGCCTCACGCCAATATTCTCTCTGTAACCACAGGGCTTTTCTGTTTTCAGCCTGGGCCACAAATTGAAGTAAGACGGTTTGCCTAGTGCATCCATTCATTGACTGATTGATTCATTCATTTGCAAATCCACCTGTGTGCAAAAAAATACACTAAGTGCTAAAGACATAAAAGCTCTGGTCTCTCCCAGGAGCTTACACTCTAGTGTGAATTAAGATATATAAACACACAAACAGAACACAATCTGGTTCTGTTCTCAGGGAGGTATGTACAACAAAGTAGGAGAAAAGAGAGGTAAGAGATAGAAGGAAAAGGAGGCATCTACCATGTGACTAAGGTCTGGAGAGGAGGATTGTAGAGGACATCCCAGACACAGGACAAGGCTTGTGCACAGGCATGGAGGCCTGGGACAGTGTGGGGAGCTTGGAGACTTGCTAATATGCCTCACTTGGTAACCGAGCACACAGCGGGAGGCTTATGGTGTTCCCAAAGCTTGGGACCTGTCACTTTCCGTCCTACTCTTGTTTATTTATTAATTCATTCAGTCATTTGACAAATATTGATTAGCATTTACATTGGGTTCTGGGTATGTGGGATACATCAACGGGTCCTTTCTACCCACCTTGCCTCCAAGGCTCTACTCATCCCCTCTCTCTCTCTCTCTCATGCATGCACACACACACACATCCTCACGTACACACACACTCAGTAATTTCTTTCTCTTGGCTCAATGAGCACAGTAGAGGACAGTAATTGTCCTGAGTGTAAGACAGACTCCAGCAATCAAAACTCCCCCTGGCCTGATAAAACTCTCCTCTGGCTTTTAAAACTACCTGCCCTCCTGGCTCTGGGCAGTTCTCACATTTATAAGTGTCCACTGCTCTTCCCTGGGACCTTCCCACAGTAATAGGTGTCCTTCAGAAAGTTGTGCTTTGCTCCACAAATGGGAGAGAGGTTAGTCTCTATCCACCGTGCCCACTGGATACTGCAGTATCCCAGCTCTTTTCATAATTACAGAAGCACTTCTTATAACTCAGGCCCAACTCTTCGTACATTACCTGTCTCTGAGATTGAAAGAAATGCCGTCTATTTTGAGACATTAGATCTCTTTTCTTGTGAGAATTTCCTTTGAGGAGACACAGTATGAAGCGCCAGCAAAGCACTGAGCTTGGTAATCAAAGAGAACTGACTTTGATTTTTGAATGATTTTACCTTTCTGAGACTCTATTTATTGCATCAGTGAAATGGAGATAGTAGGGCCTTCCCGATAGGGTTATTGCTAGCATTCAATAAGATAGCATGGGTAAAGACCCTGAAATACAATAGGTGTGTAGTGACTATTCTAGCCCTTCTTTGGCTTCAACCATGCAGTGTGTGCTTCTTGACAAATTGTGAGGTCTCAAGTCTCCAAAGGCAACCAAAGGAAGAATTCACCAAAAGAGAGTGTAATAATTGGCTTCTTTGTCTACTTCCTTGAACTAGTAACTCATTAATGTTCCTGCAAGCTAAATGTTACACTTCCTTGTGCGTCAAATTACAAATGCTATGTATCTATGGGAAATTCCACAATTAATTCATAACTTATTAATGAAAACAGAATGTTTCTTCCTGGTTATCCATTTGAAAATTGCATTTCTTACAAATAGCCGTGTGTCCCTAAGCTGGTAACCTATGTTCTTTGACTCTTAGTTTTCCCAACATAATAATTATATATGTCATAGAAATATCATGAAGAATGAATGAGATAAATGTACATATAGAACAAGTTTTTTCAATATTATTTCCGTGGTCATTAAAAATGAAAGAAAATTAAAACTCTCCCTGCCTACCATCAGTTAGTGTTCAGGAAAATAAAAAACAAAAGAAAAGAAAAGAAAAAAAAAAGTTAGCTGTAAAATAAAGAAACATTCATTATGAATTTTATTACTCCAACTACTGTAAACTGTGTAGGAATCTGAGTTGCAAAGCTACCCATTAAACTGTCTGCTCTTTCCTGTTTAAACAAGGCCCCTCTTGGGTCATGGCTGCCTGAGCCTTCATGGGTCTGCATCCAGGAAGGAAGACGTTTCTACGGTAACCACTGAGGCCTTCTCTGGAGGTTTGTTGGGAGAGGCCAGGGTCTGGTGCAAGTGACAAACCCCAGTTCCCTTGATAATGTACAGAGAGGTAGCTGCCATGATGTCCAAACGTGAGCAGAATGAGAGCATTCAGGCATGAAATCTCTTTCAATTGCTCATTTGTTTCCTGTGATGGAGAATTCACTTTGTGCTGCCCTTGAGAAATGGCCAATCTAGGCTCAGTGATGTATAACTAATAAATGCTCCAGGAGGAAAGATATTTTTGTGATTTGGGAAAAGAGGTTGTTGATATCCCGTTGTCATTTGGGTCAAGGTTTTAGAAGGCTTAAAACTGTAAGAGATCATAAAGAATAGCCCAATAGTCTTATTTTATAAATTGGGAAATAGATCATGAGAAGGGAGTGGGAGAAGATGGGTTAAAGTCATAGAGTGAGAAGGATGGTATCAAAAAATATCCTAGGGCTTCCCTGGTGGCGCAGTGGTTGAGAGTCCATCTGCCAACGCAGGGGACACGGGTTCATGCCCCGGTCCGGGCAGATCCCACATGCCGCGGAGCAGCTGGGCCCGTGAGCCATGGCCGCTGAGCCTGCACATCTGGAGCCTGTGCTCTGCAACCGGAGAGGCCACAACAGTGAGAGGCCCGCGTACCGCAAAAAAATATGTATATATATATATCTTACGCTTCTGTTGTACATAGCGTTGTACAATGGTGACTGTCACAATAGAGTGTGGTAAGTACTCAGAGGGAAAGTTGGACAAGAAGCAGTGAGAATATGAAAGGGGGATACCTGAAGCTACCAGTTACAAAGAGATAGAGCTTGAGCTGAGACTTGAAGAATGAGTAAAAGTTGCTGTCATTTATGCAGCATTTATGTACGACAATGTGCTAAACACTTTCTATGCATCATCTCATTTAATCTTCACAAGAGCCCTCTTATGTGGGTACCATTACTAGCCACTGTTTTTAAGATGAAGAAACAGGCCTAGAGAGGTTAGTCACTTTCCCACACAGCTAGTAGATGGCAGACTTAGGATTCAAACCCAGGTCAATCTAATTCCTACACCCAGCTCTTTATTGACTATTGGTATACTGCCTTCTATAAATGAGTGCAAGAGTCTAGCACGTGGATAAGTTGAGGATAGTGTTCTGGTCAGGAAAAAAAAGCCAGCCCCCATCTGGTACCTATCAACTTAGTGGCACTACCAATCTCCCACAGCCTTGTCTAGGGACAAGTAAGCCTCACTGTTTATTCTGACTCCTTAACAACCTGGCTCTGGCCATAATGAGACAATCTGACGCTTACCCAATAATAAAAATCCACACACATTTTGGTGGCCTGGATAAAGCCCCTGCATCCTCCGTGGAAGTCAGAATACTAAAATCCACTGTGAACCACTTTCTCTCTTACAACTCGCTTTTACAGCCCGTGGGTTTCTGGAGGCTCTCATCATTTGGGTCTCCCTTCGTTCTGGACACTCTCAGTAGAAACAATTTCCATCTCAGCTCCTTTTCACAGGGACATGTTGACCCTTGGTGCTTAGAGCCAAAGTGGTGCCAGTTCAGTAAAAAAGTCTTTCATGGAAAATCCATGGTGCAGCTCGATGGAAAAAGTGCCTGCCCATGCGGAGGCTACACCAGTCCATGCCAAACAGAGCGGAAAAGAAAGAAAGTTATCCAGATGTCAAGGCCAAAGTAGCCACGTTGCAGTAGAAGTTATCCAGGTCATAAGAGCCAACATTAAGTGCTTGCTCTGCAGGCCTTCTTTATACACAGATTCTTATCCTCTTCACAATCCTTCTTTGCCATTGTACAGATGAAGAACCTTAGTCTCAGAAAGGTTCAGTTGCCTGCCAATGATATAGAGTATCCCTACCCAGGACTCTCTGATCCCCAAACCTCCACTTTTTCACATCACCCCAAAATCATCAATCTAGTGGCTGGTTGGAATTATCATAATTTTCGCCACTATTTTGTTCTGGGTTCCACAGATGCCCATTGGTTAGCACACATGCTGATGCTTTGGCAAGCAAGTACCTTCTGTCTCCCAGGTGCTACACTAGGTCCAGAGAATTTAGAGATTGCTTCATTCTATAGGTTAGTTAGTCACTGAACACGTTCAAGGGCCAGTTACGAGCAAGGTGCTGATGCTAAAAGGGTGAGCAAAAGGCAGAAGCAGACTTGCATGAAGACACCCTCACACTGTAGTGGGTGTCATGTAGAAGCGGTACAAGGAGCCATGAGTGGGCAAAATGGGTGGGGGAGAGGACTTGGTGCTGTCATTAAAGTCAGAGTCATCCCTGAAGAAGTCCCTGGGCAAGACGGGGTAACAGTACAGGTGGGGGAGATAAACTGGGGAACCAATGAAAACCAGGAGGAAGAGGGATGAGTAAAGCAGGCAACTATAGGAGAGCGATTCAGTGTTATGTTCGGGTAAACCACCATTTACAGAGAAACCACCATTTCTCTGCCTGGAAACAGAGAGGAAGGGGAGCTTAACTGCCCAAGGGTGGGGGTGGCTGTAGAGCACCTTCAGGAGGTAGTGATATCTAAGCTGAGAACTGAGGATGCACAAGAATCCAACAGAGGAGGAACTGTTTGGTGAAAACAGAGGAAACAAAACACACACAGACCCAGAGACAAGAGAGTGTGTGATGTGTTTGAGGAACTGCAAGTGCTTGTAGATGTTGTGGGGACTAAGAGAACAAAGGCAGGCCCAGGATGAGGGTAGGGATGCTAAAGGGAGTGACACTGGTGCTAAATAATAACAGTACTGAAGAACATTATTCTGTTGGCAAACTCACAGTCAGAGCAGGAGATGTGTCCTCATGTGGATAGTAACAAGGCAGATGCCAGCATCACGAAAGGGGAGAGAGGTGGGAAAGAGAAAAGGAGTTAGAAAAGGAACTAATGTTTATTGAGCACCTACTAGGTGCCAGATACTGTCAGGTAGAGCTCCATTCTATGGATGAGGAAACTGAGGCACCAGACGGTGAAACAATCTGGCTGAGGGCACATTCACGTTTCATTCTTCCTCACTGACTTCTGGGACTGTCTTGTGCCTCTATTTCTAAGGGCTTTCTCGTCCCACCAGAATACTACCCAAGTGGGTGATTAAGATTGGCATTAGTCAGGACTCTTATCTGTAAATTCAACTAGCTTAGGTAAATGACACATAGCAGATATGTCTGAATTAAGGAAATAATTAGGAAATGTTTAGCACGAGGGCATAAGAGGGGCAGGAATTCACCTGGGTCTCAAGAAGAATTGAACTCACTAGGGCCCTCTGTCTCTCCTGTGTCACTCTCTACCCGTAAGCTTTATACTCTCTTATTACCAACCATTTCCTTCTGCCATGTAGTAGGAGCTTGGTTACCCATAGTTCTGGGGCTTTCCACTACAGAGGGACATGCTGTTTTAGTTTTTAAATTCAAGGAAAGATCTCTGATTGACCCAGTGTGGGTTGTGTCCACCCATGAATCAATCAGCTACAACTAGGAACACAAACATGGCTACCAAGCATTCATCCCTGTGGATTGGGGATCATTCTCCAAAACCCTTGGTGAGTCAAGAAACCACTCCAAAGAATATCTAAGAAATTTATAACAATATTTATCATTCACGGGATATTTAAGACATAGCAGGCTCTGAACTGAGAAAGCACATTGTTCTTTGTTAACATTATTTGATTCTCCCAACAACCATGAGAAGTAGGGATCTCTAATTTATATATAAGGGAACGGAGGCTCAGAGGGGCCTATCAATTTTTTCAACGTCCCACACTCATAAGGGGCAGGAGTAGGATTTGAATCCTGGACTGACTCCAAAGCCATGCCCTTAACTCTCATGGTTAACTACCCCTACTTTGGCTTCCTTGGGAACTGAAGTGAGGGTGGTTATAATCCAGGAGTCCTGGGATCCACCTCTGCCACTGTGTGGCCTTGAACAAGACCCCCAAAGCTCTCCATGCCCCAATTTTATTGTGTGCAAAATGAGAATAATAATTCCTGCTTGCCTACTTTTATAGTCATCAGATTAAGTGAGACTGAGAGTGAAAGTGCTTAGAAAAGAACCCCATGCTAACAAAGGTGAGGGTTTATTATCATTTTATGTCCCCTAATTCCAGTATGCCATGACTTTGAAACTTCCTATAAAGCAAAACCTGTTCTTTGAGATAAGAGTATGTTTGTGAAGAGCCAATAGACAGATCTGAATGTTTTAGGCTGTGGTTTTTTTTTTTTAATAACTCCAGATTGACAGAATTTAACAGAGGAAACAGAAATAGAGTTAATTTATCCTGGATCCAAATGTTAGGCTCCTCTTGGTTTTTTTCAAAACAGACATTAGCATTGTTGCTCTGGATTCCTTCTGTGCTGACACCACCTGGTTTCTGCTTATTTTTTCATTTCACTCGCTTCGGTGACATTGAATTCTAATTGGTTTCTGCTGAACTGTCTCATGCTGTGATGTACTGATTAACAAAGAAAATGAAATCTTTCTTTCATTTGGTCAACAAGTTCTGCCTCACTACAATATCTCAGATGGCAGTCCTTTAAGGAACTAAGGTTCTGTGGAATAATTTCCATGCTTAGGAAACAACCACAAGGTTCTGATGAAAGCCTGTGTCAGCTGACATTCTGTTTATGGCCCATCAGCTACAAATTTGCTCAAACTAGGAACTGTGGCATAACCCTCCCACGCCTAAATCCACGCATGGAATCAGGCACTAGGCTGGGTGATGGACTTCCCCAGAACACCTCCATTCTCGGTCCCCTTCCACTCTGTGTCACAGCCTCAGCCCAGGCCTTCACGCTGCCACCCTGAGACTATTTAAACAGCCTCCTAACCAGTAATTCATCTCCACACTGGTGCCAGGGTGATCTTCGAAAAACATAGATTCTGACCAGGTCAGCCCTGCTGGTCACCTTTCTGTGGCTGCCTATTTGCCAGGTCAACTCTGCTGGTCACCTTTCTGTGGCTTCCTATTTGCTAGACAATAAAGGCCAAATTACTTACTGGTGTCCCCCTTCACTTGAGCTCTGCACATCCTTGTAGCATCAGCACATTGCCACCCCGGCCTACCACACCATCGGGATCCATCTTACTCTATCAACATGACAATGATACTTACTAACATTGCTACCTTTTACTGCATATCTGAGTCTGTAGAACACTTTTTCACAAATTATCAGAAACATCCTACGAGATATTTTATACCTCTATTATACACAGATTCAGAAAGTTAAGGAAACTGCCCAGGATCGCACAGCTGATCTCACAGGTGACAGAGTTGAGACCCAAACCCATGTCCATCTGACTCCCAAACTCTTTCCACTCTGTCACATGGACATTAGGATATACTGGCAGTTCTCTGAATGAGCCATGCCCTTTTATACCCTACCATCATCTTTGCGGTACGCGGGCCTCTCACTGTTGTGGCCTCTCCCCTTGTGGAGCACAGGCTCCGGAGGCGCAGGCTCAGCGGCCATGGCTCACGGGCCAAGCCGCTCCACGGCATGTGGGATCCTCCCAGACGGGGGCACGAACCCGTGTCCCCTGCATCGGCAGGTGGACTCTCAACCGCTGCGCCACCAGGGAAGCCCACCTACCATCGTCTTTGCAATTGCTCTTCCCTCTGCCTTTAATACATCTTCCCTTTCTCTGACTGGCTGGCTGACTGCTACTCATGCCCTAAGATTTGTCTCAAATATCACCTTGGGGTGAAACTCTGAGCAATTGCAGATGGAGAGATAAAGAAAGAAATAGAATCAGACTGGAAACCAGGAAACTGGATGAGTCTCCACAGCTCTGTCAGCTAAGCCTCCATGTCTATAAAATAGGGATAATAACCCTACCTACCACCTGGAGTTTCAGGGAGGATCAAATGGGACTTTATATTTGAAACCACTCTGCAAACTATTAAGCCCCATATAAATGTAAGTTATTATTAATTGTTATATTAATTAAATAATTAAATCTCAGCTATAATAATGATGCTTAAAAATGACTATTAATGGATATTAATCAAAACGCAGGCTGATGGTAATTACACTAATTAAAACTCTCGGTAATAATGATAATTAGCCCTGATACCGAGAAGTGGTCCATGGGACGTGGACTAGCATGAAACTGGGGTGTAAATGACACAGTGAGAGTTGGCAAAAGGACCTGGAAGCAGGTTGATGAACAAGACAAGCAGATGAGCCATGCTCCTCCTGGCCGAGAGTGCTGCTGTGCTGAGGAAAAAGGGACTGATAAACACCAAAACCACCTATTGTTATATGAGCATTTGGCTTGCAATGGTCCATGTAGTTGTCTGCGTATGTACATCTCTGTGTGGTAACACCTTCATATTAAGCTTCACTGCATTGAACTACACATGGGTCCATGACCGTGCCATTCCCTAACACCACTTACTCATCACATCACCATGTCTCCTGACAAACCCAAGATCCTTCATGGCCTGGTTCATGGAATTCTCTTCAATGAAGCCTTCCTGGATTTTTCCTGGAAGACTAGGATGTCTTTCTGATCTCCTTCACCTTCTGCAAGCCTCCCCTTAGAACTTACGGTCCCAGGTCCATCACTTACAAGCTGTGTTTCTTCAAGATGTTACATAAAACCTCTTTTATGCTTCAGTTGCCTCATTTACTAAATGAAGATAACAGCA